>NC_041383.1:30725638-30780872 GCF_002162155.2 Triticum dicoccoides
GAAGAAAAACCGGTTGAAATTAAACCGGTTGAAAGTGGGGCCGAATTGGTTGAATAGTCCCCCCCCCACTTTCAACCGGTTTATTTTCAACCGGTTTATTTTCAACCGGTTTTTCTTCGTCCCACCTCCCACCACCCCACTCCCACCGGTTTTTCTCTTTCTCGTCTGGCCGACAATACCCAACGTATTTATGGTAATCAATCACAATTAATCCACGTATGGTAAGGCTATAAACTTAGAAATCTCAAATATGATAATTATAGTAATAAATCAATCCATGTATGGTAAGGCTATAACTAAGGAAATTTCGAATATGGTAATTATCACCAGAATCAAAGCTTTCCAAAAAAGTTCTTCTTGCTATACCCTAATCGTGACCTCCTCATCCTGGGGCATTATTTCCATCTATTTCTCAGCTGAATCAGAACTTTCCAAAACTTTGTCTGGCTAAATCACAATTTTCCTTCCTTCCCTATCATCTCAATCGAATCATGAGCTATAGGTAAGTCATTTCGTTCTCCACCTCGCACGGGTTGTACTCATTTTTATCATGGTTTGGCCCCCTGCCGTACAAGCCGCTCGATTCCTCCTCCCTCGCTCAATTCCTCCACCCTATCTTCTTCTTCATGGTGAGTGACCCAGGCAGCGATGCGTGCCCGTTATGCATCAGCAAGGAGGATCAGGAAACGTTGATTGCCAGCCCCGCGCTCGTCACGTGAACCCGTTCACCGTCAGGTCATGCTGGTGTGTTACGGGTGTAGGTGCACCTTACCTTAGCCATGGAGGTTTGCCGGTGGACAACGGAGGCCTCGCCATGGACACCAGTATCCCTCTCCTCTTCCTGCGCCCTACCTCTCCTTCCTCAGTCTCTACCTCTCTCTCTTTTTCTCTGTTCCAGGAGATCTGCAGCCGACGCCGCAGGTCCTGCCCGTTCGCTGTCGGTCACCTCGCCTCGCTGTTCGATCTCACCGCTGGATATGCACGACTCCGCCGCCCTGTGCCGTCCTCGTCGGGCACCATCATGGCGGCGCGAACACTGTATGCACCATCATGGCGGCGGTGGATTCAACAGCGCGGTGGGCACTAGCGAGTAGCGACCCAGCGGGCAGCGGCTGTGCTGGCCGCTGTCTTCCGCCGAGGTGTAACGGCTCGGGCCCAGACTCCGAGTTCGTCATGGCGCTCCGCGCGACTTCCCTTGCACCGGCTGACTCATGCATGCATCTACAATCTAACTAGCTAATTCCTCCCTTTGACTGCTATTTTCTCTGGTTGTACTGTTCCACAGCTTAGGGATCATCTACACAATCCATCGTCTCATGCATGCACAATCTAATTAATTTGTCTACTGACTGCAGTTTATGAATTGCTCCACAGATCATTTATAGAGATGATTTCAGACTTAGAAGTGTTGAGGTCATGATGCTCTAAATAGTTTTGAAGTTGTATTCACGACATCATGATGCTCTAAATGAAATGAAAATTTGATGGATTCAAGAAGAAAAAGGTCAGGTATGTTTAGTATGCACTACAGTAGAAATTTCACTCGTGGTCATCTTGGGATACTTGTACATGCTTGGTGTTACAATAATTCTACTAATTAATTCCATGAAAGTGCTGAAATTTGCTCAGTGAACAAGAAACCCACTGGGTAACATATTTGGACGCCATACAAGTGGATCTGCATTTTTTCATCAAGGTGTTGTCTCATCTTTTAATTTGCATCGTCGCTCTTGAATAATTAGTTTTCATAGAGATTTATCTTTGATCTTAACATTTTGAACTTTCTTTTTGCATAACCTTGATAAAAGGATTGACAACAAATAATCAGAGAAGACTAGCCAACGAGATGAGGAGATGAAAGAAGTGAAAAGAGACAAAATACAATATGATATATCAATTTAGAAGTCGTAGCAATGCACATCTTTCTAAATATATATCTTTATGTGATTGGTCACAAGTTGTAGTTGGTAGTGGTAGTAGTATATATTCACTATAATTGTTTGTACGAAATCACATTAAAAAAATCACACATAAATCACAACAATTGCGTGCAAAAACACATAATCTTACCATATTTCATAGGGTGCTATCATTTTTCATGTTTGTAGTTGTATGAGAATATTAAATGTATTATTAACATGATTATTAAATGTATGAGAATATTAACATGATTAATATTGAACTCTTAAAGTTAACATGATTAATATTGAACTCTTACCATATTTTCATATGTCACTTGATATGTATGAAAATATTAAATGTATTATTAACATGATTAATATTGAACTCTTAAAGTTAATGTGGCCCCGTTGCAACGCACGGGCGTTCTTCTAGTGTAATCTAATCCATCATACTATTTGTGAACTAAAATTCATCATTCTCGACACTTAGACGTACAAAGGTGTACAAGAAATTCGCGTGTAAACACCACACTTCCATTATTGAGTACAAACAACACATGACTTGAAATGTAGTAGCAGTAGTAGGAAAAATAACACGTACGGTTGCAAGCGATCAATCAGCGAGGCATGGATGATGATCGCACATGCACAACCACTACTCCCTCTGGACGATCGATCAAAAGACCACTTCGGCGTTGGCAAACTCCTCTCTCTTGTGGGTCACGTCCGTCACCATCTCACCGAACCTGCACGGTGGGCTGACCACCGGCACCGTGCCGCACGCGTACTGTCCACCATGCCCGCGGCGAAGTCCATTGGCAAGCACGTCCTTGGACTTCTGTGCGATGATGACGGAGTTCACCACGTCGTCATCGGGGTGGCACACGGCCAGCACCTCGAACCCGCCTCCTGCGATGTCCTGGGGGTCGACGATCGGGTACAGGAACCCGCGTGCCCCGTGTGCACTGCGTACAACAAGGGCCGCACCGTCTGCCATGTGTGCACCGAGGTGCGCGATCACCTTGGCCTTGTCCTCCGCGGCCATGCCCACGAGCGCGGCCAGGAAGACGACGTCGTATGTAGCGAGCTCAGCAGCGAGGTCCGCTACATCGGCCGTGTGGAACGACATGCGGGCGCCCACGTCCTTGTCCGCGCGGAACAGCTTGCTGGCGCGGTCGTTGGCCGCCCCACATAGGTCATAGTTGTCGAACATGGTGTCGGGCAAGTGGCGCGCGGCGAGGACGAAAGAGCTGAACGGCAGTGGGCCGGAGCCGATGAAGGCGACCCGGGCCGGGGCGATGCCACCGGGCACATAGCGCGCCAGGAGCTCGTACTCAAGCTTGCTGAGGTTGATGTAGTTGTTGTAGTAGGGGAACATACCTAGGTGGTCGAGTGGGTTGTCAAAGGCAGCGAGCATGTCGGAGTAGTGCGCCTCCAGCTTTCCCTCGGCCTCGGAGCAGAGGCGGATGAGGCCCTCCCGCATCTCCTGCGCCTCCGGGCCGAGCTTGGTCACGTCCACGGGGCTCGGAGGAACGCACGCGGTGACCAGCTCGGTGAAGAGCGCGTCGACGTCCGGGGACGGGCTGAGCGACGGCAGCTTGGCGATGGCGGCGTGGAGTCCGGTGATCTTCTGGACCAGGGCATCCACCTCCTTGTTCGGGGCAGCCATTTTTCTTGCCTTCTCTAGGTACCTCAGGCGCAGGAGTGGAGTAGAGAGTGGTTGATGGAGCTGCTTGCTTGATGAGCTATGGAGTGGGCAGTACAGGGTATAAATATGTAGCTAGCTGCCGTCTAAAGTGGACTGGTGGAGTCGCAATAGGGCGCATGCATGCACGCTTCACGCGTCCATGCCCAATGAGGCTGGTTTCATGCCTCTGTTCTGTTGTGACGTGTTCAGAGTTCACACGTTCTGTTGTTGAAGTGGACAGAGTTTTCTATGTCTATTTGTAGATAACTTTGAATAAAGAGCTTAGGGCAATACAAGGAAACAATTATCATCGTCTATACCTAATGGAATTAAAATTTAATTTACTTAAATAATTACGAGACATTTAGAATAATCAAGAGTGGATGTAAAAAACTCACGACTAAGAATATGTAAGCATACGCTGTGAAAGGTAGGACAGATGACCTCAATCATTGCACGGTTAATCATGAAATTGTATAAAATTATTGGATGAACACTTAATTAGTAGTCCACGAACACTTAATTTGTGCTCCAGTTATTACGATCTTTTATTAGACGAACACTTAACTTGTGCTCCACTTATTGTCATCTTGATTCGATGAACAGCTAATTGGTGTTCCACTTATTACAATGAACACTTAATTTATTGCGTAAGGAGAAATTTGGTCCTTTATGTTAGGCCTATATCAGTTGAACGAACTTAGTTTAAACTCAGATTTAAGAAGATATAAGAAGTACATATTTTCGAGAAAACGAAACCGTAACTTCTTAGATGATCCTAGTTGTTATCCCGCCACATTCGATATCCACCGTTCGATCTTATTAATATCTTTGCGGAGCGGTATGCTCATTCTGAACTAAATTTACCTTAACTTAAGAACAGGACAACATACTTAATATTCAGATCTTTGACACCTATTTCAACAACAACAAAGTATAGCTATGACACCAGTGACTTGGAGAGGCGTGAAGATCCTGTTCTTGACCTTCTTGGGTAAGTTTCTTGTTATCTGTGAGGAAGTTAACATTATCTCGAGCCAGACCAAAATCTCTTTGTTGCAGAAAGATGAGTGTGAAAAACCCAAGAGAATGGATGGATTCCGTGCATGGAACTGAAGCCGGTCGATTTCCTTATATAGCGAGCCGTGATGTACAGGAAGGGGAGGATGATGTGCCCAACAGCCAGATCGCAATCTTATTCCTACCTGAGTTGGTTAGTTCTAGGTGATGTACTAACAAGAATGCTAACTGCGTAGATTTGATCTACAGGCTATACAACGATCAGCCTTGATCTCGCTAGAATCCGGATCATGTTCATGCCGGTCACTTACAGAACCGATCCCATTGCCTCGCATGCCTGTTCACGGCCAACGATGTGGCCTTGTTGCTAAATGATTCACCGTACTGACTTGCAGGATCGCTGTAACCTGGTGGCAAATATCATGTCTCGTACTAGTTGCTTCATCGGTGCTCATTATGTATTTATGTATAGTGGCTAGGAAGTGAATGGGCCTTAAATTTACGACTTTATTATGCACAATTACTTATTGATGTTCCACCTACCACAGTAGTTCATCTCTATCATAGTTACACCGTTCAAATAAAAGTTGGAGGGGATGTACAGAAAGTACATGCATGGAGGCAATCTGGGTGCATAATGATATGAGAATGAACATATCTTTTGGGTGTTGCAAACATGATCAAACATAAATCTGTGTTATGCAGTTGTAATCATGTATACAACAAATATATAGGCCCATTTTGAAACAGAGAAAAAATAGGAATTGTTACGTCTTGTGTATTCTATGGAAATGGGAAACACATAAAGTACACATAGATATTGTTTGGATGCCTTACATATGTTTTGCAGGAAAAGGTTTATTGATTGGACAGAGAGAGGATAAGAGATAGACATAACTTGTCTTGCACATCTCAAAGAAAGAACTCAAATGCAGTCAAAATATCTTCCTAATATCACTAATGTGTAGAGAGTTTGGACACGACTTAACCAAAACTTCACAAAATAAAAAGAAAAGATGGTCAAATAAATATCTACTCATAGAAAAATGTTTCCAGTTTTGCAGTTTTGCTTGAGCTCGTGCTTAGAATCCTCCAAACTATGAAGGATTGGAAAGTTTTATAGAAATTCATAGATCGATGTCTGGAAACTAACAAACTCGTATAAAAAACTATGGCATTCTGTTATTGGTATAAACTAGCACAGTGGCCCGCTCGTTGCGCGGGCTAGAATTTTAAAAACTTTAATAATATAGATATATTAGTTGATTTGTCTAAAGAAAAATTGAAATCATACTATTGACATTTATACAAATATAAGACTCCTACGAATAATGGTTTGTGTTAGGTATTTTAGATATTATTATTTATCCGTATATATAAATATGTATGTTACCTTCTGCACGGTGGATAAAGATGAAGTAACCTTAACACTAAATTCTTCTAACAACAAACTTATTATTTTTGTCTAATATTTTTATAGGATCATCATCCCCCACCCTTTTTGTAGCCACATGTGCAATTACCCCAGCGATCCTTCTCTTCCATGCACATCTTGCGTTTGATGTCCTTTTGTTGACACAGACTATGCAAATAGGTGATGCTATCAGCCTAAATTCCAATCAAACACCCCAATCTAGTTCACCTTTTGGCAATAACATGTAAGGTTATTGGCATAATATGGTGGATTTGTGTTTTAATTCCTAGACACTATCCCTTAGAATAATCGATGTGTTTTAGTTTTTGTACATCGGTCACCGTGGAGCCTTTTCCCTTATAAGAATAACATGTGTAGTCTTTAGCAAATCGTTTAACCAATACTTTTAAAATGTTTTCATAGATTTTACAATTTATTATACTTAGTAATAATGTTGTCATTTGGGTAGAGTCGTTCATGCCTATATGTAGCACATTTTATATTTGATAACCTACATGGTATTTGTTTTGCATGTTGACCAAATAATTTTTTTCAAATATTAGATTAGTACACATAAGTGATTTTTGGTCGAGTGCTCCGAGTTCATTTGTTCACACAATATTTAGTTCTATAGTTATCAGTCCGTGAAAGTAAAGCTCAGAATGTGACTTAGATAATTTGTCTTTTTGTATAGTGTCATGACGTATAATCATGAGTAAAAATTTAAAATTATGCTGTGAACAGATTGATGTGCCAAATGAATGTTTAGAAAATACTGATATATGACCAATAAATTGAATTTTAAATTTAATCCACCTGCCACTAAAACCAGATACATTTAAGATATCGAAAATGCTATAATATAAAAATTAATCCGCCAGCCAACAAAAAAATTATCATTGTTCCTTTACAATCCGAAAAATGTTTAAAATGTGTAACTAACTACCTAAAGTTCAAATAAAATTATAGAACTACGTAATTTTTTCAATTGTATTATATATAAGCATGTTGTGGATGATCATGCGTGTGCCATTTTTTGGGATCGATTGTATGGGAATGCTCACACCCATGCCTCATAGCACGATCAACTCTGAAGCGCGTGATTGCATCATACACAACATTCAAGTCATCACAAAGTAGCACAATCTTTTTTAGTTAATCATCATGTATGTGTTTGTGAACTATATATGTATATGCACATTTTTGTGTTTTTATTTTTATAAGGAGGGAACGTGCATGCGATGTAAAAAAAAGGGGACGTACATGTCCTTCTTTTCATGTAGCTGGCCATCCTTTCTATCCTCGAGGGCAGCACATTAATTAGCTCTTTTTCCACCAAGAGTTTAGTTTATTTTGGATGGCTGATTTGTTGGTTCATTCATGGTAGGGGCTATGGGATAGTTCAATTTTGTTTTTGCTTCTTCTCTAATGCTATACGTGGAAGGCTGTACCATTTTTTTTTTCTATTGCTATACGTCGGAGGTTGTACCAAATATATTTTTCCTTGAACATATGTCACGTAAGTCCTCTTAGGCCCACCATGTTACATAGATTGGACGGTCACGTAGTATTATTTTTAGGAGTTCCGAAAGATCACGGGCTAGTATTTTCTGATTAACGTGGAATTTTCTAGCCGATTTTAATTGTTTCTAGTTCACCTTATATTACTTTTAATATATAATAGACTACTTCTTTCGAAGCCTGGCTCTAATTCCCGCAGAAAATGAAAAACTAGCTCCATTGTTGACACGGTAATTGAGCATGCGTAAGATCCTCCAATGGCGAAAATGATCTCATACTCATGACAGATAATGATACGAAATTTATCCTAATGAAATGACAAGCTGTGACGAGGGTTCTGGAATTCAAAGCATATGTGTAGCTGCCGCGTCTATGCATCACACACCTTTTTTTTCCTTCAAAGGATGGTTTTATTAACCGAAAATGAAGCATCAAGTAGACACAAACACAATGAGCACAACTGGCCTCTGCGCAGGTAAGGTGCACATAGCCAATACTAATGCACGCTCACAAAAAATACGCGCCGGCAAAGAGGAAAGTCATTCAAGACCAAAGCTATGCCTAAGCCAAGAAAAAGAAAAAGGAAACCTAAACGATCAAAACAATGATCAACAAACTACAACCACGACCATATTCACACCAACCATATCTTGACACCAGAAGGACAATGAGGTTGTTCAACAGAAATGCCTTCAGGGAGTGATGCACGAGCACTGCTGTCACCGGATTCAACCACTAGAGGCCAGAATCTAGAGTTTCACATTAAAGAACAAGTCCGAGTATATCCGAGAAATGTCTTCAACAAGGTAATGATGTAAAATTATCTCCATTGGCAGATAAAATGGACTCGGGTCAGACCTAGGGTTTTCATCCACAGCTCAAGACCGGGTTCTATAAAAGCACCACCAAACCGAAGTTAATCATGTCTTGTCGCCATGACTTCTCCACGATCTTAGCAGCTACATGTCTTGAGTTAGAAATCCCACGTCCACCGCCGCACAACCATATCCTCTGTACCAAGCCAGCATAGTTTGCACCTCACTTCTGAAGGCAGACTAACCGGAGTGAGAGCTGTGAAACCCCAAAAGAGGCCTTCCAGCAACATCCCGCAAGCTCAGTTCAAGTCGATAGCTGCAACCACCAGATCCGGAGAGAGGAATCTTAAAAAGATCCTCTGGTTGCCACGGCAATCCGGAGGGCACGGGTGGCCATAACCAGTGTGGATCGACACCTGAATGCCCAACCACAACTGAGCACCGAGGGGAGCAATGCAGCAAGCGCAATAGAGCATGATTCAACAACTACAAGGACGGTGTCTAGCAACAGGACTACTTGCAGGCCAACGCTGCAAGCTAGATCCGTAAACGGAACGCCCGAATATGTATCCATGCAGAGCACCTGCCGGTCTTCCTCATGCGAGCCAAGCCGCTGCAGCCCGATGCCCACTGCAGCAAGGAGGAACACTGTTGCAAGGACCGCGCTGACACCCCACACTCAAAAGCTCTCCACCTTTGTTGCTCTGCCATTGCCGCCACATCACAACCACTAGCGTGCGATAACCACCACACTGGAGTAGGGCCATAATGAGGACTAGTAGGGACGCAGGGGAGTGTGCAGGAGTGGCCCTGCTGCCGCCACCGGCCGACGGATGGCCATTGACAGCGACATAGAGGGCGGGGAAGAGGAGGCGTCGCCTTAGGGTTTGGGACATGGGGTGCCCCTTGAGTCGCCCGGGTCGGTTCATCAGACGTTTGGTTTGTTCAGGGACGGACTCAATTTAAATTCAGCTTATAAGGCCTCTTACAATGCAAGGTGCGAGTAGTGCTTAGTAAAATAAACGTAGTCTTTTTAAGCACCAGTGCTTATCTCTACAGGAGAAGTGCTTAACTAAGAATGTATTGCTTGCAAATGAGCACCGATGCTTAAGAAAAAGTTGGTTTATTTCTCTATAAACACCTGTCTAAACATCTTGTATTGTACAAGGCCTAAGAAGACAAGCAGTGAATCTTTTCGGAAAAAAAAACTCGTGAGATGATCCTAACTGTTGGCTTGCCAAGTTCGATATTCACCGCTCGATCTTATTAATGTCTTTGGGGAGCGATACACTCATTCAGGAATCAGGAGTGAACTTAACTGAACAACATAACAGTGCGCCATACTAAACTTTTAGAGTTATGACACCCATTTAAAAGAAAGTTATGACACCAATGACCTGGACAAGCGTGAAGATCCTGCACTTGGCCTGCTTGGCCAAGCTTCTTGTTATCGGAGAGGAAGTTAACATCCTCCAGACACAGACTAAAAGCTATTTTCGATGATAAGAAGAAGGTAGCAGCTTCAGCTTGAATTGCTGACGAGAGAGCAGCAAATCAGAGAACCTACACTACACATGTGTCGCAACACTATAGTACCCAAAACTTGGTGTGCACACATCTGTGTGAACAACATTCTAAGTGGACACTGAACGGCTCGATGAGGCTTGCTCTCGCTGGAATCTGAATCTTATGCAGGCCGGTCACTCTTGTAGAACTGATCCCAATGCCTCGCATGCATTTTTTTTTTTTAGAAAAGGAGGATGACCCCCGGCCTCTGCATCTGGGAGATGCATACGGCCACTTTATTGATTATTCTCGAGGACCTTACAAAGTATTACAACAATATGCCTGAATCCGCCATCTTGACAACATATGCCACTACTCCTATCCAAATGATGCAGGGGTGCTACCTGGGCCACATACCCAGACTACTCACCTAATCCTATCATCCAAAGCCAGAAGCCCCATCCAAGCCACATACTGGGTCTGGGGCATAAACTGGTCTGACGCACTCACATGTGTCGTCGCCGCCATCTTCCACATGTCCGTCTTCAGAGCAGATATTGAGGCTTCTACCTTGTGAGGTCACTCCGTCATCGACGCCACCTTGACGCCAGACAACTACCTCCACCTGCGCGAGTCCATCACCGCGCATCAGGCGCCGAGTCTCCACCGCACCACGCCGCCGAGATCCGCCGTCATCAATGTGAAGGATGAAGCACCGCTCCACCAAAAAGGCGCCCGCTGGTCCCTCGATCCCGTGTACGCCTCCAAGAATGACGCCCCCAAGGAGGAAACGACACCAACGCGCCGCCGTCATCCGATCAACTGATCTAGGGTTTCCCCCGGAGGTAGCGGATAGAGGTCTAGAACTTCTCCACGGCGATGCCTTCAAGAAGGTAATGACACAACAGGGTGTCACCAACGCCGGCCATGGCATGAAGCCGAGCACAAGGTTTTCACCCGGATCCGCTCGAAGAACCTCCATCACATAATGTGTACACGGGTCGCCGCCGATCTGAGCCGCCGCACAACGAGCAGGCCGCACCGGCCAGATCAGATCTGTCCGGAGGGCACAACCCGCATGGTGCCGACCCAACCACCAGGCCCTCCATGCCGCCACCGCCGATCCGAGGTCAGATGGTGTGTCGCCGCAGACCCGGCCGCCGCCGCCGAACGCCGCCACGCAGCCCGAGGCCGAACCGGCTGCCGCACCCCACCATCGCCGCCCCTGGCCAAGGCAGGCGCCGCGCCGCCGCCGGAAGGCAGGCCCGCCGCGCCGCCAGGCCAGATCGGCCCTTGGCCGAGGCAGCCGCCGCGCCGCCAGGCCAGATCGGCCGCGCCACCCATGCCGCGGGGCGCCGCACCACCCCCACGGCGCAGGCAAGAGGGAGGACCCCCGCCACCGCCGTCAGCCCCGGGCCATCGCCGGCGGCGTCCTTCGGCGGCGGCGGAGGGAGGGGAGGAAGGGAGGGGAGGGGACCGGCGGCGGCTAGGGATCGAGATCCCGCCCGAGTCGCCCGAGCGGGGGCGATGCGGGGGCTTCGGGGTATCACCATGCATGCCTGGCGACGACCAATTAAGTGGACTCGCTGCTAATTGATTCAATCATCATACTTACTTGCTGGACTGCACTAACTCCGTGGGAAATATCATGCTCGTACACTAGCTGTTCCATCCATCGGTGCCTGTTATGTATATATATATATAGGGGCTGCAAAGGGAAAGGATCATGCCTTTACATTTACAACTTCATGAGGCAGAGTTACTTAATGGTCCACCTACCGCACTAGTTCATCTCTATGATAGTTACCTCGTTCAAAAGAAAGTTAAATGGCATGTAGAGAAAGCAGACGCGTGGCAGCAATCTGAGTACAATAATGGTATGAAAACGAACATATATATTGGACGTTGCAGACATGGTCAAACAGCAATCTGTAGTCTTGTATACGCAAAATATATTGGCCTAATTTATAAAGTGTCACAGGCAGGACACTCCCAAACCCTAGACAAATGGCTGCTAGGCTAGCCCCCGGGAAACTAGGCAAATCTAGTACACTTGGCATATTATTTACCATTCTTTGTTCTGGCTGCCTGTCACCCATTTTTCTTGCCGGATGCCAAGTTATTCCTAACATTCCTCGTCACTCGGTAAAGTATTGCTTTGCCCAGTGTCCGTAGAAAAACACTCAGGCTGTCATAAAATCTTTGGCAGTGGCGCATGTTGGCAGTACAACATTTTTTTTCCACCTGATTCGAGTGGGAGGTTTTTATGAATTGGTTGCCTATTGGTGGTCTAAAGAGAATAGGAGGTGCACTCACATCAATAGATGGAGGAGTGTTTAAAAAGTAAATGATAATTTGCTCGGTCCAATCGAGAGCTTAAATGTTAACACTCTACGCACAAGCAAATGTGTTTCTAGAAGGGACGCACACGCACAAATTTAGCGTCCTAAGTGAGGAGAAAGTTAAGTGGTTCATGCGATGATTAGGCACGTCCAGGAACAGGATAATACTGCCAACTATTTTCATCCTATAGCGAATGGTAACGTACAGAAAGAAGAAAAATCTCTAGGCTGGAATAAGATGGTGGTATGATAGCCAATGCAACTAAAATGCACTCCCTGCGTTCCTAAATATAAGCCTTTTTAGATATTCCAATACAAACTACATACAGAGCAAAATGAGTGAATCTACACTCTAAAATGCCTCTATTTACATTCATATGTGGTCTTCTCTAAAACGGGCTTATATTTACGGAGGGAGTACATCACTAACTTTTAGTGCCCCGCCCCGATTGCAAGGAAATGAGGATGGGGACCGCCGCTCCATGGGCCAGGCTCACCTCCTGGCCGTGTTTCACCCTCTTGAACTACGTCGTGTCCTGCCGATAGGCTGAGTGGTACAACCTCATCAGTGCAGCAACGCACTACTGGGAAAAGGATTATATGTGGCCTCAAATTAATGGCGGGCGCGGCCAGAAACCCACATTGCTATTTTGAAAACGTAGCAGTGGCAGGTAACAACGCACACCCGTCATTGGAATCAACATAACAGTGCAGGGCAAAAAAATTTACCCGCCACTCGTAAACTCTTCCAAATTTGCCCGTGTGATGAAAGCTACCAGAGGCGGGCGCGCAAGTCCTGCCCGCCACTAGTTTATGCCGCATCATTTGCGGGTGAAACTTATCGCCGCCATAAAATATTTTTGGTAACCCCTGCAAAAAAGAATATATATTTTTGGTAACCCGCGCCAAAATAATCCAAATTATCCAGATGTTAGCTGTGGTAGCCACTAAGAGCGGCCCGCCACAGATAAGTTAGGTCCAATAATTTATTAAACCTGGATGGTCTCAAATTTGAGCATTGAGCTTTGGATGGTGTGCACAAATCATAGAAAAAGTTTGAGGTTAAAATGATTTTAAGAAAATGAGTTGTTTGTGTAAGATGGCAGTTTTTGTTCGAAACTCTTACACTTCGTGGGAGAGTGTTCGGTTTGTACACGATGTGCATCAAGCTTCTGCTGCAATGATCTCAAATTTTTAGCACACCCTGAATGTGTCAAATGAAGACATGATGCAAAGTTCCGTCCCTTACGGAGCTCATTTACCCGTTATTTCGTACCAAAGAGGATTCCACCCTTTTTAGTTGCCGAAAAGTGAATTAGTGCCGCAAAAAATAGAAAACCAACTCAAAAAGTCCTTAAATCTGAGCATGAGGCTTTGAATGGTGTGTACTAATCATAGGTTAAGTTTTAGGTTAAATTGATTTAAAAAAGATAAGTTGTGTGTACTAATCCCGGCCGATTAATCCCCTCGTGTCGCCTGCCGCCGGTTAGTGTTCTTCCTTTTGACCTTGCTTGCCAACCAAAACTCCGAATCTTTGTCGAGTTTCAGTCCATTAATTCTGCGTGTGTGTCGTTCGTGGACTTGGATCTAATTAACCTACTTGAATTAGGAGCGGCATCGTGGTGATCTGTAAGTGTTGCAAGCAGCCTGCAGTTCTTTCATCCAACTTTCACTGAAATTTTTTGTCAGTTTGGCCAAAGCTCCTGATCTTTGGAGACAGATTCTGCTCCCATCAAATCCTGCTGCCAAAGCTGGACACTGGACATATCTGTGCTCTCTAATCTTCAGAGTTTTGACAATGACGACAATGGTCAACATGCCGGAGCTGCCACAGGACATCTTGATGGGCATATTTGCCAACCTTGAGATCCCCGACCTTGTGCGTGCCGGCACTGTCTGCCCCTCCTGGCAGTCCGCATATACCAGCCTCCGAAGCCTTGGGCAGTGCAAACGCCCCCAGACTCCATGCCTCCTCTACACTTCCGAATCTGCCGGTGAGAGCGTTGCGTGCCTCTACAGCCTCACAGAGAAGATGTCGTACAAGTTGACCCTCCCAGAGCCACCTATCCGCACTAGGTGTCTGATTGGGTCATCACACGGCTGGCTGGTGACTGTTGATGACAGATCCGAGATGCACCTTGTCAATCCCATCACATGTCAACAGATCGCTCTTCCGTCGGTGATCACCATCGAGCACGTGAATCCCATCTTTGATGAGCATGGTGCTGTCCATAAGTATGAGTACTCATGGCATACAGGGACAGATGCCGGTCCTCACTCTCCATCTATCTTTTCTATTGACAAGCTGCGCCACAAACTCCACTATAAGGCATTTGTCTTCCCTGCTGATACATCCACGGGAAAAAGCTACATCATCGTGCTCATCCATAATCCAATGTGCCAGCTCTCTTTTGCAAGAGTAGGTGATGATAACTGGACATGGCTGCCACCTCATGAACAATATAGCGACCGCACTTACAAGGCTGGCCTGTTGTATGCGGCGATTACAACCGGAGAACTTCATGCTTTTGATTTCAGTGGGCATGTCATCACGATGGAGATGATAATAAGAATGGACTCAATATATGGCTTTGGGTACACGTACATTGTTCAAGCTCCATCGGGCGATCTGCTTCTTATTTGGAGAATCATTGACCAGTATAATTTTGATCCTGATCTTGGCTCATCTGTATTTTGGAACACTACGGGATATATAATGTATGAATTTGATACTTTGGGAAGTAAACTTACGAGTATAGAACACTTGCCTGACCGTGTGTTGTTTCTTGGTCATAATCAATCTCTTTGTCTCATTACCGAAGAATATCCCACTCTCAGGGCAAAATCATGCCTACTTTACTGACGATAATGTGATGCGGACAATGGGATTGAAGAATAGTGACCCTGATGTGGGAATAATGAACTTGGATAATTTCTACTCCATGGAGGAAATTTTGTCTCTGGAGCTTTGGTCAAGCTGGCCAGCTCCCATGTGGATTACACCTGATCTTAGAAAGATGAACTTGGCTTCAGGAGGGGATTGAAGGAAACGGATCAATTAATGGATTCAATGAACCAACAAATTAAAGGGATGGTTAATTTGCTGGCTTACTGTCGTTCCTACAGCCTACACGAGTCATCCAGAAAATAATCAAGGGACCACCTGGATTGTCTGTGTGAGGGCGTACTCACCGCTTGATCCTGGTCCTTACAGGCTAGATTAGCCCTAGTTGCCTCTGAATAAATAGTTTTGAGTTTTATCTGTTTACATATGTTATAAGCGATATGGATACTTAAGTAGTTTATGATTTTCTTATAATTTTTCTGTCGTATTTCTTCTGCGATGCTCATGCCAATACCTTATTGTTTCTGAATTATCTGATGCTTTTGTAATCAGTATACTCGAGTGTAATGTTCAGGTTGTCCATGTTACTCTAGTGTAACGCTGCTGGATTTGGAATAGCAGCAGGGAATTGGCATGGTATTTCCTTCCAATAGTGGTACGTTGAAAATTTGCGAAAGTTATGTTGCTTCTTTCGAGTGACTTGGTAATTGTGGCTTGGATTTTTGGAAAAGGAGAGTCAGGGATTTTGTCTGCATCCCGTTCTTTGTGGTCCGTTGAAAAGGATGCATACTATTGTTTTCAAAAGGTTGAAGGTAATCATGACATGAGGTTCAGAGTGTGTATAATTGTTCTCCCAGCTTCACTATGAGCTTTTCTTTAGCATCATTCTCTTTCCTACTCTGCTCATACATATCCCAAAGTTTGCGTAGTGCATTTTTCATGGGTTCTGGCCATTCTGGGTCAATCCATTGAACCAGACCACAATTGTCACCTTCCTATAATAATTCAGACAAAACAAAAGTTAACAGCAGGACCACAGATTCAGATAAGTCAGTTAACACCTATATTCAATTAACAGCTACATATATTAAGTTAACAGCTACATATATTCAGTTAACTTAGCTCGTTTAACAACATACACATTCAGATAAGCATTGACACATTGTTTCCTCAAAATACCAGATAAAACAACATCTTCACAAAAATACATATATTCAGTTCATTGAGCACCAAACAAAGGATCTGTATAATCTATGACTACCAGAGAGGACCTGCCACTAACCTGATTACCGCATCCATAAAACCTACGGCCAGTGTTGATTCTTTGAAACACAAAAGCCCTATGAACAGGAAGGTTGTGACAGCACATCGGTCCTCACCGCACCACTCCGGGTCAACAATGGTCTGTGGGATGTACAATAGTGTAACAGTGCTCAATATCCCAACTCAAATTCGTGAAAACTAAGATCAAATCAAAGAAAACCCTAACCCTAAGTCAAAGAGAAATGATACTCACATAGGTCTCCTCCTCGTGCGAGTTGAAGAGGGGGGACACAGAATCTTCGCTACTAGTTTCGCCATCCTTCCAGGACACCATCGCTGCGGCGGCCGGTGGCGACAAATGGACGGCGGAGGCGGTGGTGAACGAGCCGCAGGCAGAGAAGAAGGCGAGAGAGAGGGGAATGGACGAACTGGTCGGGCTGGGTCGGGCCGGCTCGTTAGGTCAGGTGCGACGCCGTCTAACGGCGCGCGTCACGCGCGCCATCTCCCCCTGGCCATGTGGCGCCTGACAGCGGGCCCAACCAGTCAGTTTTCCACTCAGATGCACTAAACCGTTCAATCAGCGCTTTTTGAAAACTGTCAGCGAAAACGTGGTGGTTTTTTGAAAAAATTACGAAAGCTGGTGGCTTTCTGTTTTAGCGTCCTCTAATGTAGTGGTTTTTTGCAATTTACTCGGACCCCTCTCATTCACGTCTCCCCCTTGTCTCTCCGTCCTCTCTCAATTCCAGCACAAGCATCCCTTTCTCTTCCCATGGTCCAAGTATTTTATCTCAGCTCCCAATCTTCTTCGATGGAGTAATGCACTCACATCTTCCCAAAAGCAAATCCCTGATGCAATCAGTATGAACTGCTCCACTCTTAATCCATATGTTTAGTTGGTGCCTTTTTCTCTGTTCTCTCATCTTATTATTTCAGTCTCCTTATTGCTTGCTGATGGCCCGTGTTCTGGGTGCACCGATCAAAGTCAGAGGGAGGCTACTAGCGCTAGTTCATTGATTCATCAGGAGGCAGTAAGCTCACATGCATGTATACGGTCAACCGAAGAGCCCCACCCACCTGGTCCTGCTCTATTGGTCCACGTACCGGGAGCGTGCGCGCTCGTCCTCTCTATCACCGCTCTCGTTTGTAATCGGTATACTCTAGTGTAATGTTCGGGTTGTCCATGTTACTCTGGTGTAACGCTGCTGGATTTGGAATAGCAGCAGGGAATTGGCATGGTATTTCCTTCCAATAGTGGTATGTTGAAAATTTGCGAAAATTATGTTGCTTCTTTCGTGTGACTTGGTAATTGTGGCTTGGATTTTTGGAAACGGAGAGTCAGAGATTTTGTCTGCATCCTGTTCTTTGTGGTCCGTTGAAAAGGATGCATACTGTTGCTTTCAGAAGGTGGAAGGTAACCGTGACATGAGGTTCAGAGTGTGTATAATTGTTCTTTCAGTGCAGCTATGAGTGCTTTATTATATCATAGTACCGTACAGTGAGTGTTGGTAGCTATATAGTAAGCGTATGTCACTCGAAGTTATGTGATTTGCTTAGCTGCATATTTTCTAATAATACAAAGCTACTGGGAGCTGCTCAGCCAAGCAATGATACTGCTGCAAGAGCATTGGCGTTTCAACACTATTCTAGCTTCAGTTTTTGTTAACAGATTGTGAGCTCCATCTGGCTCGATGTTTCCCAAACCAGTTTCAAGTTTACAGTCTAAGCCCACTGTACCTGCGAAGCCTGATCTGTAGAACAAATATGGTATGGATATATATTCATTGTGCATGACTGAATATCATCGAGTTGTGTAGCAAGGATTTAACCTTAAACCTTCAGTAATACAAGTAATGATTCAAAAAAAAAAGGAAAAATTCAAGGCACAAAGGATATCTTGGCCTTGGCTCCCTGCTGTTGTAATTTTTATTGTTTTGCACTTCTTAGTGATTAAGTGATTGTTTATGCATGACATGGGATTGTACGTAGGAAAGCAAGGAGAGCAGTAGTACTACACTCCAGAGCTAAGCACATGTCTCAGTACATTTTGGTTGTGTAAAATTGTGAAAATAAGTTATATTGTTTATTATCACTATAATTGCTCGAGGATCTGTGAACTTAAATTTCTGTTTTTTTACTTTGAATAAAAGGATCGTGTTTTTATTTGGCAGTGCCACTCGCACATGAACTTTCTCCTCTCAATTTTCATTTGTCCATCACAGCAATAGCAGATTTCCATCAGTTGTAAGCCTACATATAAGACAATAGTTCTCTAGATAAAAAAAAACAGGAGAAAATGGACAAGTTGGACCAGTTGGTGCTTAAGAAGAGAATGGACAATTCAAAAACTTTTAATGAATTCAAAAAATGTTGGCCAAATTAAAAAATAAAAAACTAATTTAGGAATTTCAATTTTTTTCCAAAATCAACAAATGTTGGGGAATTTCAAAAAATGTTCATGATGACAATAAATGTTCTTGAATTTAAACATTGTTGACGAATTTGTATAAATGTTCATGAATTCAGAAGATTCCTGATTTAAAAAAATGTTTTGGAATCTAAAAAATATTAATGAATTGGAAAATTGTTCTTTGGTCTCAAAAGAATGTTAACGAATTCATGAACTATTCACAAGTTTGAGAAATGTTACCAAATTTCAAAAGACGTTCACGAATTTAAAAATTATGCCATATTTTAGAAAAGTTTCACAAAATTAAGAACTATTTGTGTATTTTAGAAAAGTATGCGAAATTAGAAAAATGAAAAATTAGAAAAATAAAAAAAAGGAATGAAAAACGAAAAAAAAACCGACAGACAAAACATACAAAAAAAAAGAAAAAGGTAACGGTTCAGGAAACCGATTTTGTTTTTTTTTTGAGGGGGGGAGTTCAGGAAACCGATGGGAGGGAACATAGTAGAGAGGAAAAATACTACAGAACTGACAAAATGGGCAGGCTCACTACCGTGGGCAAGGGTGTCCGTTTGGCTGCTATCCCGCTACCCGCGCGCGGAATAGGATAATCTAGATGTGACGCCATCAACCCCTCAAAAGAAAAAGAAAAAACTGATCCTCAAAATAACTTTTAATGAAACAGGAGAGAATCCTAACTGGATGTTCGTGTTGTTCATGTTACTATAGTGTAACGCTGCTGGATTTGGAATAGCAGCAGGGAATTGGCATGGTATTTCCTTCCGATAGTGGTATGTTGAAAATTTGCAAAAGTTATGTTGCTTCTTTCGTGTGACTTGGTAATTGTGGCTTGGATTTTTGGAAAAGGAGAGTCAGGGATTTTGTCTGCATCCCGTTCTTTGTGGTCCGTTGAAAAGGATGCATACTGTTGTTTTCAAAAGGTTGAAGGTAATCATGACATGAGGTTCAGAGTGTGTATAATTGTTCTTTCAGTGCAGCTATTAATGTTTTATTATATCATCGTACCTTACAGTGAGTGTTGGTAGCTATATAGTAAACGTATGTCACTTGAAGAACTCGGAAATATTTCTGTCAGGTTATGTGATTTGCTTAGCTGCATGCCCTCTGATAATACAAAGCTATTGGGAGCTGCTCAGCCAAGCAATGATACTGTTGCAAGAGCATTGGTGTTCCAACAATTTTCTAACTCCCGTTTCTGTTAACAGATTGTGAGCTCCATCTGGCTCGATGTTTCCCAAACCAGTTTCAAGTTTACAGTCTTAGCCCGCTGTACCTGCGAAGCCACTTCCATTTTTTTTTGAACATCTGTGTGTGCCTTTTCTGTAAAAGAAGTATGGTAGGGATCTTTATTCATGGTGCATCACTGAATATCGTCTAGTTGTGTAGCAAGGATTTAACTCTTAAACCTTCAGTAATACAAGTAATGATTAAAAAGAAAAAGAATAATTCAAGGCACAAAGGATATCTTGGCCTTGGCTCCCTGCTGTTATAATTTATTTTGTTTTGCAATTCTTAGTGATTAGGTGATTGTTCATGCATCACATGGGATTGTACATAGGAAAGCAAGCAGAGAAGTAGTACTACACTCCAGAGCTAAGTACATGTCTCAGTACATTATGGTTGTGTAATATTAAGAAAATAAATTACACTGTTTATTTTCACTGTACTTGCTCGAGGATCTGTGAACTTAAATTTCTGTTGTTTTACTTTGAATAAAGGGATCGAGTTTTTATTGGCAGTGGCACTCGCACACGAAAATTTTCCTCTCAATTTTCATCACTTCATCACAGCAACAGCAGATTTCCATCAGTTGTAAGCCTGCATATAAGACAAAAATCCTCTAGATAAAAAAACAGCAGCGAATGGAAAGTTTGGACCAGTTGGTGCTTAAGACGGCAAATTGTACAAAATTTGGAGGCTGAATTAGTGGTAGAATAGAAACAGGCACTTACATGGTAGAATGGTAGAACGAGATCCCAATGCCTAACATGTCAACAATAGCCAAAGGATTGAGTATGTTGCTAGTTAAATGATTCACCATGCTGCCCAACAGTGGTAACCCCGTAAAAAGTATCTAGTTTCTTAGACTAGTCCGCCTGACCAGATGCTCCTTATATGTAAGGAGCTGTAATATGTAAGGATCTCAAGAGATTGAATCATCTCTTACGCATACGAATTCGTTCTACACAACGTTTTTGATGCATTTAAAAGGGCCAACTGAATGTTAGCTTTACCTAACACGCTGTCAGTGGCGGAGCTTAGTGCATTGTTAGGGGGTTGTGGCCCCCCGGATTAGCACATGTAGGCATAAATAATTTAGGAAGAGAGCTTGGATTGTGAAATTTTGTATGTTTGGCCCCCAACTAGCCTATATAATTTAGGAAGCTCTGCCACTGCACGCCGGGTTCACGTTCAACACAAATACAGTTAACAGAGATGAAGAAAGTAGATGCGTGGAGGCAGTCGAATAGAACCAACAGCATGAGACTTGAGCAACCTCTTTGTTACTACAAACGTGGTCAAATTAATTTCCAACTACCGCACTATTCATATGCATCATATATTATATAGTAATTTCAAATGGAAATGACTGTTCAAAGAAAAACAATCTATTTTACATAGAAAGAGTAGATGCTGGAGGCACTTGAGTACACAAATAAAAATACGAACATAATATTTGTTTTTAGAAACATGGTCGGACATCAATATATAATTGGTAGTGGTTACTCCGTGTACCACAAAATGTTCTCAGTTCGGGGGATGGAAATAGGGAAAACATAAAAATTAGGTGCCATGTTTTGTAGATTTGTTTATCGATTTGGGAGAGGATAAGAGATACACACACATGTTTCCTTCGATTCCTCAAAGGATTGTTTTTCAACAGAGGTAAAGATCTTCATTTTCTCAATTAAGAGAAACTTTAGGCGACTAAGCATATGAAAACACCACAAGATCCAAAGAAAAGATTGGCAAAATTAGCATTCCCAATATTTTGCTAGAGGGTATGTTTAGGATTTCCTAAAAATGGATGAATATCCATCATAAGCCCATTCGTAATTCTGTAGGATTTCGTAAGGAAACATTCCTAGGGTTTGTACAAGAAAAGGTCGAGCTTAATCCGATTCCATTGCGGAAAGGAAAGAGGCCCTCCCATTCCCACCATCCAATGGAATTCCTACCATTTTTATTGCAAATGAGCCCTTAAATTCAATCTAGCTTGTTCCACGAATTCGAAACCATATAGCAGCCAATGTTTTCTATTTTTCATACAATACATATATGTGAGATTTTTTGTAACCACGGTGACTTTGAACTGTAGCAACTCGTGAGGATTCATTTTTTATATTTTGAAATTTTATTTTATTTTATTAAAGAGCCAAAAACACCCCTCCCTTGAATAATCTCTTGAACGTGCATGCAAGCACCAGTAACTCGGGTTGTGCAGAGAAAAGTACGCAAATTATTGATCGTTCTCTTTTCTTTGCTCTTTTTATCATTTTGCCATCTGTAACTATATTTTGTACCAAAACTACCTGCTCTTCTTTTGATTGATCATGTCCTAACTTTAGTTCGTACATGGAGTCCATGGTGGAGCTAGCAAATTGACAAACAATGGGCACACTACAAGACTCCATTTTTTCTTTGCG
Source organism: Triticum dicoccoides (assembly GCF_002162155.2). Classification (NCBI taxonomy): domain Eukaryota; kingdom Viridiplantae; phylum Streptophyta; class Magnoliopsida; order Poales; family Poaceae; genus Triticum; species Triticum dicoccoides. The sequence goes on from NC_041383.1 coordinate 30,748,028, forward strand.
GGGAACAAGACTCCATTTTGATCTGTCAAGAACCACAATTATCACATTGGCATATATGGGTGTTATGTGCAATATACAGTCTAATGTTTCATAGGTCATAGATGTATAAAATATGAGAATAAATAGCTAGTTGAATAACAGCCGCACGACAAAACTTCCGTTGACTCCGACAACAAAATTACAGAATCTACAAAGATACAAAATTAGATTAGTAAATTGTATAAATTTACAGTTAATTCAAGTACATTGTAGAGAATAAGCCATACTAGTAATGTGCAGAACTTGCAACATTTATTTTGAGCATCTGCAGAATTGTCACAAGAGTCGAGCCGGGGTCACATCCATGGAGGCGCGCTTGCAACATTTATTTTGAGCAACCTGCAACATTCATTTTGAGCACTTGCGTTTTTTATTCTCGCTGCTGCCCGAGCCGAGGTCACATCCATGGAGGCGCGCCATCTCCCCTACCGACCATCTGTCCACGGACTTTGAGCTAAGCAAGCAGTGGCCATCGCGGCGCCCGACACATGCCATCGTATGGACCAGACGAAGGTGCCTCCCTGCTGTGGCCCGAACAGGAGCGATATGGCCTGCTGCTGGCTGCAGCTAAGAATGAGGCCCATGTCTCCAGAGAGCAGCGTATAGCTGGCCCAGTAAAGAAAGAAAATAACCATGGGAATTCAGATGAATCAGGCATGCGCCATGGGAGTTCATCATCGTCCATCCCTTGGTCCTCACTGTCACTCAGAGTCATACCAACGCCAACATTTTACTTTTGATTTTCGCACTTAATTACATGATCTTGTTCCATTCGCAATTGCTATGAACGTTCCATAAGCAAGGAACATACAGATAGCTCCATGTAGACACGAACAGAATACTAACACAATGCATGTTGACTGCTCCAAGGTGCACCATCCGTTGTACTAGTGTGTACTGTCTTTCAAGTCTCGACTGAATAATCGCTCTATGATGCTTGACCTCGTGTGAATCTGAATCCTGGCAGGCCGAGTGAGTGATATAGAAAAGATCCCAATGCCTCACATGCCAGACAACAGTCATTGGAGTAGTGGCCATTCCTGCTAAATGACTCGCCATGTTGACCAGCAGGACTATTGTAACCATGTGAAATATATCAATTTCCCTAGACTGGCTGCTCGATTCAATGCTGCTCGTTATGTGAAAAGTGGAAGGATCATGGGAACCCAGCAGGACTATTGTAACTATGTGAAAAGTGGAAGGATCATGCCTTGCATTTATAACTTGATTATACACAAGTATTTGACGCCTCACCTACCACAGTACTTCATATTCATCACAGTAAGTTTATTGGAAATCCCCATTCAAAAGTAAATAAAATGGAAAAGTAGAGATTCTTGTTTTGTGCTCCTACTTGATTTTTATATTTGACCAGGTATGAAAGGCTCCAAACACAGACATGTGCGCGGGTGACTGTTCGTTTGTGTATGTGAGTGTCTGCGTTAGTTTATGCCGTGTTTCTAAGAAAAAACTAGCAATAGATTGTTCAATTTTTCTTCATATGTGTTATTACTAGAGATAACATCTCAAAACTACAGTCTCGGAAGAACTTGCAACACATCACCACAGATTTACACTAGTAGAAAAACTATTTTACGTGAGACACAATAGTCCCGGTTTCTCCCTTTAGTACCGGTTGGAGCCACCAACCGATACTAAAGGTGGTGCATTGCACCCGCAGTGCACAATGTTTACTCCCACCTCACTAGTTGAGAGGAGTTCGCACCGGTTTATAAGCCCCGCCGCAGCTACCGTGTCGAGCTCCTCTCTAAGCAGGCCTTTGTGGGCCTATTGAAAGTTTTCTGCCCTGCGGGGTGTTGTTGCCAGACTTAGCGAGAGCGATCAGAGATGAGGTCGAGCGAGAGAGAGAGAGAGACGGAGGTAGACGAACGAGAGAGAGAGAGAGAGTCAGTTTTGTGCTGCCACCAACTGCGCAGCGTTTTCTGTTGATTGCGTCTGTTTTATCAAAGTACAACGATAAAAGAGCTAACTAACTCCTGGTCAGCTGGTATGTGATCCGAGACGGCCGCGCCATCCCACGGCCACGTCCACAACCGCTTCTAACCAGGAGGATCCAAGAGAGAACGTGCAATGAGCACTTCTCCTACTCTACGTGCATGCATGGGTCACATCAGACCGCATGTGCCACTTATTCTAACAGAAAACACAAAGAAAGAAAAGGCAGCCATGAGATTAGCTAGGCCTAACATTTCACCCCCTTAATCTCATGTCCCGATGCTGATCACCCCAAGCCTCTGCCTCATCTCAATAAAACGAACACGCCCGAGTGCCTTGGTCAATGCATCAGCTAGTTGGTCTTGAGTCCCCACATGATCGATCTCCACTTGTGCCTTCTCCATGCAATCTCTGACAAAATGGAACTTCACATCTATATGTTTGCTTCTATCATGATGGACTGGGTTCTTGCTCAAAGCAATGGCTGATTTATTGTCCACCAACAGTCTGAATTTTGCTGGTGAGACCCCTGTCATATCTTCCAGCAGCCGGCTTAGCCACAGCCCCTGGCATGTCGCAGCAGCTATGGCTACATACTCCGCCTCACAAGAAGAAAGGGCAACAATTTTCTGCTTCTGAGAACTCCAAGTGATCAGGTTCTTACCAAGAAAGAAGACATGTCCAGAGGTGCTCTTGCGATCGCCGGTGTCGCCGGCGTGATCGCTATCACTGAACCCAAGCAACTTGGCACTGTCCTGACCTCTCTTGTAGCTGCATCCATGTTGCATGGTGCCTTTGATGTACCTCAGAATTTGTTTGACTGCCGCCCAATGGTGTGTGCTAGGTTTCTCCATGAAACGGCTGACCATGCCCACCGAGTGTGCTATGTTAGGCCGTGTGTTGACAAGATAACGCAGGCTTCCGATCACTTTGCGGTACAGGGTGGCGTCAAATGGCTCTCCGCTGTCTTCTTTCTTTAGTTTGAGACGACACTCCATCGGAGTGTGACACCCATTGCAACTTGCCATGTTTGCCATCTCTAAGATCTTCCCTGCATAGCTCTTCTGACTAAGTGTGATGCCGCTGCTATTCTGCTCCACTTCAATCCCTAAGTAGTAGCTTAGCAGACCAAGATCACTCATTTTGAATAGCTGCTGCATCTGAATCTTGAAAGAGTTTATGGTTGCTGCATCTGTGCCAGTTATGATCAGATCATCCACATAAACTCCCACCAGCAGATACGAGTGCGTGTCACCGCGACGGTAGACGGCATGTTCCAGCGGACTGCGTGTGAATCCGAGAGCAGCCAGCGACTCGTCCAGCTTCGCGTACCAAGCACGCGGAGCCTGATGCAGCCCGTACAACGCCTTGTGGAGTCGCAGTACACTATCCTCCTTGCCGACGACCTCATACCCCGGCGGCTGAGCGACGTATACCTCTTCACGGAGATCACCATTCAGAAAGGCAGATTTCACGTCCATATGATGGACCTCCCAGCCGGAATGTGCAGCAAGAGCTAGCAACAGCCGTACTGTTTCCATGCGAGCTACGGGAGCGAAAACCTCCTCAAAATCCAACCCCTGGCACTGGACATATCCCTTGGCGACGAGGCGAGCCTTATGCTTGACGATGTTGCCCGCCGGATCACGCTTGACGCGATATACCCACTTGAGACCGATCGCTTTGTGTCCAGCTGGGAGCTGAGCGAGCTCCCATGTCTTGTTGTCGATGATGGACTGCATCTCGACGTCCATGGCGCCCTTCCACGCCTTGCTTGCGAGCGCCTCGTCCACGCCACGCGGCTCCTCGGCACTGAACAGACAGCGCACGAGCAGGCACCGCTCGAACTGCTCACGCACCGCCTGATCCCCGGTCTCCTCCAGCACGCTCGTGAAGCTCCGGTAGCGAACTGGCTGCCCCGTTGGCACATCGTTCCTGGAGTCATGTGACGGAGGCGTGTCCCCGCTAGTCCTCAGCGAGTCCATGGGTGTCACCGGCTCATACTGCGATGACTCGGGCGCGTCCACCACAGGCGTGGCAACTGCAGGAGATCGCGGCGTCCCCAAGGCTGGTGTAGAGGGTGTCGCCGCGCTCCGAGGGGTGGCCAGCAGGGTGGTCGACCCACTGTCGATCTCCTGGACACCATTGTCCATGGTGTAAACCACGGTAAATGTCGCTGGCGCCGCGGTGACCGAGCTCGTGCCCGGGGTGCTCCAAGTCCATGGCCTGCTCTCTTCAAATAAAATTGTAGGGGAACGTAGTAATTTCAAAATTTACCTACGCACACGCAAGATCATGGTGATGCATAGCAACGAGAGGGGAGAGTGTTGTCTACGTACCCTCGTAGACCGAAGCGGAAGCGTTGACGCAACGTAGAGGAAGTAGTCGTACGTCTTCCCGGTCCAGCCGATCCAAGCACCGTTACTCCGGCACCTCCGAGTTCTTGACACACGTACAGCTCGATGACGCACCCCGAGCTCCGATCCAGCAAAGCTTCGGGGAGGAGTTCCGTCAGCACGACGGCGTGGTGATGATCTTGATGTTCAACCGTCGCAGGGCTTCGCCTAAGCACCGCTACAATATGACCGAGGTGTAATATCGTGGAGGGGGGCACCGCACATGGCTAAGGAACGATCACGAAGATCAACTTGTGTCTATGGGGTGCCCCCTGCCCCCGTATATAAAGGAGTGGAGGAGGGGAGGGCCGGCCCTCTCTATGGCGCGCCCTAGGGGAGTCCTACTCCCACCGGGAGTAGGATTCCCCCTTTCCTAGTCCAACTAGGAGTCCTTCCATGTAGTAGGAGTAGGAGACAAGGAAGGGGAAGAGAGAAGGGAAGGAAGGAGGGGGTGCGGCCCCTCCCCCTAGTCCAATTCGGACTAGGCCATGGGGGGCGCGCGGCCTGCCCTAGGCAGCTCCTCTCTCTTTCCCGTATGGCCCGATAAGGCCCAATACTTCTCCCCGGCGAATTCCCGTAACTCTCCGGTACTCCGATAAATACCCGAATCACTCGGAACCTTTCCGAACTCCGAATATAGTCGTCCAATATATCGATCTTTACGTCTCGACCATTTCGAGACTCCTCGTCATGTCCCCGATCTCATCCGGGACTCCGAACTCCTTCGGTACATCAAAACTCATAAACTCATAATATAACTGTCATCGAAACCTTAAGCGTGCGGACCCTACGGTTCGAGAACAATGTAGACATGACCGAGACACGTCTCAGGTCAATAACCAATAGCGGAACCTGGATGCTCATATTGGCTCCCACATATTCTACGAAGATCTTTATCGGTCAGACCACACAACAACGTACGTTGTTCCCTTTGTCATCGGTATGTTACTTGCCCGAGATTCGATCATCGGTATCCAATACCTAGTTCAATCTCGTTACCGGAAAGTCTCTTTACTCGTTCCGTAATACATCATCTCGCAACTAACTCATTAGTTGCATTGCTTGCAAGGCTTAAGTGATGTGTATTACCGAGAGGGCCCAGAGATACCTCTCCGACATTCGGAGTGACAAATCCTAATCTCGAAATACGCCAACCCAACAAGTACCTTTGGAGACACCTGTAGAGCACCTTTATAATCACCCAGTTACGTTGTGACGTTTGGTAGCACACAAAGTGTTCCTCCGGTAAACGGGAGTTGCATAATCTCATAGTCATAGGAACATGTATAAGTCATGAAGAAAGCAATAGCAACATACTAAACGATCGGGTGCTAAGCTAACGGAATGGGTCATGTCAATCAGATCATTCAACTAATGATGTGATCCCGTTAATCAAATAACAACTCTTTGTCCATGATTAGGAAACATAACCATCTTTGATTAACAGGCTAGTCAAGTAGAGACATACTAGTGACACTCTGTTTGTCTATGTATTCACACATGTATTATGTTTCCGGTTAATACAATTCTAGCATGAATAATAAACATTTATCATGAAATAAGGAAATAAATAATAACTTTATTATTGCCTCTAGGGCATATTTCCTTCAGTCTCCCACTTGCACTAGAGTCAATAATCTAGATCACATCGCCATGTGATTAACATCAATAGTCCACATCATTATGTGATTAACACGCATAGTTCACATCGCCATGTGACTAACACCCAAAGGGTTTACTAGATTCAGTAATCTAGTTCACATCGCTATGTGATTAACACCCAAAGAGTACTAAGGTGTGATCATGTTTTGCTTGCGAGAGAAGTTTAGTCAACGGGTCTGCCACATTCAGATCCGTATGTATTTTGCAAATTCCTATGTCAACAATGCTCTGCACGGATCTACTCTAGCTAATTGCTCCCACTTTCAATATGTATCCAGATTGAGACTTAGAGTCATCTAGATCAGTGTCAAAACTTGCATCGACGTAACCCTTTACGACGAACCTTTTGTCACCTCCATAATCGAGAAACATATCCTTATTCCACTAAGGATAATTTTGACCGTTGTCCAGTGATCTACTCCTAGATCACTATTGTACTCCCTTGCCAAAATCAGTGTAGGGTATACAATAGATCTGGTACACAACATGGCATACTTTATAGAACCTATGGCCAAGGCATAGGGAATGACTTTCATTCTCTTTCTATCTTCTGCCGTAGTCGGGTTTTGAGTCTTACTCAATTTCACACCTTGTAACACAAGCAAGAACTCTTTCTTTGACTGTTCCATTTTGAACTACTTCAAAATCTTGTCAAGGTATGTACTCATTGAAAAAAAAAACTTATCAAGCGTCTTGATCTATCTCTATAGATCTTGATGCTCAATATGTAAGCAGCTTCACCGAGGTCTTTCTTTGAAAAACTCCTTTCAAACACTCCTTTATGCTTTGCAGAATAATTCTATATTATTTCCGATCTACAATATGTCATTCACATATACTTATCAGAAATGCTGTAGTGCTCTCACTCACTTTCTAGTAAATACAGGCTTCACCGCAAGTCTGTATAAAACTATATGCTTTGATCAACTTATCAAAGCGTATATTCCAACTCCGAGATGCTTGCACCAGTCTATAGATGGATCGCTGGAGCTTGCGTATTTTGTCAGCACCTTTAGGATTGACAAAACCTTCTGGTTGCATCATATACAACTCTTCTTTAAATCCATTAAGGAATGTAGTTTTGTTTATCCATTTGCCAGATTTCATAAAAATGCGGCAATTGCTAACATGATTTGGACGGACTTAAGCATCACTACGAGTGAGAAAATTTCATCGTAGTCAACACCTTGAACTTTGTCAAGAACCTTTTTCGACAAGACTAGCTTTGTAGATAGTAACACTACTATCAGCGTCCTTCTTCCTCTTGAAGATCCATTTATTTTCTATGGTTTGCCGATCAACGGGCAAATCCATCAAAGTCCATACTTTGTTCTCATACATGAATCATATCTCAGATTTCATGGCCTCAAACCATTTTGCGGAATCTGGGCTCATCATCGCTTCCTCATAGTTCGTAGGTTCATCATGATCTAGTAGCATGACTTCCAGAATAGGATTACCGTACCACTCTGGTGCAGATCTTATTCTGTTTGACCTACGAGGTTCTGTAGTAACTTGATCTGAAGTTCTATGATCATCATCATCAACTTCCTCACTAGTTGGTTTTGACGTCACAGAAACCGGTTCCTGTGATGTACTAATTTCCATCAAAGGAGTAGGTACAGTTACCTCATCAAGTTCTACTTTCCTCCCACTCACTTCTTTCGAGAGAAACTCCTTCTCTAGAAAGGATCCATTCTTAGCAACGAATGTCTTGCCTTCGGATCTGTGATAGAAGGTGTACCCAACTGTCTCCTTTGGGTATCCTATGAAGACACACTTCTCCAATTTGGGTTTGAGCTTATCAAGATGAAACTTTTTTACATAAGCATCGCAGCCCCAAACTTTAAGAAATGACAACTTGGGTTTCTTGCTAAACCACAGTTCATATGGTGTCGTCTCAACGGATTTAGATGGTGCCCTATTAAACGTGAATGCAACTATCTCTAATGCATGATCCCAAAATGATATTGGTAAATTGGTAAGAAACATCATAGATTGTACTATATCCAATAAAGTATGGTTATGACGTTCGGACACACCATTATGATGTGGCGTTCCAGGTGGCATGAATTTGTGAAACTATTCCACATTGTTTTAATTGAAGACCAAACTCGTAACTCAAATATTTGTCTCCGCGATCAGATCGTAGAAACCTTATTTTCTTGTCACGATGATTTTCCACTTCACTCTGAAATTCTTTGAACTTTTCAAATGTTTCAGACTTATGTTTCATCAAGTAGATATACCCATATCCGCTCAAATCATCCGTGAAGGTCAGAAAATAACGATGCCCGCCGCGAGCCTTAACACTCATCGGATCACATACATCAGTATGTATTATTTCCAATAAGTCAGTTGCTCGCTCCACTGTTCCGGAGAACGGAGTCTTAGTCATCTTGCCCATGAGGCATGGTTCTCAAGCATCAAGTGATTCATAATCAAGTGATTCCAAAATCCCATCAGCATTGAGTTTCTTCATGCGCTTTACACCAATATGACCTAAACGACAGTGCCACAAATAAGTTGCACTATCATTATTAACTTTGCATCTTTTGGTTTCAATATTATGAATATGTGTATCACTACGATCGAGATCCAATGAACCATTTTCATTGGGTGTGTAACCATATAAGGTTTTATTCATGTAAACAGAACAACAGTTTATTCTCTTACTTAAATGAATAACTGTATTGCAATAAACACGATCAAATCATATTCATGCTCAACGCAAACACCAAATAACATTTATTTAGGTTCAACACTAATCCCGAAAGTATAGGGAGTGTGCAATGATGATCATATCAATCTTGAAACTACTTTCAACACACATCGTCACTTCACTCTTAACTAGTTTCTGTTTATTCTGGAACTCCCGTTTTGAGTTACTACTCTTAGCAACTGAACCAGTACCAAGTACCGAGGGGTTGCTATAAACACTAGTAAAGTACACATCAATAACATGTATATCAAATATACTTATGTTCACTTTGCCATCCTTCTTATCCGCCAATCACTTGGGGTAGTTCCGCTTCCAGTGACCAATCCCTTTGTAGTAGAAGCACTTAGTCTCAGGCTTAGGACCAGACTTGGGCTTCTTCACTTGAGCAGCAACTCGCTTGCCGTTCTTCTTGAAGTTCCCCTTCTTCTCTTTGCCCTTTTCTTGAAACTAGTGGTCTTGTCTACCATCAACACTTGATTGTTTTTCTTGATTTCTACTTTCGTTGATTTCAGCATCAGGAAGAGCTCGGGAATTGTTTTCGTCATCCCTTGCATTATAGTTCATCATGAAGTTCTACTAACTTGGTGGTGGTGACTAGAGAATTCTGTCAATCACTATCTTATCTGGAAGATTAACTCCCACTTGATTCAAGCGATTGTAGTACCCAGAGAATCTGAGCACATGCTCACTAGTTGAGCGATTCTCCTCCATCTTTTAGCAATAGAACTTGTTGGAGACTTCATATCTCTCAACTTGGGTATTTGCTTGAAATATTAACTTCAACTCCTGGAACATCTCATATGGTCCATGACGTTCAAAACGTCTTTGAAGTCCCGATTCTAAGCCGTTAAGCATGGTGCACTAAACTATAAAGTAGTCATCATATTGAGCTAGCCAAACGTTCATAACGTCTGCATCTGCTCCTGCAATAGGTTTGTCACCTAGCGATGCATCAAGGACATAATTCTTCTGCGCAGCAATAAGGATAAACCTCAGATCACGGATCCAATCCGCATCATTGCTACTAACATTTTTCAACACAATTTTCTCTAGGAACATATCAAAATAAACATATGAGAGCAACAACGCAAGCTATTGATCTATAACATAATTTGCAAAATATTACCAGGACTAAGTTCATGATAAATTAAAGTTCAATTAATCATATTACTTAAGAACTCCCACTTAGACAGACATCTCTCTAGTCATCTAGGTGATCACGTGATCCAAATCAACTAAACCATAACCGATCATCACGTGAGATTGAGTAGTTTTCAATGGTGAACATCACTATGTTGATCATATCTACTATATGATTCACGCTCGACCTTTGGGTCTCCGTGCTCCGAGGCCATATCTACATATGCTAGGCTCATCAAGTTTAACCTGAATATTCCGCGTGTGCAAAAACTGGCTTGCACCCGTTGTAGATGGACGTAGAGCTTATCACACCCGATCATCACGTGGTGTCTGGGCACGACGAACTTTGGCAACGGTGCATACTCAGGGAGAACACTTCTTGATAATTTTTAATGAGAGATCATCTTAAAATGCTACCGTGAATCAAAGCAAGATAAGATGCATAAAGGATAAACATTACATGCAATCAATATAAGTGATATGATATGGCCATCATCATCTTGTGCTTGTGATCTCCATCTCCGAAGCACCATTATGGTCACCATCGTCACCGGCGCGACACCTTGATCTCCATCGTAGCATCATTTGTCGTTTACGCCATCTATTGCTTCTACGACTATCGCTACCGCTTAGTGATAAAGTAAAGCAATTACAGGGCGTTTTGCATTTCATACAATAAAGCGACAACCATATGGCTCCTGCCAGTTGCCGATAACTTCGGTTACAAAACATGATCATCTCATACAATAAAATATAGCATCATGTCTTGGCCATATCACATCACAACATGCCCTGCAAAAACAAGTTAGACGTCCTCTACTTTGTTGTTGCAAGTTTTATGTGGCTGCTACGGGCTTAAGAAAGAACCAATCTCACCTACGCATCAAAACCACAACGATAGTTTGTCAAGTTGATGCTGTTTTAACCTTCGCAAGGACCGGGCGTAGCCACACTTGGTTCAACTAAAGTTGGAGAAATAGACACCCGCTAGTCACCTGTGTGCAAAAGCACGGCGGTAAAACCAGTCTCGCGTAAGCGTACGCGTAATGTCGGTCCGGGCCGCTTCATCCAACAATACCGCCGAATCAAAGTATAACATGCTGGTAAGCAGTATGACTTGTATCGCCCACAACTCACTTGTGTTCTACTCATGCATATAACATCAGCGCATAAAACCTAGACTCTAATACCACTGTAGGGGAACGTAGTAATTTAAAAATTTACCTACGCACACGCAAGATCATGGTGATGCATAGCAACGAGAGGGGAGAGTGTTGTCTACGTACCCTCGTAGACCGAAGCGAAAGCGTTGACGCAACATAGAGGAAGTAGTCATACGTCTTCCCGGTCCAGCCGATCCAAGCACCGTTACTCCGGCACCTCCGAGTTCTTGACACACGTACAGCTCGATGACGCACCCCGAGCTCTGATCCAGCAAAGCTTCGGGGAGGAGTTTCGTCAGCATGACGGCGTGGTGACGATCTTGATGTTCAACCGTCGCAGGGCTTCGCCTAAGCACCGCTACAATATGACCGAGGTGTAATATCGTGGAGGGGGGCACCGCACACGGCTAAGGAACGATCACGAAGATCAACTTGTGTCTATGGGGTGCCCCCTGCCCCCGTATATAAAGGAGTGGAGGAGGGGAGGGCCGGCCCTCTCTATGGCGTGCCCTAGGGGAGTCCTACTCCCACCGGGAGTAGGATTCCCCCTTTCCTAGTCCAACTAGGAGTCCTTCCATGTAGTAGGAGTAGGAGACAAGGAAGGGGAAGAGAGAAGGGAAGGAAGGAGGGGGTGCGGCCCCTTCCCCTAGTCCAATTCGGACTAGGCCATGGGGGGGGGGGCGCGGCCTGCCCTAGGCAGCTCCTCTCTCTTTCCTGTATGGCCCAATAAGGCCCAATACTTCTCCCCGGCGAATTCCCGTAACTCTCCGGTACTCCGATAAATACCCGAATCACTCGGAACCTTTCCGAACTCCCAATATAGTCGTCCAATATATCGATCTTTACGTCTCGACCATTTCGAGACTCCTCGTCATGTCCCCGATCTCATCCGGGACTCCGAACTCCTTCGGTACATCAGAACTCATAAACTCATAATATAACTGTCATCGAAACCTTAAGCGTGCGGACCCTACGGTTCGAGAACAATGTAGACATGACCGAGACACGTCTCAGGTCAATAACCAATAGCGGAACCTGGATGCTCATATTGGCTCCCACATATTCTACGAAGATCTTTATCGGTCAGACCGCGCAACAACATACGTTGTTCCCTTTGTCATCGGTATGTTACTTGCCCGAGATTCGATCGTCGGTATCCAATACCTAGTTCAATCTCGTTACCGGCAAGTCTCTTTACTCGTTCCGTAATACATCATCTCGCAACTAACTCATTAGTTGCATTGCTTGCAAGGCTTAAGTGATGTGTATTACCGAGAGGGCCCAGAGATACCTCTCCGACATTCGGAGTGACAAATCATAATCTCGAAATACGCCAACCCAACAAGTACCTTTGGAGACACCTGTAGAGCACCTTTATAATCATCCAGTTACGTTGTGACGTTTGGTAGCACATAAAGTGTTCCTCCGGTAAACGGGAGTTGCATAATCTCATAGTCATAGGAACATGTATAAGCCATGAAGAAAGCAATAGCAACATACTAAACGATCGGGTGCTAAGCTAATGGAATGGGTCATGTCAATCAGATCATTCAACTAATGATGTGATCCCGTTAATCAAATAACAACTCTTTGTCCATGGTTAGGAAACATAACCATCTTTGATTAACAGGCTAGTCAAGTAGAGGCATACTAGTGACACTCTGTTTGTCTATGTATTCACACATGTATTATGTTTCCGGTTAATACAATTCTAGCATGAACAATAAACATTTATCATGAAATAAGGAAATAAATAATAAATTTATTATTGCCTCTAGGGCATATTTCCTTCAAAAATGTCACGAGTTACCTGGAGTTTCTTAGCCACTGGGTCGTAGACGCGATAACATTTGGCACCCTCCTCATAGCCAATAAACACCATGGGAGTTGAGCGATCAGTAAGCTTTGTCACCCCTGGTCCGAGCTTCTTCACATGTACTGTGCAGCCGAAGGTACGCAGGTGTTGCACGTTCGGCTTCCTGCCGTGCCATGCTTCATACGGCGTGACACCATCGAGGCTGCGAGTCGGTGATCTGTTGAGAATGCACAGAGCCGTCCTCACTGCCTCGCCCCAGAACACAACGGGCATGCCCATGCTCTTCAGTAAACACCGCGCCATCTCGACAACAGTCTGATTACGCCGCTCAACCACGCCATTTTGTTGTGGCGAATACGGCGCGGTCGTGTAGTGTTTGATGCCGTGCTCGCTGCAGTAATCCATGAAGTCACCGGAGTTAAACTCGCCGCCCCGGTCAGACCGAAACGCACGCAGCCTGCACCTCCCTTCAGTTTCTGCCAAAGTCTGAATTTTCTTGAAAGAACTGAAGGCCTCATCTTTGGATTTCAGCACAGCTAACCACATGTATCGGCTGTAGTCATCAACAACAAGCAAAAAGTACTTGTTACCTCCAAGAGTAGCTGGACTGATCGGTCCACACAAATCAGTGTGTACAAGCTCCAAGCCATGCTCACCTCTGTACGCCGCTACCTGTGGGAATGGGGCTCTGTGCTGCTTGCCGAGGGCACATCCGTCGCAGTACTCATCGACGCGATCGATCTGCGGCATGCCACGCACCATGCACTTGGAGGACATAGTACGCAGTGCTCTGAAGTGGAGATGTCCCGTCCTAGCATGCCAACGCCAGGTCTCATCGTCGCTCTTCGTTAGAAGGCAGATTGGAGCATCAATGGTGAGGGCTGTAGTGTATAGGCGGCTGCGGGAGCGCCGGACACGAGCCATCATGCGCCGTCCAGGGTCGTAGATCGTCATCAGACCCTCATGTATCTCTATCTTGCATCCCCCTTCATCCAACTGACCCACAGAAATTATGTTGCTGATGAGACTTGGAATGAAATATACCTCTGACAATGCACGCTGATTACCACTTTGTCCTCTGAAAATGACTGAACCCCTGCCTCGGATCGCAACATGAGAGCCATCTCCAAACTTCACACTGCCTTGTACTGACTCATCAAGAGTTGTAAACATCCCACGCTCGCCCGTCATGTTGGTTGCGCCTGTATCGAAGTACCACACCCCCGGCGGCGAGCTCTCTGGGTAGACCTTTTGTTCATTCAGATGCACTTGTTGGGGTGCCACTATGCTGGTCATAACACCCATGGTGACCGTGGCCATCATGAGACCCTCATGGTGCTCGTCGCCGTCGCGGACAAGATGTGCTTGGCCCTGCTTGCCTTTCTCATCCTCGTCCTTGATCCGGGTGCGACATTCCTTTTTCCAGTGGCCCGGCTTGTTGCAGTAATGGCACTTGCCTTTCTTCTTTCCGCCAGAGCCGCCGGATCCTCCCACGCCGCCGCTGCCCGGGGCAGGTCTGCCACCGCCGCCGCCATGAGGTTTGGGCTTGCCCGCGACTTGTTCTTGCTGCCGCCGCCACCGGACGACGACCCGCCCCCACCTAGCTGTCGCTCATGGGCGAGCCACTCCTCACGTGTGAAGAGCAGGCGGCTGCCGGACTGCCCCGCATCGTCGAGATCGTAATGATCTTCACATGCCGAGAAACGCCCAACGAGCTCCTCGACGGTCATCGTCTTCAGATCGACGAGGCTCTCAATTGCCATCGCCATCTGATGATATTTCCGCGGCACCACACGGAGGAACTTCTGGACCGCCTTGTGCTCCGTCACGGGATCGCCGTACAGCTCCAGATCAGCGACGAGGGCGGAGAGCCGCAGCCCGAAGTCCTCGATGGACTCCCCGTCGTTGAAAAGGAGATCCTCGAACTCCCGCCGGCGCACCTGCGCCTTGGCCTCGCGCGCGCGCTCGTTGCCCATCCGCATGGTCTTGATGGTCTTCCACGCCGACTTCGCCGTGTCCTTCGCGGCCAGCACACGCAACATCTCCGGTGGGACGCCAGTGAGGATAATCTGCAGCGCGCGCCGGTCGTCGTTCTCGTCGGCGGCGTCGTCGGTCACCGCAGACCAGACGCGGGCAACCTGCAACTTGACTTGCATCACGAGCGCCCACTCCTGGTAGTTCGTGCGCGTGAGCATCATGGATGCCCCCGATTCCTCTCGCACGACGCGCTCCACCACGCGGTACTCGCCGCTGCCGCTGCCGGTGAGGCGTGCCACGGGCGCCGTCGACGCCGGTGTCTTCGTCCCGCTCTTATTCTTCTTCTCCTCCTCGCTATCCGACATGGTACGCCGCGGATCGGACACCGCCGGCCACCGGAGAGTAGATCGAACACCACGGCTCTGATGCCAATTGTTGTTGCCGGACTTAGCGAGAGCGATCAGAGATGAGGTCGAGCGAGAGAGAGAGACGGAGGTAGACGAACGAGAGAGAGAGAGAGTCAATTTTGTGCTGCCACCAACTACACAGCGTTTTCTATTGATTGCGTCTGTTTTATCAAAGTACAACGATAAAAGAGCTAACTAACTCCTGGTCAGCTGGTATGTGATCCGAGACGGCCGCGCCATCCCACGGCCACGTCCACAACCGCTGCTAACCAGGAGGATCCAAGAGAGAACGTGCAATGAGCACTTCTCCTACTCTACGTGCATGCATGGGTCACATCAGACCGCATGTGCCACTTATTCTAACAGAAAACACACAGAAAGAAAAGGCAGCCATGAGATTAGCTAGGCCTAACACGGGCCTATTGGGTCGTACGGGCCTGCATCCTGGCCCAACTAGAGGTTGGGTTTCTAGTCGTATGCAGGCCGTGCTGGCCAGTATGCGGGCTGTTTTTGCTTTATTTCAAAAAACAATTCAAAAAAAAACCCAGACCACGGCACGCCTCGTGCCACGTGGTAGGCCTTTGGTCCCGGTTCGTGTTTAACCGGGACTAGGGGGGACCTTTAGTCCCCACCCTTTAGTGCCGGTTTCTAGAACCGGTACTAAAGGTCCTTACGAACCGGTACTAAAAGTCGTTTTTCTACTAGTATTATGATTAATGGGAAACAAATATATTGCAAATAGTCAATGTTGGGATGCCCGATGCCCTACATAAGTTTTGCAGGAAACAGTTTCTTTATTAGAAAGAGGGTGCCGGAGAGATCAACACAGCTTGTCTCGGACTTCTCCAATTCAGTCAAAATAACTTCCTAGCATCACTTATGAATAGAGACTTTAGACACCACTTAACCAGCCAAAACTTCACGTAATCAAAAGAAAATACATCAAAAATAAATATTTCTCGCACAAAATTGTTTCCTTTTGTTTGAGCTCCTGTTTATAATCAAAAGTATGAAGGAAATGAAAATTTCATAAAAAGCCATATGTCCATGTTGAGAACCAAAGAAACTTGTAGAGTAATTTCTGTGAGATTTTGATCCTATGAAATTACTACAAAATTCTGGTTTCCAAATGTGCCCTTACATGTAATTTAGCTACATCCTGGAGTTTGGAGACACCAACCTACAAGATACTAGACCATGTTTGTTGCTAGTTTTGAGTGGGACCAGAAATTCCCCCCTGTCACATTCCATTAGCCGCAGAGAGGAATTTCTGACCAAACACCTTCTCTGATGGAGTTGGGGGCAGCAGTGCATAATGGTAATAAGAAGGTTTTTCATTTGCCTCTCCTCGTTCAAAGGGAAGTGGGGTTGGTGTCATGAATTGGTAGCTTCTACGTAGTCTAAAGAGAATACGGTGGAACTCACATCTACACATGTGGAATAAGAATTGCCATATTAAGCACTTCCTTAAGGAATGGGCTAAAGGTGGGCCTAGCGTTTACAAAAAAGAGAAGGAGAAGTTGCTCGCTCTAATCGATGTTTTAGATGTTAAAGTAGAGACTAACCGTCTCAACACAACATAACATATTCCTAGAAGAATGGCAGACGGACAACTTGCTAGAATCTTGACCGAGGAGAAAGTTACGTGGTTCCAACACGCAAAGATTAGGCACATCCAGGAACAGGATAATAATACCAAATACCCCCACCCCTCCTGAGGTGGAGATCTTGACCAGGGGCCTTACTTCATCTTCGGATTATGTTTTGAAGTGGGATTGCTCGGACTCAGGCCAGCGCAAAATCCCTACTCGGTTTGCCAATGCTGGATGTGGCCGCACTCGTGGGTGGTGTTTCCCTTCTTAGAGGCTCGGCGATGGACTTTGCCCGTGCCCCTCTTAAAGCACCGGTGGAAACCTAGGTATGGTTCTCTAGATCGAATGGAGGCAGCGTCACAATGTTGTTCCCCTTCTTGCAGACACTATCTTGCTTGCTTGAGGAGTCCCTCATGTTTCACTTTTGAGATGTTGGATGCCGTGCTGGTTCGGCTTGCCTCCCTAATTTTAGGCTTCATGGGATTAGCAGTGTTTTTCCCTCTGTTTGGGCCGAGCATCCCTTGCCTCTCTCCTCCGGGTGCCATGCTCACACCTTCTTGCATTCATGTCATGTGTTCTACCATCTTTTGTACTCATTTGCTTCTTTCTGTCGCTAAATGATACACAAGCTTTGCGTATTCGTGCAAAAAGTACCAAATACTTTCATCTCTCTGTAAATGATACAAATGGAAAGAAGAAAATCTTTCAACTCAAACAAGATGGTGGTACTATTGGAGAGGACGAACTGAAAACGTAAACAAGAACCTTTTAAAAAAGGAGGGTATGGACTCACATCATTACGATGCACGTAAAATTTAAGTATAATTCGCGAGTACATAACTGCAAAATAACAAAAATACAAGTCATTACCGGTGAAAGTAGGAATATCTGCCTACACATCATACTACTAGACCATCATCCATATCAGTTGTAGGTATGACATGCCACCATGTCTTACTGGTTGCATCCAGTTACCATAAGCCCCCACATTTTTGGCATGGTGTAGTAAGGACAACGTACAGATCAAACATGTAGCTAGGAATATAACCTGCAAAAACAATGTAAACTTTTGTTCTATTAAAAACATAATCATTCCAGCAGCGTCCCATAGCAGCTCGATGCATCTTACCACACGACTGCCATTACGCGTCTGCCGGCGACGAGGTCGTTTGGCACGGCCATGGACGAGAATTCGTCCTACCATCATGCCACAAGGCCACCGGCGATGAGATCGATCAGTGCGACCAAGGACGGGGAGTCGTGGTAGCATGGAGCCACGCGGCCCCAACGATGAGGTCGGTTTACGTGGCCATGGACGACAAGTCTAGGTAGGGAGGTACTGCGACCACCACAGCCAAGTTCATTCAGCGCAACTATGGAAGAGCTCCGAGCGGGTGAACAAGCGAACCCTAGATCCCGGGAGTTACCTTCCTACAATCTCGTACAACACCTTAGAGCATCTCCAGCCGCGCAACCAACACGGCCCCCCATGGCGATTTTTTCGCGCCGGCGCCGAAAAAATGACCCAGTCGCACCCCCAAAAGCCTGTTTTTCGCCGGTTTGGGTCGAAGTTAGTGCCGGCGGACCCAGGCCGAACCTAGCGCGCTGGGGGGCGCTGGGGCGAGCGGTTTTGGCGCGAACGGGGGCGGGCCCGCCTAGTCAGCAAGACGCCGCTTCGTCGCCCTCATCGCCTTGGTTCCCGCGGGAATCAATGCCAAGGCTGACCAAGGTTGCCGCGCTGCCGCGCCGGTCAGCCTCCATAGATGCTCCATTGATGCCTCAAGGGCAGCGCAGTGAAGGCGCCGCCGGTGCGCGTCCCGCCCCCTCCCACCACGCGTCGCCCGGCATGCAGCCTCCACGCCGCCCCGCTGGGGCCATAAAAGGAGACCCTCCCTGCCGGTGAACGCCACAGCCTCCCCCTGCATCCGCCCTCGCAAAAGCAGCCCTCTCCCCCTTGCCCGCCGACGAGCAAAGCAAAGATGGCCTAGAGGTTTCCAGGCGATGGTGCAGCGGCGAACGACTTCGGCCGCCGACACCTCCAAGTGTCGGAGGCGCGCCTCCTCTACGAGGCCGAGTACCCGGCACCCCCTGACATGCGCGTGCCGAGGGCGTGGAGCCTTAGCGCCGGCGGCGTCCCGGTTCCGCCGGTGCCCGAAGGAGCACCACAGCGGGCGGAGATCGCCCGCATCCGCTCCTCACTGACGGAGGAGCAGCGGAATGAGCCGAGGTACGCGCCCGACAGCGAAACGATGTGGATGATGTATTTCGAGCGCCGCCGCGAGGAGCAGATCGCCTCCGTCAACGGCGTCATTCCCCGTGGACGCCTCAATGCCAAAGGACAGCAAGAGTGGTGGGGCGTCCCCGGCCGCACCCTCGAGGCCGTCCTCGACCACATCGAGACCGGCAACGTGCCGCGCCTCGAGTACCCGACACAGACGGTCATCTCTCGCCGCCGCGGCAGTTCCTAGACGCCGCGGCGAATGGAGCCGACGTCCTCCTCGTCGGGCTCCGGCTCGCTGGCTCTCCGTCCCGTCAAGCTAGAGCCGGAGAAGACACCGCAGCGACGCCGCACCCGCAGTGGCGCCCTCATCATCAACGAGGGTGCCCGCCCCTTCCCGCGCTCCCTTCGCCCGGTCCAGCCAAAGCCCGAGCCGGGCCTGCTCCCCGTGACGCCAGAGCACGCCGACATGGTGGCCCTCAACGACGAGGCCTCCCTAAATTGGGCGAAGGAGGACTACGTCCGCGAGCAGGTGCGCCGCTAGCACCAGGCGTACGCGGAGCTCAAGGCACGGCGACGCGACCGCGAGGAGGGTGGCGTCATCGACCTCGACAACGACGAGGCGGACGAGGCCGGGCCGCCCAGCGCCCAGCCGCGCGTAGGCGACCCTGGGCAGGGTTGCAGCAGGGACGGGGGTGGCTCCGGCGGGGCGCGTGACGACGACGGCGGCGACTACAGCGGCTTCTATAGGCTTCTTGGCATGTAGATGGCGGGCGGTGGACGTGACGTAGTGGCTGGCGTAGTTTGCATGTTTTTATTATTTTGTACAAATTTAATGAAATTTCGTGGAGTTCATATCAGATCGTCGAGTTTGCAAAAGTTTCTACGTAATTTTGCCGAACTCAGAGCGACCTGGTGGGCGACGATTGGGGACCGAGTCGCCCCCAAGTGCCAAACTTGCGCCGGTTCGCCCCAGGCACCTTTTTTTCGCCGCCCTGGGGCCGAATGGCTAGAGATACTCTTACAATTCGTGAAGCGTAGCCAAGGAATTGGAAGTAGCAGTTTTTTTTTTTTTTTTGCGAGAATCGGGAGTAGCAGTCAGGATTGAAAATCGGGGGCCAAAATGGGATTAGATGCTTTGCGATTGTGAATGTCATGTGTCAATATCATCGGCATGGGGCTCACATGTGGGACAATGAGACCTGGTCTCATACAGGTTTTTTCCCACATGCGGCTACTCTGTATAGTTCATCTACATTAGCATAGCAGTGTAGTACGACACTTGCGCATATGGGATGTCGTGGCTGCCGATATAGGCAGGCCCACTGGCGACCAGCCGCGGGAGGGCAGTGACCTAGAATAGGATGCGAATGCCATACTGCCACAAACACATTGAGTTCCTAAACCAGGGTCGAGCATGCAGACCGCAAGAAAAGAAGTCAATGTAACTATTGTTACAACAGAGATCCCAGTGCCTCCTACTCTCATGTCGACGAGCGGATGGTGTGCGTTTGTACCTTGGAAATCCAGAAATAAGAGAAGGATGGATGGCTGAGCCTCCTCAGAGCTCAGTGATTCTGGGCCGTTGGATCGGTTCCCTTGATGCATTTTCGTCCGTCTGATCGAGATCTGGAAAAGTCTGGGCCGTTGGATCTGGGATTGACACTGCTGGAATGAATAGTAGTGGCAGCAAAATGTAAATAACGTGCCCCCACCGGGGCATTTTAGTCATTTCGCGTGATGGGGGTATAAAAGGGGGTTGCTCCTGTCCAGAGACCTAGCCGCCTCCTCCTCTCTCCCTCCCTCCCGCAACCGCCTCCCTCCCTCCCTCCCACGCAGCCGCCTCCCTCCTCCCTCGCTCGCGCCTCCGCCCCGCGCCCAGCTCCTCCCGCCTCGTCGTCGCCTCCTCTCCCCTCCCGCGCGCCTCCTCTCCCCTCCCCTCCTTTCCCGCACGCCTCCTTTCCTCCCACCCACATCGCCGCCGCCGCCACCCACCGCCTCGAACGGCGCCGTCGGCGGCCAGATCCGCCGCTGCAGAGCGCCCCCCCCACCCCAACAACGACGAGCAGCAGAGGAGGGAGGACGAGGAGCATGACGGCGGCGGCGGCGGGGAGCAGGAGTAGCAGGCCAAGGTGACGCAGCAGCAGGCCTTCGGCGATGCCGACGAGCAGCATCGGAGGGAGGAGCGGCTGCGGGGAGCGGCTGCGGGGAGCGGTGCGGCGCTACCAAGGCTGTGCTGTAGAGGCTCGACGCGCCGGCCACGTGCGCCGTGGAGCCGGCTGCTACCAGGGCTAGGGTTTCGGTTGTTGGCTCCTACATCGGCGGCTATGTCCGGTGATTTCATCCCCTCCCCTCCTTCATCCTCATCTCTCTCTCTCTCTCTCTCTCTCTCTCTGACCACTCTTCCTCCCATCGTCTTGGCTTGCAGGTTGCCATCGCCGCGGAGCTGGACAAGATCATGGTGTCCCCAAACTTTTTAGGCTGCTGCTCCTGTGTCCATGGCGTCCCGGAGAAGCAAGGTGTGTTTCTGCTACTCCCTACACTGCAAGTATTATCACTTCTACAGTATACTTTTGTGCCCAAAGTTGCCACTTGATGCTATAATTCTTCCATTTTAATAATTGTGCACTTGGGGTGTCATCTTAATAACCTGTAAGGTGAACTAAGTAAAAAATGGCCATGAAGTAGTGCCACGTTAAAATAACTCTGTTAGACTGGAAATGCTTTTCGTGGCATTTGTGACATTAAGAAAACTAGAAGACCCTGATAGGCCACCGCAACAAAATCCTTGGTTCATCCAACAAGTGCAATTTCTCCATGTTCATTTGTGTTAGGCATGGACATAAAAGATCAAAGCTCCGTCCTCTGAAAATAGAGGTAGAGTAGCAGCTATAGCACGTGCACCCCTAGAGAGATAACACTGATTCTTATCGTGCTGCTGCTTGTGTTATCCTATGCTTTTGTTGGATAAATCAGTGGTGGTGCTGCATATTTCATTTCTTGGATGGTTGTGTCTTGCCTGTGGTATCTTTCTATAACTGAATTCATGGTGCTGCTGGATGTGTGCATATTTTGTGCTAAATAGTAATTCCTAAATAATTGTTTCTGATAAACAACGATGCCTTTTCTACACAGGTTGTTTGATGCATTCGTGCTCGTCGGCGGGACGGTGCAAGGCGCAACTCCGACACGGTTCCTCGCCGGTTGGATGGCGTTCAGGCGCAACCCCGGCGCGCACTGAGTACTGCCTCAGCTACAACCTCTCTCGGTGAGGTCCATCTTCCTCCTGCTCCTCTATTTCGGCTACTGTATGGGACATGGCCATGGCTATATTGATGTGGCGCTCGTCTGGTTGATGCTCTATGTCCTACTCATGCATCGGTTCCTACTTGAGCTCTATAGTTGTGGATCCATGCCATTTTAGGGTTTCCAGGCTGCTGTTCATGTTTAGTTGCTATCATAGGGAGTTCATGTGATGCTCTGGTTTACATGTGGATGCCCTGGTCCTATAGCTATGCTCCTGGATTTGCTAGATTGATCAGTGGCGTTCATGCTAGGGCAATCGTGGCTGAAATAAGTGTGCCTTTGAGCAATCGTGGCACCTGTGCGTATCAGGTTGGATCCTCCCTCTTGTCTCAAGAATCCTTTTTGATCATGTGATACTTGTTGTTGTCCTTGGATGGTCATTCTTGTTGAGTGATAACCAGGGCAGCTCCACTGTATAAACAGATTGATCTGGTGATAAGAGATGATGGGGGTAGGTTATATGATCGAGGAAAGGTGAATCTGAGCCCACTATGCAATGAACCCTAGATCCTTTTTACTTGTATATCTAAAGGTGTTGCTTAGGGTTATTTATGCTCCAGTGTTTATAGCCATCTTCCATAAATCTGAGCCATTGAGCGGGCATTTCCTTTTGTTTTCTTTGGTTTGTTCTGAAGCTTTCCCCAATTCTATCTGTCACCACTGCATTTTGTGGATCATGCACCAGACTAAATGTAAGTGAACTTTGAAGGATGCATGTTTTGTTAGCTTTGTAACTTATTTCCTTGCTAAGTAAGCATTTGGGGTTAATTTGTTTTGTTGCCACCTTCTTTTTACATATAGTTTTGCATCGCTTTGCCTTGCACTCTTCTTGACAAGCTTGTAATAGTGTTGAACTTTGTTCATTTAGGCATAGCAACTATTTGAACTATGAAAATTTGCTGCCATTTGGTTACCACCAGAAGTTTTTCTATTGATAAAACATGGTTCAGGAAGGCATTTTGTCTTCTATGTTTTTTTGCGCGTGCTGATGACGCATGCTTTTCTCCATGGAGTTGACAAGATGTAGATCCCCTGGCATATCTTATATTCTTCAGTTGTCAAATGCTCACTGAGCTATTCAGGTTACTGCATCTTTTCTTCCATTTTTTCTTCATATTGATCTATGCTATGGATTATGACAAATAGAGCTGGCAATTTGTGCTTTATAACTCCAAATATACAGAGATTGCGACAAGAAATAACGAAGAACAATGTGTGTATGTGTGCCAATTACCATGGATAATGCTCAATTCGTCTGTTTCCAAATGGCCCTTCACACTACAGGAAAGTGACAATCAGTAAAAGTTAAGGTCAGACTTTGGAAAAGGTAAACATGTATTCTACATATGGTTACTTTTATGTACTTTTGGATATATGCATTTTCTTGGGTGACAAAGATGGTGTAGAGGCTCTGACATGATTACTTGTAATTTTTGCCACCAATTAAGCTGTTACAAAAGGAGTAACAAATGCAATATCTGTTTTGACCGAGCTGAGTTCAAAATTAACTATAAAAACAGACATTTACCGATAAGGAAATCTGATAGGTTATGTGTTGTTATCGTATAAAATAGCAACAAGACTTCACTACTGAGAGACATTTATGCCTGCATCATGATAGGTCTCCTTCCAAGTTAGTTGACTGTCTTTTCTATCCCAAGTTTATTGGCCTGTTTTTTTGTCCTTTCGAGGTTATCATTCTTTTTTTTGTGCATGCTGAACTGGCATATTTAGTGGTGAGTTTGGTGCTTCTATCACTGTGTTCTTCGAGAATCTCATCATATCTCTCTATCCGAGGAATTATATGTTCACTTCCATGGAAAATAACATTTAAGAGAAACTTCATCACAGGAGGAGTGGAGGTGTGTCTGCTGGGGCGGCGTCGGCGACAGCTTGGTAAGGGGCCAACGGGGGCTTCTTGGGGAGGGGACAGCGCTGCCGGCTGCTCCGGGATGGGGTGGCGTTGCTGGCTGCTAGGGGTGGGGCGGCGTCTGATTCTCCATGAGCAGGAGGAAAGGGAGAACAAGCGGGAGAAGGGAGGGAATGAGCTGTAGAAGTACATGAATCCCCTTTCTTTCTGTCCATTTATCGTTTAATGACAAGCATACTGGACCATGATATTGCTATTGGTTGTGAATCTGAGCAGTACATATAGCTCATTATATCCTGGACTAAAGAGCATCATATGCTAATAAGATTTATTAGACTCTGCTACTACAATTAGACTACATGTGTAGGCTAGAGAGACGTTCAGAACATGCATTACATTTATTAGATGCTGCTGCTACAATTATACTACCATATCCTGCTCAAATCATTGGGCGTTTGAAAGAATATCTTTTATTTTTTCTATTTGCAGCTTTCTCCTGGAACCATTGTTATGAACCAATCAACTCTTTGAGAATTAAAGGTATGCCAATATAGTCGGCTACTATTCTCATGTTGCTTTGCTATCTACTATTTTCATACCTGATTTGGCTTGCCTGTGGTTCCTTCTGTTGTATAGATGCGTTGGTATGAACCATTGTTTGGACTGCACCCCTAATGTAAAATACCAAGTATTTGCAATGCTTGATTGTTGTGCAAACTTTTCTTGTAATTTTGATGCCTTGGTGCATGAGCTATACAATGATACACTATATTTAGTTTGCGTCGCTACACACATTTGGCGGTAGCCATCGGCCATCACGTCTTCTGGCCTGCAGCTCGCCAACCTCGCCTGCTCGAACCCAAGACACCACTACTTCTAGGTTCCACAGCTTGATCCCGCCAAGGTAACCATTTGTCCTCTCCCGTCTTGGCGTGTAGTTTTAGTGACATGTGGTTATAATTAGTCAGCCAAATAGCCCACATAGGCTGTTAATCTAAAGTTAGATTACACATTACTTTTCTTTTTTTTTCTTCTAGGAATTATTGAGTTCCCTGTACTTCCCTCTGCATCTATTCTCGGTGTCATTTTCTGAATTTGGTAAGGTGTATTCTTTTTCTTTGGCAAACAGAGAAGGCAGGAGGAGGAGGAAGCTGAGAGGGAGAGGGCGTGGAGATCTCGGTCTGCACATTGCGTCTCCCACAAGCTACTGCGGCGGGAGAATCCTATACCCAACATCCTTCTCAAAGCCTGCAGCTACTGCCTCCCCAAGCAATGCCAACCTGTAGCAACAAGGTGAGCTACACTCCATTTATGTAATACATATTTCATTCTACTATGCCAATCTCCTCTCTTTAATCTTTCCATTGTGATGGAAATAGCTGATTTGATACAAACATATTGCTAGCTCCTTAGGTGTAATGTTGTTTAAAAGATGACACAGTCCTATATGGATTTTTTCATGATACAAACATGTATTTGTTTGTTCGCAGGGTTCAGATTTTAAGATCTCCAGTGAGCTTCCATAGGATTGGCAGGAGAGGAGGAGCAGAGCTGACCAACTCTGCTCAAGATCACCTTTCTACAACAATGTAAGCAGCTTCCCTTACGAGGTGTACCACGAGATCATACTGTACACGAGTGCTTTGGAGAAAAAATTCCATCGTTGTGCTACTGAACCTTGGTATGTCTTGGTTCCGCTTCAGGGTTCATTTTGTACATTGATTAATATCATTGCGAAGAACAAGACACTTTGAAGCTCTCTCTCTATATATATATTCTTAGGCTATGTAGTTAATACCTTTCTTACTTGATGGATTTATATAGTTTCATTCTCTCCATAGGTAAATTGTGTAAATCATATAGTATTTTTGTAGGTGACAAATTTGTGGGTTCACATGAGTCCGTGATTTGTGATCAGATTCCTTTTCGTGCCATGAGGGTAGTAGCTGTAATATTTTTGTAAATATTATTCTTTTATTTGATAGTAGGTCCAATAACTTGCTAATACAAGCTTCAGGTCTGACAGATCTAAAAAATATGTTTCTCTATCTGTATTTTCAATGTGATCGGTTCCCCTATTAGGTTAAAGTTTATAAGATAATTTTTGTTACTCCATTTACTTTGTATGTTAGTTTCTTATTCTATGTCTGTTGTTCCGCCAACAGAGGAGCGCCGGGGAGAGAACCCATTGGATGCAGAAGCGTGAAGGAGTCCATACAGTGCAGGCTGGTCAACCGTGAGGTTAGTAGCATGCAAACTACTGGCTAGCTCTTGTGATAAGTGATACGTTTCAGTTAACTCCTTGTTCATGCAAGCTAATCTAACGGATTACTTGCTAGCTACATATATATGACTTGTGTACACATAGTCTGGATGTTATGTATGGGAAAATGAAATAAAACAATATATAAATATGTGAATCTGTGCCTCTTATTTATTTTTTATTGACGAGCATGGCAGGAGCTCTATCGATTTTATTAAAGATAGGAAAAAGAAACAAAATACTTAGTTCCTTGGTTTATGTCTTTTTATTTTATTTTACCATTTTCTCAGTGTGTTATGAGTCGTCGTTGCCCATACAGTTGTGGTTTCGTAAACCAAAATAACGCTTTGCCTCTGTGTGGTGCCTCGACACATCATATATACATGGATAGTGAAATCTCAGGTCTACCTTATTCACGTAGTTATTCGCAAAAAAAAAACAATCTTATCAGCAGGTGAGACTTGGCACATGCTTGGTTGAGTAACCATAGACTCACCAATTTAGTCTATGTATTCTTACACTGGCCATACAACAAAAAAAATGTGTGTTGATTGACCGGTTTTGTTCGAAATAAAAAATTGTACCTCGTACCTTAAAACTGACCGTCGATTGCTTCTCATTTTTATTGTTTCCAATAATGTTATTTTTGCATCTTTATGTTGGCCTGTGTGCCTGTATGTTCCTTTGCTGCTCATTTATCAATCACATATTTATGTTTTCTCTATACCATTTCCAAAACTCATGTTTACCATACTGTCGTGAGAATTTTTGGCGGAATAATTCTTGATATTATCTTGGAATTCCTAGAGCTATTTATCGGAGGAGGATGTACTCGCATAACACAATGACTGTCACTATGCTTTCCTACCGGAGAAAGATGCACACATTTGAGTATTTCTGTTAGCCATCATGGTAAACAAATGTTTGTTGTTTCCTTTGTTTATTTCCATTGGCAAAACATTGCTTATCAATGATTGGAACTATGCTTCCAGCAGTATCACTTGCCATGATGAGCTACACCATTGATTCTCATTTTGTGTACTTATCAAGGCTGCTATCTGATTTTGTCACTTCCCTTTTGTAGTCTTTTGTATGCCTTGCTTTCGGTACTATACTCTCCAGCTGCCTTTTGTAGTGTGCTAGTTGGTTTTCGGTCCCTTTCTTTGTAAATGACTTGCCCTAATTATTACCAATGATATTTAGACTTGTGGGATGTGTTGCTTTGTATATGAACAACTTGCTGTAATCCCGATCCTGTATCATTCCTTTTTACTCGTATAGGTTTTGTTTTCTACAACCTCTGTTTGCATTACAACTTAGAAATAGATAGGATGTGGTATGATTACAATTACGATTTAGCACTGATTGCGTGGGTATGGCAAAGGCGACAACAATTTTTAGTATCACCCTTTTTTGATTTTTATGTCATGTTGATTACATCCGGTCATTGCATTCACTGGGAGGAGACATTGCGCTATGCATGACACCCAGTCTAGCCAGCCTTTGCAACTGTCAGCAACCTATTTGTTCTTCTCCTTAGCCAGACCCGATTCTTCGACTGGTTTAACTTGCATAGTAGTTCTGTTTAGATTACAGTTTTAGATTCCTCCACTCTTTGCTATGATTAGGTTAATTTCTAACATTTGGGATGATGATCAGGATGAATACTATTTCGGTATTGCTACCATTATGGTTCCACTCATGAATAATTGAAAATAACTGGATGATCCATCGCAAGCAATCGTTCTAATTCCTATTTGGCAACCTTGAATACCCCGATGTGTTTCGATTTGGTAGGCTTGGTTCCCTCCCTGATTGTGTGCATCATCATGGTGTTTGCTTGTTGTTCTAAAGTTTCAACTGTATGGCTACTATTGGGTTGGCTTCTTATAAGTTATGAGAGAGAGTGAGAGTGTGGGCTTGGTCAGGGAGATCTCTTTTATTTATTTGCTGGTACCTGATAGTTTTTCATGTTCCCTTGTGAGATCTTAGTGAAAATAATAATTTTAATTGCTGTGCGGGCGGGCGGGTGCAGAGAAGAAGAACCTCAACTCGGAGCTCTTGTTTCTTCTCAGTATATATGTACAGATTATAAATATAATAAATATATGTGTCCTTTTTTCCTCTTTCTCTCCTCTGGTTTTACCGCCGAACTGGGTGGCCTTGATGAATGATGTTGGCTTATTTTAGAGAAAATCTTTCTAAATAAATACTTGATAAATGATGTTGGTTTATTTTAGAGAGAATCTTTCTAAGTAAATATACACTGAAGAGAGGTTTCAATTTCCTAATAGTACATGTTCAAATTGTTGTTGTATGTGACCTTAGATAGAAGGATGTGCACTTGTGATTATCCCTTTCCCTTTTTGTATCAGAGCTTTGTGCCAAAAAGCTGCTTTGGTGCCGAGGCAATTACCTTGCAACATTAATCTTGGCTGAAATTCTGCACCTTTACTAGATCAATCATGTTTGTCAGTGTTAAATAATTAGGCACATAATAAGATGAGATCATAGTGTAATCAAGTTTTGTGCCTAAAGAAAATCTTGGAGGATATCTATGTATAGTAGGCTTATTATGTTTTCTGGGTGCCTTGTGGAATACTAAGATAAAATAAATTTAATTTCATTTTTTATATTCTTTTATGTTAAAGAGGCTACATTGTATCCAGATCACTTAATATTATCCAAAGTGATTCTCTTTCATACAGACCAAATTAGTTCCTCGCTGTCCATGAGACGCACTATTTGAATAGTTTGCCTAACATGACATGTCCTTTAGCAGATCCATGCGTTGAAACATGCAAGAAAATCAAATGAAGGAGTGTGGACAAAGTTATATATCAAGCAAATCGGATGAAGGCGTGTGGACACAGTTATATATCTAACAGTCAACCATGTAGTTTACTATTATGTAGTATGAAAAACAGTGTAAACAAGTTATCTGAGACTAATACTGCTATGGCCTGCTTTTGGTTTCTATCATACCAAACCTTGCTTAGGTATTTCATGTCACATTTTATAACAAATGGGCTGATGGCATGTAGATAGGGCCATTTTTTAGATATTTTATAGGGTGATTACTGTTGTGAGTATCTACCAACACCTACTCTTTGAGTAATATCAGATATATTTCTATCCTAAGATATAGAGTAATATCAGATGTTAATCGGAAAAGAGTTATATCAGGGGTTTGATCATTGAACTTTTTTTATTCCATCCTGATTAAGTTGTCCTGTACATGTGTTAAACTTGCCTTTCTACTAATGCATAATGCAATTTGACCTTCCACTGCTTGGCCATATCGGTTGGACTGGCACCCTCGCGCCGAGGCGCGTTGCCGATCTAGTAGTCTATTATTCTGACGTGCAAGGTAGTTGTAGACAGCTACCAAGCTCTCATTGAAAAATCTACGGTCTCACAGTCCAGCTCTGCTCGACATGTTCTGGCATGCTCATTATATATGGGTCGAAACCAGGGGGGATATATATATCCTACCACATGTCTGCAATCTGGCGCAGCAACTCATAAGTGTATCAAATATTTCTGAGGAAAAGTTAAATTGACATATAGACACAAGCACAACAATACATACTCACCTTGTTTATAGCCCAAATTAATTCTCTCGAAATAGGCTTTTGCCCGCTTTATAAATAAAGCAACCAATAAATCCATACAATGAGTAGTAAAGGGCCAAAATAGATAGTCTGCTAGGGCTTGAACAAAAGCAAGCCCAAGTAAAATATAAAAGAAAAAGGTTAAAAAAATCATAGAAGAAAAGCAGAAAAAAGACCACCAAGTGGCCACAACATAATGGGGTCGCTGGTGAAGCGGAGGCGATGTGTCATGCCAAGTAATGCATCCAACATCTCCACCAGCTGCTGCCGACCCCACTGCCTAGCCAGCGGGTGTCGGTGCTGCAAGAACACAAGAAATTTGAAGAAGTAAGAGGCCCGTTGAAGGAAGATCCGCTTGATCATCATCTTACTCCCAGCATGCAAAAACCAGCCAGCAGAGGCGCATGTTCCTCCCAGCATGAACAACTCTCGCCTGGAGGAACCCGTCCTGGTCTGTGTTGGGGATAAACCCTAGACCCTGCCTCGCCGTGGCTCCCCATGTCTCTCTCTCTCTCTCTGGTTGCTCTCTCCCTCTGGGTCAGACAGAAGAAATAAGGAGGAAGGAGAACATGGACACGGTGGTTCTGGCGCGCGAACCCCTTTTTTCTCCTGAGCTCAAACTCTGGTCACCACGGCGATTATAATGATCGGCACAACGTTCCCTACCCAGCTGGGCGCCCCTATCGGCCCGCTCCACCCGTGGCCACCACACGCATGAACGTGCACAGCTCGCGGTGAGCCCGCTATGATCATGCCCACCCTACGATCCCCTAACCACCTGGACCTAGTCCTAGACATGCCCGCTGGATGCGCATGCACACTCCCGAGTTGCTACACGCCCGCCCGCCACGGACCAGCTCGCGCCCGCACACACGGAGGCCGCACTCACCGTGAATTATTGCCCAACATTCACCCACTAAGCCACGGCTTAGAGGAGCGATAACCTGACATCGTGAACCTCGGCGTTGAGAGCCTGCCATGCCGCAATTGTAACACCGCCAACGCTGCTTCCCTCCGCTACCCGACGCCGTGCTGCTGTCGCCACAGTTTCGCCCACTGCATCGTCGTGAGCGTGAGCTGGTCGCCGCCACCTCCGCGATGTCCTGGCTGCGCTGCTGCGTCCACTCTTCGAACGTCTTCAGCCGCCCGAGCGCCTTGTCGAACGACATGGAGCCGATGTCGCAAAAATTGCTCAATTCCGGCCACCGCGGCGTACAACCTGTCCGACACGCTGTTGAGAAACTTCTTCACCATGGCCACGTTGCCCCGAGACTCGCGTACCTTGCCGGCATGCCGCCGATCCTCCCGACGGACGACTCCAGCTCCTCGCCGTCACCCATCCATAGCCGACCAAACTCGCCGCGGAGGGTGGATAGTCACGCCGCCTTCACAGGATCTGCGCTGATGAACCAGACCTTGAGGCTATCCCACATCTTCCTTGCCGTCATCTTCGTCGCGACCTGCATCAGCACGTCCTCCGACAGCGCGCCAAGCAGCAACGCCCGAGCCGTCTTGCTCGTCTTGGTGTTGATGGCTGCACAGTGCGCCGGAGCCACCACGCCCCACAGCCCCATGGGCATCAAGGATCACCTACACTTTGATCGCCCAGTAGGTGTAGTTCACTGGCGTCGGCTGCGGGACCGATAGCAACAGTCGTACGGGACCAGCAACATCG
Organism: Triticum dicoccoides; assembly: GCF_002162155.2. Taxonomy (NCBI): domain Eukaryota; kingdom Viridiplantae; phylum Streptophyta; class Magnoliopsida; order Poales; family Poaceae; genus Triticum; species Triticum dicoccoides. The sequence continues at coordinate 30,779,844 of NC_041383.1, forward strand.
CCGGTGATCAACCCCACAACTGTGGCTCTGATGCCAAATGTCCGGGCTAAGCCCTAGACCCTAGCTCACCGCGGCTCTCCCTGTCTCTCTCTGGTCACTCTCTCCCTTTGGTTCAGACAGAAGAAGGAAGAAGGAGGAAGAAGAACACGAACACGGTGGTTCTGGTGCATGAACACCCCTTTTTCTCCCGAGCTCAAACTCTGACCACCACGATGATTATAATGATAAGCACAAGGCTTTTTCACATGGGCTTGTGTTGGGCACGACCCGCACGCTACTTACCCAGCTGGGCGCCCCGATCGGAACGCTCCGCCCGCAGCCACCATGCGTGTATGTGGCCACCACGCGCACAGATGCGCACGGGTCGCGGCGAGCCCGCTACGATCACGCCCACCCCGCGATCCCCTAACCACCTGGACCAAGTCCTAGACATACCTGCTAGATGCGCACACACACGCACACCCCCGAGCTACTACACACACGCCCGCCACGGACCAGCTCGCGCGTGCACACACGCAGGCCGCGCTCACATTAACTAAACCATACGCTTTGTTTGGTTTAGAAAAGCAATTGGGCTTTTACATGTGTCGAAATCTTTGTTAGTTTGAAAAGATAAAGTCTCATTTTGCAGCTGATGCATGTTGCTGTGTGCATATTTAATAATCTGTTCTCCGCAAATAACCACAAAATTCCAGATAAATTGGGTAACAAACACCAAAATAGGCAAAAGGAACTGGTTGGATAAGCTCGATTATCATGCATTCTCGTGAACTACTAAAAGGTCAGAAATAATGACTTGTAAAACCTTTTTGTTGTTCAAAATTATTGTAGCATCCGTTCTTCTCGTGTCTGAACATGTCACATATAATTGCGGATGGGAAAGGCTTCCAGCTCTTGTATTGTATTTGTTCTACGGAGCCAATGATACCTGAATTACTTGTTTAAGTTAATGAGAGTGTTTGCATTATTGTGATGATTAATGCAACCAAATAGGAGGTGTGAGAGCTGAGAACTGGACAGTGACGATTT
>NC_041383.1:30781177-30790744 GCF_002162155.2 Triticum dicoccoides
TACGAAAACTGGCGTAACTAGTCTTTAATTTCATCTAGGCACCATCTTGTTTTTCCAGAGAAAACCTAACGTACGTATGCTTTGTTCTTAGTGAAGAGAAAGCTGTCAGGACTCTACAAGATCAAATATTCAACAACCCTAAATGGCTCTTACTTGATGACTTCAACCTGATCAACCAAATAAATGAAAAAGCACCAAAATCTGAACATGATCGAGGATGCCGAGAAGTTTTCGTTCGGTCATTGTCTCACAGATGATGTAATTAAATCTTGAAAGAACTGCCTCTAATCAATTGCCATTTTACTTCGCTGAGTGAGATAATCAACACCACACTGACCAAAATTGACAAAGCTCTATTCAGTGAAGCATGGGAACTCAAATTCCCTGATTACCAACTACTAGCTGCATATCAACCAAAATCTCTGAACACTGTCCACTCATTTTCAAGTGGCTCTCCGATAAGAAGTTCCCTGATTTTAGATTTGAGACATCGTGGCCATCAACAGAGGGATTTAATGACACGGTAGCTGCAGCAGGGAACAAGCCTTTTACATGTTCTGACCCTATCTGAAGACTACACATCAAAGATGGAGTAACTCACAAGAACTACGAATGCACACAGAAAAGAGAAAACGGAGCAAACAATCACATATCACATGATCGATATTTACAACATCTATTGGCAATATTGATATAACAACCTCGAATATTACACACAAAAAGCAGAACTGAAGTGCTCTCCAAAGACAATGGAATGTTCAGTTAACCAATATTACAAAATGGAGCACTGGGAAATCAATCGAATCTCAGGAAATGATTTGGTTACTACCATTGCGAGTTATGGAGGGAGGCCAGATGGAAGAGCACATGCATGCAATATCTTGGAGCATCGGCAATCAACATTCACTTAACTAATTGAATTACAAGAAATGTTTGCTACTTTGCTAGTTACTTCCATTGTTGTTGTAACTACTCCATTGAAATTGAAAATCAAGTTTGTCAAGCCTAGCTCCATTGAATTTGGAGTACTTGTTGTACCGTTGATGTCAAGAATCACTAGTAGAAAAAGGACCTAATATGAGACACATTAGTGCCGGTTTGATTTTGAGCCGGCACTAATGTGTCCATTAGTGCCGGTTCCAATGGCTAGCCGGCCGTTCTCATTAGTATCAGTTCGTGGCGAACCTTTAGCACCGGTTCGTGCCACGAACCGGTCCTAAAGAGAGTAATGGCAGGGTGTTGTCAGTCTAGGGCCCGTCCAGCACCTTTAGTACCGGTTCGTGGCACGAACCGGTACTAAAGGTCGACGTACATAAACCCTTCGTCCACCCGAGCCACTCTGTTCTTCCCCTTTCCCCTCACTTCCTCTGTTCTTCCCCTCTCTTCCTCGAGCTCCTCACAAATTTTGCCCAAAATTTGTCAAGATTTGAAGGCCCCCATCCATTCAAATGATCACAAAGGTTAGCAACTTTGTCCTTTCAACTCTCATTGCTAGATTAGCTCTTGCAATGCTTTGTATAGTGATTAATTTGGGAAGAATTATACTTGCTAGTATTTGATTTATATGCAATTTGAGGTCAAAAATGACACTTAGTTTGCATATGTAGGTGTGGTTTACTTAGTGCCTTCTAAATCTCCGTCGTAACCACCGTCGATCGCCCGCACCGTCCCGTCGCCGGCACCACCTTGTGGTGAGGCTCTTGTTCATGAATGTTTTACATTACAAAATTGATGTTTGTGTGATTTGGATATATATTTACTCGTATAATTATCTTACCCGTACGTTGTTTGTTATACATAGTGCCATGGTTTTGATATCCGTCCCTGTCGGCCCTCGTCCTTGTTATGATTCGGATGTGGTATGTTCTCTTTTAAAACTAGTTGTTGCATTTCGTGTTTATGACAAATTATGCCCATCAAGTTGACATAGATATTTTTATCTAGGAGGTATGTAAACCGGAAATTCGAACCGACCCTATTGTCGAGAGGTTAAATTTAGTTGAAAGCGAAAACGAGTATTTGAAAGAAAAATTGAAAAGAATTGAGGGGGAGAAGATGGAATTGGAGTTGCATGTTGCCGATGTCGTCGATGATCACAAGATCAAGATGGAGAAAATGAGGTTGAAGATTAGAAAGATTAGAAAATATGCCATTGATAGTGTGGCTTGGTATCATTATGCTGTTGGATCAATTGTTACCTTAGTTGCGATCTTCATCGCGTTTGTTGTTGCATTTAAATTCTTTAGCTAGAGAGTTATTTGTATGTTGCATTTAATTAAGTGTTGTATATGAACTTTATGTATGAACTTGTATTAATTTGGTCTATTCGGTGTTGTGTAATGAAGATGAGCCGACAAGGGATGTATGATGACCGATGCTCTCCCGAGTTCATTAATGGCGTGTATACTTTCCTACTTGCCGCTGAGGCAAACAAGCGGGCGGATGGTTTTATGCCTTGTCCATGTGCTGGCTGTAAGAATGGTCACAGTTACTCTACGTCAAGAACCATTCACGTCCACCTATTTGAGTCCGGTTTCATGCCACACTATAATGTTTGGACCAAGCACGGAGAAATAGGGGTTATGATGGAAGACAATGAAGCAGAAGAGGACGACGACGGCTATCCTGGCCATGGGTTCCCCGAATACGATGATACAACAATGGGGGAAGAAGCTGAGCTGGCAATGCAGGAAGAAGCTGAAGAAGAGGCATCAAATGAGCCCGCTGATAATCTAGGTCGGGCCATTGCCGATGCAAAGAGAAATTGCACAAGTGATCTGGAGAGGACGAAGTTGCAGCGCATGTTAGAGGATCACAAGAAATTGTTGTACCCGAATTGCGAAGCTGACAAAAAAAAGTTGGGCACCACACTTGAATTGCTGCAATGGAAGGCAGAGAATGGTGTATCTGACAAGCGATCTGGAAAGTTGCTGGTAATGATAAAGAATATGCTTCCAAAGGACAACGAATTGCCCGAGAGTACGTAAGAAGCAAAGAAGGTTGTCTGCCCTCTAGGGTTAGAGGTGCAAAAGATACATGCATGCCCTAATGACTGCATCCTCTACCGCGGTGAGTACGAGGATTTGAACACTTGCCCGGTATGCGGTGCATTGCGTTATAAGATCAGTCGCGATGACCCTGGTGATGTCGAGGGTGAGCGCCCCAGGAAGAAGACTCCTGCCAAGGTGATGTGGTATGCTCCTATAATACCATGGTTGAAACGTTTGTTCCAAAACAAAGAGCATGCGAAGGCGATGCGGTGGCACGCAGAAGACCGTAAGAAAGAAGGAAAGTTGAGAGTACCCGCTGACGGTTCGCAGTGGAGAAAAATCGAGAGAAAGTACTGGAAGGAGTTTGCAGGTGACCCAAGGAACGTATGGTTTGGTCTAAGCGCAGATGGCATTAATCCTTTTGGGGAGCAGAGCAGCAACCATAGCACGTGGCCTGTGACTCTATGTTTGTATAACCTTCTTCCTTGGTTGTGTATGAAGTGGAAGTTCATTATGATGCCAGTGCTCATCCAAGGCCCTAAGCAACTCGGCAACGACATTGATGTGTACCTAAGGCCATTAGTTGAAGAACTATTACAGCTGTGGAATGGAACAGGTGTGCGTGCGTGGGATGAGCACGGACAGGAAGAATTTGACCTAAAGGTGTTGCTGTTCGTGACCATCAATGATTGGCCTGCTCTCAGTAACCTTTCAAGACAGACAAACAAGGGATACCGTGGATGCACCCATTGTTTGGATGATACCGACAGTATATATTTGGATAGTTGTAGGAAGAATGTGTACCCGGGACATCGTCGATTTCTTCCGACAAGGCATCCCGTAAGAAAGAAAGGCAAGCATTTCAAAGGTGAGGTGGATCACCGGACGAAGCCTCGCCACCGTACTGGTGCTGATGTACATGATATGGTCAAGGATTTGAAGGTAATCTTTGGAAAGGGTCCTGGCGGACAACCTGTTCCGAAGGACGCTGACGGACGCGCACCCATGTGGAAGAAGAGATCTATATTTTGGGACCTGCCATATTGGAAAGACCTAGAGGTCCGCTCCGCAATCGATCGTGATGCACGTGACGAAGAATCTTTGCGTGACCCTACTTGGCTTTTTGGGCGTGTATGGGAAGACAAAAGATACACCAGAGGCACGGGAGGACCCGCAACATATGCACGGAAAATACGGCATACATCAGGGTCAGGCCAGCTATGCTCTTACCAAAGAAGACAAGGAAATCTTCTTCGAATGCCTGCTCAGCATGAAGGTACCATCTGGCTTCTCGTTGAATATAAAGGGAATAATAAATATGACAGAGAAAAAGTTCCAGAACCTAAAGTCTCATGACTGCCACGTGATTATGACGCAACTCCTTCCGGTTGCATTGAGGGGGCTTCTACCGGAAAACATTCGAATAACCATTGTGAAGCTATGTGCATTCCTCAATGCAATCTCTCAGAAGGTAATCGATCCAGAAATCATACCAAGGTTACAGAATGATTTGGTGCAATGTCTTGTCAGTTTCGTGTTGGTGTTCCCACCATCCTTCTCCAACATCATGACGCACGTCCTAGTTCACCTTTGCGAAGAGATTAACATTTTGGGTCCAGTATTTCTACACAATATGTTCCCCTTCGAAAGGTTCATGGGAGTCTTGAAGAAATATGTTCATAACCGTGCTAGGCCAGAAGGAAGCATCTCGAAGGGCCATGAAAATGAGGAGGTCATTGAGTTTTGTATTGACTTTATTCCTGACCTTAAGCCGATTGGTGTTCCTGAATCGCGGCACAAGGGCAGACTGGAAGGAAAAGGCACGCTAGGAGGGTATCAACTAATATGTATGGACGGGCATTCTCTCACTGAAGCACACTACACAGTTCTACAGAATTCCGCCTTGGTGGCTCCGTATATGGAGGAACACAAAAAATTTCTACAGTCCAAACACCCAGAGAAGTCTGACGACTGGATTACACGCGAACAAACGAGGACTTTTGCCGGTTGGTTGCAGAAACGTGCCCTGAATGATGGCGATATTCAAAATGACCTGTACTCGCTGTCCCAGTTACCATCTTCGAATATAATGACTTTCAAAGGGTACCAGATAAATGGGAATACATTTTACACGATCGCCCAAGATAAGAAGAGCACCAACCAAAACAGTGGTGTCCGCTTTGATGCAACAACCAACACGAGAAAGGAAACATATTATGGTTACATAGAGGACATATGGGAACTTAACTATGGATCAGGTGATTTGAAGGTCCCTTTGTTTCGGTGCAAATGGGTCAATATGACACGAGGCAGGGTAACGGAAGACCCGCAGTATGGAATGACAACAATGGATCTCAACAATCTTGCATATGCAGACGAACCATTCGTCCTAGCCAATGATAAGGCCGAGAAAAAGAAAAGATAAGGAAGCGAATGGATCATACGACGAGCCAAAGCGCCACATAGTTCTTTCAGGAAAAAGAAACATCATGGGAATGGATGACAAGACAGACATGTCAGAAGATTATGAAAAGTTTGATGAAATTGCTCCATTCACAGTGAATATTGACCCGAGCATCCAGTTAAATGATGAAGATTTTCCATGGCTATGGCGCAAAGGGACACACGCGAAGAAAAGGTTTCACACCCAAAGATCTGCGATGTGATCGGCTTCACTATCATTACTTTCTTCTGTGTTTCACACCCATGAGGGAATGTCTGTAATAGTTAGGGTAGTTATGTGTTTTGGCATTTGAAACGCGAAGAAATTTTATGTGCAAACAAATTCTTTTCATGCATTTACTGATTTTTTCCAGCTAAAAGACCCTGAAATTGAAAATCATTTCAAATGAACTCACAAAAGGTTGAAAGTTGGCATGGTATCATAATTTCATACAAATAGCATGTGCAAAAAAATAGAGAGGGTTACGGCAAAAACCGGATGCACTTCGTGTACAAAATGGACAATCTCTTTCGAAGTATCAGAGTTTCACACGAAAACTGAACTGTTACAAAGGAATTTCATTTTTTAAATAACCTAAGCATTACCAAATTGAATATAATGATAAAACACACTACTATTAAACATAAGAAAAAAGAATCACTGAAAAAACTTTTTTAAAGTTAAGTTATTCACAAACTAGTGATTCACACAAATTTCAAATAATTCAAAATTTAAACTATTTAAATTTGAAAACTACCGGCACTAACAGAAAATTTGTAATTTTTTGTACCTAAAGCAAAAATATTCACAAAGAAACTCTAAATACAGCAAAAAACAACTCAAGAATAAATAAAACAAAAATAAATAAAGCGAAAAAAATAAGAAAATAAAAAAGCCCGCCTAGTGGGCCAAAGCGACCTGCATACGACTAGGAACACAACCTTTTGTTGGGCCAGGATGCAGGCCCGCAAAGGCCAAGTAGGCCCACTGGGCGGAAGAGGACAGGTAGGCCCAGTAGGCCTGCTTAGGAGAGGAGCTCGAGAGAGCTACCGCACTAGGGCTTATAAACCAGCGCGGTAGCCCCTCGGCTAGCGAGGTGGCACTAGTAGAAAAACACCTAATAGTCCCAGTTCGTAAGGCCCTTTAGTCCCGGTTCATGAACCGGGACTAATGGGTCGTTACTGATACCTCCACGCATTAGTCCCGGTTCAAACACGAACCGGGACCAATGTGCCTCCACGTGGCCCTGTGCGCCGAGCCAGTCAGGGGGGCCTTTGGTTCCGTTTGGTGGCACCAACCGGGACCAAAAGTCCATGTTTTTTTAGAAAAGTGGCTGCTTTAGGGGTTTGGGGGGTTATTTTTAGGTTGTTATTAGTTAGCTAATAGAGAGAAGTATCCTCTCTTATATCTTCGTCCTTGGTTTACCAACGCTACTGCTATATATGTTCATTTCACCCGCTGATATAATAACTCATGCATGCTCGCATCATACATCATCATATATAATAACAAGTCCTACTAATCATGCATCATCATACAATTTCTACTCGTTATTAATAATAAGTCATACGATCATCATCCTCATAGTCATCGAACCCAACCCTACATAATTGTTCTTAATTAGCACATGATCATCAGTATCAGGTAGGACATGACCTAAACACCCTTAAGGTAAAATAGCATAAAACAATATAGACCCTGACTCTCCATTATGAAGAATGGCGATCATCCTGTCTCCAATTCTTGCCCTCCGCTGATTGTTGCTTCCAAGAAGCTCCTTACGACTGTCCATACATTTTTTCCATTCTTTGATTGTCATGTCTCCACTTCTTTTAGAAACCCGGTATGGACAGTTCAGATTCGTAGGAAGACCTGGTTGTATGTTCAAAACATGAAGGCTACCGTGTGTATACATCAGATGAGGCACACAATCATTCAGGATTATCTGTTGAAAAATATAGTAATAACTTCGTAGTTAGCAATGATGTACTAGTTTTAGAAGTGTGTGAAAAAATGCACGGATGTCGTAATAGTAAAAAATCTTACCAGGGTATCTCCATGGTAGTTACCGTAGTTCAACACGTGCACTAGTGGCACGTATTGACCATAATGTTGAGGAGTTTGATTGTAGATATTGTAATTCTCAAGATCAGTACAAAATGCGACCAGATGATTTTTCTCCTGATAAGTTAATTCGGAGCCTTCGGTGCAGTAGGTTCTGTCTACCATCTTCCGCACATTCTTTGAAGAATGAAAATAAGCTGTCAATGGAAATAAGTTGTCAACTATTTTGAAATAAACAATATAAACTACTTAATAACTATGTTAAACTCACATGGGGGAAGAATTGGAGGTGTATCCACAAGGACGAAAATCGAAGGTCTCTCTTGCGCGATTGTAGGATCACCAAGATCCATGGTGACAAGCATACCCTCATCAAAACCATACATCTTGCAAAGTGCTTCCCAGTTTTTGCAACCAAAATGGATTACACTCTGAGCATTTACAGCTTACTTAAAAATCCACACCATGATGGGTACTTAGGATAATTATTTTGGTTTCCATACTTTCATGGTCTTCAAAACCCATCCTCTCCAAGACATAGCGTCTTGCAAAGCATGGGATAAGCTAGTCGAATTGGAAAAGATGAAAAATACACGTTAAAATAGTTGAAGTCGTGCTTAATTACGAAAAAAACTATTGTCGTCGTTGCGTACGTATGAACATCAAAGGTCTCCTCGAGCTTAACGCTGAAGCGCCGATCTTCGTCCAGCTCAATGAACCTGTCGCACATACCTCGGTCGTCGTGGCACCAGTCGCACTCCCCCGGGCGGTTTTCATCGTCCGAGTACGACATTTCCGGCCTAAGTTCATAATTCAAATATTAAATATATGTAATAAAAAACCTAAATTAGATCATTATTATTAATGACGGGTTGACTATCGGTGATGCATGGTATGTAGCTCCTCCTTTCATTCCCGAGTGCATTATTACAACAAATTGTCTAGCACACATGAATGAAGGAGAAGGTACCCCCACGACGACATGGATGATGGAGGGGGCTCCTAGATTTCTGCATAGAGTGCTCTTCAATTTTAGCATTCAAAGTAGGAGTACTTTTCCAATATGAGCATTCAATAAGAAAAACCAAATCGTAAAATAAAGTAGTATTCAAATTAGCATGCATTCAATTATAACCAAAAGTACATCATCTCTCGTGTCTGTACATCGTGGAATACTCCTCGAATACTATCATACATATAGCATCGCTAATTAATACAGCTAGAACCGTAGCGCCCGATGGGTATCATCGCGGGCGGTGGACACCCAAAGATAAGGAATGATCACAGGATCATAGCTCCAGTGAGATCCCTGAAGAACCTGCCAGGTATTGTTGAACCTGCCCTCCAACGCAACCATGTAGCGACGGACGTGCTCGTCCTCCTCGCTGACACGGTGACGTACCACCTCCGCGGTGTCCGGAAGCCTCGGCATCATCACTGGCCCACGCGACCGCCACCAAATAAGGATCGGGTCAACAATGGGCTACCTCCTCACCAACCTACGTCCCCCAGAAGGTAACACCTCCCAATACCAGCCCGGCGGAGCCCAGTCCCGAACATGGCCCAGATCAAGCAGGCCTCCACCGCCGAGTCGACGACAACGGGGATGCGGGATAGGCATCGCCGACGTCGATGCGGGAACTACGTACTTCTATATATAGTTAAATAAAGTAGTTTTATTAATTAAATCAACTATCTAGTTCAACTACTAAGCACTTACTATAAATAAATCAAGTAGCACTTACTATAAATAAATAAAGTAGCACTTACTACAAACTACTTCTATATATAGTTAAATAAAGTAGTTTTATTAATTAAATCAACTATATAGTTCAACTATACTAAGCACTTACTATAAATAAAGAAAGTAGTACTTACTAAAAACAAAGTAGCACTTACTATATAGTACTTAATAAAAATAAACTAGTATTTTTCTAACTAACTAATATTTTTCTAACTAATCTAAATAAAATAGTAATTATATTTTTCTAACTAGCTAGTTCAATTATAGTACTTATTAACACAATCTAAATATGAACAAATTAATTACACCAAAAAATCTATTAACAG
>NC_041383.1:30791453-30794100 GCF_002162155.2 Triticum dicoccoides
GTCGGGGCGGGGCAGCGAGGGCGTCGGGGCGAGGCGGCGACGGCGAGGTGGCGGCAGGTGACGGAGCGCGGCGTCGGGAGATCGAGGAGGAGGAGAGATCGAAGTGGGGATGCGGTTCTGAAATTTTCCTTATATAGCAAAGGCTTTGGTCCCGGTTGGTGGCTCCAACCGGGACTAATGCGCCCTTTAGTCCTGGTTGGTAGCACCAACCGAGACCAAAGGCCTCTTTTCAGTAGCCCAAAGGGCGGGAAGCACAGAGATTTGGTTCCGGTTGGTGGCACCAACCGGGACTAAAGGGTAGGCATTGGTCCCGGTTGGTGCCGCCAACCGGGACCAATGGTCTTGTGCTGGCACGGTGCGGCACGAAAGTTTACTCCCACCTCGCTAGCTGAGAGGGGCGCGCAGTGGTTTATAAGCCCCACTGCCACACCCTTCTCGAGCTCCTCCCCACTGCAGGCTTACGCACCTACTTACTATTGCTTTGCCTGATGGACCTACTGGGCCACCTATGGGCCTGAATCCTGGCCCATGGTGGGTTTCTAGTCGTATTCAGGCCGTGGGGGCCCAGTAGGAGGCACTTTTTTTCTTTACTTATTGTTGCTATTTTTATTTGTTACCCAGATTTTTTGTTTTGTTTTCTGCATTACATATTTTCTTTTGTTTTTTTGCTTTATTTTTTAATTCTTTTTCTTTTAGTTTTAAAAAAATTATAAACTTTCTGTTAGTGCTATTAGTTCTCAAATTTGAATACACCTTTTTTTTTGTTTTTGCTTTATTTTTTTATTTTGTTTCTACTTACAACAAAATAATTATTGTTGCTATTTTATGTTTTTCCTATTTTTTTTGTTTTGTTTTCTGCATTATTTATTTTCTTTTGTTTTTTTGCTTTATTTTTTAATTCTTTTTGCTTTTAGTTTTAGAAAAAGTATAAACTTTCTGTTAGTGCCATTAGTTTTCAAATTTGAATACAGTTCTTTTGTTTTCTTTTTTCTTTATTTATTTTATTTTGTTTCTACTTACATCAAAATACTTATTGTTGCTATTTTATTTTTTTCCCAGTTTTTTTTGTTTTCTGCATTATTTATTTTCTTTTGTTTTCTGCATTAAAGCATTTCAAATGAACTCTGAAAAAGTTGAAAGTTGAAAGTTGGCATGGTATCACGAGGGCCGAACCAGAAGACATTAAAGCATTATGTGACGGGACTAAAGAGGGGCATTGGTACCGGTTGTTGCCATCAACCGGTACCAATGGACCCGTCGAGTGAGAGGCACTCGCAGTTGTTTTTTTAGTTCCACCTTGCCAAGCGAGAGGCACTCACAGCTGTTTATAAACCCTGAGTGCAGAGACGATGAAGAAGAGACTCAGTGTTCACCTGCACGTTGGTTCGCTTCAAGGCTTGAGGAATAGGGTAAACTGCACGGAGCTATGTGCAGTGCAGTTTACACTATTCTGAAAGGTTTGAAGCGAATTAACTAGCATTGCGTCTCTTTTTTATTTTTAATGACTTATTACCACACAGAAATAAATAGAAAAAAATAAATATAGCAGAAAAGAAAAAAACTATATAAAAAACTACTCAGAAATAAATAGACGAAAAAATAGTTGCGATTAACTTTACTAATTTTTTTATTTTTAATGACTTATTACAACTCAGAAATAAATAGAAAAAAATAAATATAGCAGAAAAGAAAAAAACTATATAAAAAACTACTCAGAAATAAATAGAAGAAAAAATAGTTGTGATTAACTTAACTAAAAAAATGAGCATAGATGCGCTTATAGAGAAAATTAAACCTAAATTCATAATAAATTTCTACTAACTTCAGAGAAATTCAGTATGAATTTAAGTCAAATTCCCTGTATAAGGGCATCTATTTTCATTTTGAGAGGAGCTCAACAAGGCAGAGAGGGAGGGGCTTATAAACCGGTGTGAGCCCCCTTTGGTTGGCGAGGTGGGACTAAACTCTGGCACCATTTAGTCCCGGTTAGTGGTATGAACCGAGACTAATGGGCTGCCTTTGGTCCCGGTTCAGGCCACCAACCGGGACCAATAGTGGTGGGGACCATTGGTCCCGGTTCGTCCCGCCAACCGGGACCAAAAGGTTGAGACGAACCGGGACCAATGGCCCACGTGGACCGGCCGGCCCCCGGGGCTCACGAACCGGGTCCAATGCCCCCATTGGTCCCGGTTCTGGATTGAACCGCGACTAAAGGGCTGACCCGGCCTGGACCAATGCCCCTTTTCTACTAGTGTGGAACTAAACTTGCGCACCGTCTCGAGCCAGCGCACCCCCTTTAGTACCGGGTCGTGGGTCCAACCGGTACAAAAGGGGGGGCCTTTAGTACCGGTTGGAGCCACCACCCGGTATTAAAGGGGGGGCGCTTTAGTACCGGTTGGTGGCTCCAACCGGTACTAAAGGTCCATCCTATATATACAACACTTGAAAAGAATTCAGTTTCCCTCTGTTTCCTCCCTCCGTCGCGCCGCCCTGCCCCGATCGACGCCGTCCCCGTCGACGTCGCCACCCCCGCCCCTCGTCGCCGACCCGGACATCCCCGCCCCTCATCGCCGCCCCCGTCGACGTCGCCGCCCCGGTCGTCCCCGTCCATGTTGTCCCCGTCGTCCCCGTCGCCGTGTCCCGCCCC
>NC_041383.1:30794974-30803902 GCF_002162155.2 Triticum dicoccoides
CCCGTCCCGTCACCCCGTCATCGCCGCCCCGTCATCGCCTCACCGGTGAGCTCGCCCCGGCCTCCATGTCCACACAGACACACACTACACACACACACCCACACACACACACACTACACACACACACACTACACACACATTATTAGTTTGTTTGTTATAAATTTTTCTGTTTTTTAGTTATAGAAATGTTAGAAATTATTCTGTTTTTTAGTTATATAAATATTAGAAATGTTAGTTATATAGAAATGTTATAAATGTTTTCTGTTTTTTAGTTATAGAAATATTTATAGAAATGTTAGCAATTTTTCTGTTTTTTAGTTATATAAATATTAGAATTGTTATAGAAATGTTAGTTATATAATCAGGAAATTTTAGAATTAGTTTTAGTTAGATGAATTAGATTAATGTCAAATTTTAGTTATCACAAACCAATCAGTTAAAAAATGTTACCTTTTGCGGGCATATAGTATTTGTTCTCGACGATATGCCCGGCCCGCATCCTCGCCGTCGACCCGTTCGCGACGACGTCCTGCTTCAGAGGACCCATGTCCGGGACTGGGCTCCGCCGGGCTAGCACTACGAGGTGCTACCTGGAGGGGCGCGCCGCTTGGTGAGGAACCCGACCTCGGGTGCCGTCGTCGACCCTGTTCTTCTTTGGTGGCGTTCGCGTGGGCCACATTCGGTGCACAGGCAGCCGGCCCCGCCAGAGGTGGTGCGTCGCCGTGTCAGGGAGGAAGATGAGCACGTCTATCGCTACATGGCTGCTATGGACGACGTCAGGTTCTCCACTACTTGGCGGGTTCTTTGGGCAGATGACCGGAGATATGATCCTGTGATGGTCGCTTCTCTTTGGGTGTGCACCGCCCGCGCCCCAGGAACTGCGAGTGGCGCCCTAGATTCTTCTGTAGTACTCAATCTTTATTAGGTACCTAGCCAGTGATGTATTCGATATATAATATTCGAGACGATGTATTCGAGATTATATATTATGACGATGATGTATTCGAGATTATATATTCGAGACGATGTATTCGAGATTCAGTTTTTCCTTATTGATTAATTGCATCCATGCATTGTAATTTGAATACTTAATTGTTTTATATTTCTTCTATATTAATTAGTAAAGTAAAAGCTATGGTGGACAATACCGGCAGAGAGAGAGAAGAGGAATTGTTCGACATCATACGCAGCCCTCACAGGCTAGATGATCTGAATGAAGATGACGGCTCCCAATATCTGAACAATACCGGATAGGGTGATGAAAAGATATTCGATCTCGACGACCGAGCTGATGAAGTCATGAACTATGATTATGATGACACAGACAATGTTTGTGATGACACAGACAATGCTGATCTTCAAATAACAAAAGCTTCCGGCGAGGTATATTTATATAAGCATGCATCCTGGTGAACATCACATGTTTTTTTATTGAAGATATATTAACGAATCGATCTTTCTTCTTTCAGCCCTCCGGATCGAGCAAATCTGCTTCTACAGACAGCATGACAAAGCGAGGCCCGGGCAGATTGTTGAAGGATGGTGTAAAGTACTACATCGAATCCACCAAACTTAGTGGCGAACCCCTCACACCTAAGAACGTTGCGGACAAGTGGACTCGTCAGTGTGGAGTTCTTGTGAAGGACAAACTCCCGATCTCCATTCAAGAATGGAAAGAGCCAAAGACTAAACGTCCAGGTGTTACTTGGGTCGACGACTGAGCCAAAAAAGACCTGGTGAAATCTCTGATGGAACATTTCACCCTACCAGATCATTTCACTAAAGCAGATGTGGAGAAAGTCAAGGCCGCTACTCTTAAGAAGATGGCAATTGCATTCAACACCCACAAGAAAACTGTATGGGCCAACTACCTCGCTAATGAAAGGAAGACTTCAGATTTCAAGGGAACACTGGAGAAGCAAAGAGAATATTGGGACGATTTTGTGACCTTCAAGGATTCAGAATTATCTAAGGGACGGTCGATGAAAAACAAGGCAAATGCCGCAAGAAAGACGCAGTTCCATAGGCTGGGTCCAGGTGGCTACGCGGTGGCATTGCATAAGTGGGATAAGTCTGAGCAAGAGATGGAGGGTGCAGGGGTCACTCCGATTACTAGGAGCTGGCCACCCAGGTGCAGAACTTGGTTCTATGCGCATGGGGGGCGTTGGACCCGAAGACAGGCCTGGTTTCGAAGAAGGCAAGTCTAAAAGGAGCCGAACAAAAGATACTTGACGCAATAGAAGAAGCTCGAGCGGGGTTGTTCACGCCCAATAGAGAGAACGACGAGCTTACGCGCGCCCTGGGAAATCCTGAACACCCAGGAAGAACACGAGGCATGGGCGTTATTCCCTGGTATGAGGGCTTTTTGGACTGGAATGAAGACTACAGGTCCCGTGCAAGAAAGAAGATGGAGGAGGAGAAGAAGAGGAAGCTGGAGGAGGAGCAGAGGAAGCAGGACGCAGAATGCGTTCAAGGCCTAGAAGCAAGGCACGCGGACATGGCACTCAAATTCCAGCAGCAGCAGCAGCAGCAGATCGACTCACTTAGCCAGGAAAGGGGGTCTCAGCAGCGGCAGCAGCAAGCGGATGATCGTCCAGCATTGGATAGCACTGTCCCATTCATGCCGAGAAGCAGCGTTGGTTCTGCCCCGGGCGACACACTGCTGGATACAATACCCTGTGGATGACATCATAGAGAACACTAACTGTGAGCTACACTCCAAAATGAAGAACATATCCATGAAGGTGGCGGACGACGTTGCTTTTCCAGTTACCCCCGAAGCAACCTACCAGGCTATGCTCGTGTCATGGTTGATGAAGTGGTGGACCCATATTCGGGGCTAACGATTAACATTTCTGGAGGTGAAGACGAGCGCACACTGGGAGAGGCCATACATCGTATCATCCTATGGAGAAAGGATTGCATCGTCTTGCGAAGTCCACCGACACCGCGTCGTCTGCCGACTCCTCGAAGTCCGCCACCGATTCAGCAGACTCCCGCTCCTCCAAGTCCACAAACGCGTGAGATGACTCCTCCTCGAAGTCCGCCACCTCCTCCAAGTCCCCGAACGCGTGAGCTGACTCCTCCGGTTTCAAGTCCGGCACAGCGTCATGCCACTTCTCCGGTTTCAAGTCCGGCACTGTGTCAGGCCACACCTCCTGCTTCAAGTCTGGCACATCGTCAGGCCACTTTTCCTGGTCCAACTCCACGTCAGTCGTCTCCGCCGTCTCAGCAATCGCAGAAGAGACATGCCGCAGCTTTGGTGCGTAGCGGTACGAGTCGAGGTAGTTCAGGAAGTACAGGCGGAGACAATCGATATAAATATGGTCCAAGCCTCGCTCCTCTTCCCCAGAGGCCTTACGACATGACCGAGGAGCAAAACACAGCCATAATGCAAGCCCAAATGGACGACCATTTCGGACCGAAACCGGCACCGCCGCCAAAGGAGAAAGTGCCTGAGAAAGTAATTGACCACTTCACTCGTATGGCTAGAGAACCAGCTCCCAAGCCTGTTGACTCGGACTATGAGCGCCAAATCAGGAAACTACATCGAGAAGGCTAAAGAAGGAAGCAAGCTCGAGCTCGAGGCAACAAGCAGCTGGCAAAAAATGCGGGAAAACTGTTCCCCAGCTGGGAGAACAGGCGGCGCAAGCGATCCCCCCGCTTGTTGTGCCGACAACACATGAGAGGAGTACGCGCGCCAAATATTATTGTGGGCAAACCGTTAACGTTCCCCAGCAGGGCGATGTGGTAATAACGGAGGAGCATATAATGCAGGCTGAAATGCTCAAGATCTCTGTTGGACAACTCCTCGAAATCGAGCCCATGTCTCCGCTTAAAGAATCGGAAATAAAATGAAAATATGTCTGGGGCCAACCTTTGGTCCATCCAGACAAGGTCAAGGACCTCCCAACGAGAATGTATGAATTGCATCAATGGTACATGAACATTACCAAGATTTCCAATCGAGTGTCCCTCATGGTGAATGTCAAGAAGGAGCATTATTACCATGAGAAATCTCTGTCCATTGAGTATACAGAACTTTTTCAGTTATACAATCAAGACGCACTCGACAAGTCTATCGTTAGTTGCATTGTCTGTAAGTGATTTCTTTCTGTAATTTAATTCTCAAGCTAATTATGTAGTGATAATTTTGATCAATCATTACATGTAATTATCCTCACTATATTTTTTTCTGTGGTATTATATGCAGGATGAAGATGTATGAAATGAAAAAATCTGGACGCTATGGCATTGGGTTCATTGACCCAAATACCATTAATGAGGACATATGGAAGTTTCCATTTTATCAAGCAGGTGTAGAGGAAAGCATGGTAGAGTTCTTGAAGCGCCTCAATAGCAATGAAGATATACTACTTCCTTACAACATCCCATGAGTCACACTGTCTTGTACTACAAATTCTATTTTTGCTTACTAGCTAGCTAGATGTTAATAATTAAGTGTATATTGTTTACGGTAGTTGATTAATTTTATGCACATGCCCGCTTATTTAAGACATGCAAATGTGTGCGCATGCAGTTGGCACTGGGTCTTGATAGACATTAAAGTTGAGGAAGGAAAAGTTGAATTACTGGACTCACTAACTAAAGAAGAAAGTGACTTCACCATCGTGAAGGGGATAGTCAACAGGTAATTTCAATCATTATTAACTATATATATCTCGGCCTATTATTAGTTCGTCATTTCCTGATATGAACTATTTAATAACCCCTTTATTAATTTTCTTTACCGGCGGACAGGGCATGGGCAAAGTTCATCGCGGTGACTCTAGGCGAATGGAAACAAAGTTGTTTTGGCATCGACCAAAGGTAAGTAATTAAGTAGTACTAGCTAGCTACCATCTCTTTAATTCTTGTTTCAATATCATTAATTAATTATCATGCTTGATTAATCATTATCTGATCCAATTCCATTCTCGTAAAGGCACTAAAGCAGGCGCCGGGGAATAATCTGTGTGCATTCTACGTTTGCGAGAACATTCGCATGATGACGTCCGAAAGGAGCATATCTGATAGACAGGACTGGGTACGTTTGTCAGAACACTATTCACACCATTATCGATATCTAGTCACGCAACTAACACACATGCATATTGATCTCCTTCTTAACAGTTCAGAGAGGTGCAGGATAAGCTCCTACCATCGGACCGCATACTAGCATTTCAAGAGGAAATAGCCAGATTTTTGCTCGACCAGGTCATAAATCCCAAAGGAGAATACTATTACCCGCTACCGCCCTCATGAACCACTTGTCATCGTGCTCCGGAGGCACCAAGGCAACATATGTAGGAGAAATTGTATATGTATATACATGTGTATGTGTGAATAATGGTGTTGGTTGTGAGACATTCGATGATATATATATATATATATATATATATATATATATATATATATATATATATATATATATATATATATATATATATATATATCGTTCTATACATATGAGAAAATCTATTTATATATATGCATAACGTGTACAATTTGTAGTATCGTGAAATACCAGCAAACAAAAAAAATGAAATGGAAAATAAAGCAAAAAACCCCCTAACATTTAGTACCGGTTGGTGTTACCAACCGGTACTAATGTCCTACGCGCACCCGGGCCTGGCTCGTACCACGTGTTTGCACTTTAGCGCCGGTTCGTGACGAACCGGTACTACGGGGAGGGGGGGGGGGGCTTTAGTCCCCACTCTTTAGTGCCGGTTGAAGATGAGTTCGGTGTATGGCGTGCATGGGGTGTCAAGTGATAGCTGCGACTGAGGGTAATACATGCATCGGGTTCATTCAATCGAGCGCGTACGTCCGGATAGCGATGAGTCAGTAATAATCTCCGGTGGTTTCTTGGTCAGATAATGTACGCGGACGATAGTCCTTCGTCCGTTTTACATTTTAGGATCTTGCGTGCTTCCTCGGCCGGGTTGGGTAGCCGCCATCACATGTGTTCGAAGTTGATAATGATTGATGAGAATCTGTGGGCATATTGGCGTTGGATGCCACGCCATCCTGGAAGGCGAGGCGAACCAAACAGCTGAGTGAGGCGTCGCAGAGACCAAAAAAAAATTAAAAGTTTTAAAAAATGCCAAATCTTTTTCTGTAAATACATATTTTACTTCGTGTATGGGGCAGCACCACTGCCAACTAGGCTCGGATGCCTCAAACCTGATGCCCCGCTGCCAACTATCGGATGCCAGCATGGAGTTAGTGCAGTAAGGCAGCGCAGCCTCCATTGTACATGCCCGGCATCTACTTAAATACTGACCGTAGGCACCACGCGCACGACCAGCAGCTCCCATCACCAAAAGCAGAGTGAAGGGCCAGCGCCCAGGCACACACGCAGCACGACCAGCAGCTCTAAAGTACTAAAGGCCGGTTCTGCACTAGTGAATGTGGGCTACATCCCTGTCTCCTGGTGCTCTGGATAGTTTTCCCCTAGCACAGGGGTGCTTGCTCGGTATCAGCAGGATAGCCCGTCCATGTGGCGGTGTTTGTTAAGCACAAGGGACAGCTGGGTGAGTCTAGAACAGTTTAGTCTTTACTTACCAAGTAAAGATACACCTATGAACTAGTAATCTATTTGGTTTTTGCTTGATCCAGCTACTAAAGTTAGCTAGGCATGAGTTGTACCGTACTCGTCTAGCCGCCCAACCTTTAAGAGAGATATATAGTTTGAAGAAATAACCACTAGGACACATTCTCATGGTCAAGTACCGGTCAAACTCAACAACATTAAACTTAATTAGAGAAACAACATCAGTCTTAGGAGAGGGACCAAAGTTGTCCAGTATAACAAAAAATTAGGGTATTACTTGTCTGGTTTTAGAATTCAGGGACTAAATATGCACTTTGTGATTAGTTGATTGGAGACATTTGTTTGTTTGGATGCGCTACATCAGTTTTGTGAGAAATTGTTTCTTGATTGCGGAAGGGGGTGGGTGATCAGAAGACCTTCCTTGCGTTACTAATGAACAAAGAGTCTAGACATGACTTCACCAACCGAAACTGCACAAAATAAAGTATAATAAAAAATACAGCCAAAAAACTACTCGAGGAAAAATGTTCCCAATTTGTCTGGATCTCATGTTCAGAATACTCCAAAGTATGGAGGAAACAAAAATATTCTAACCAAATTCATAGGTCCATTTTTGAAACCTAAGGAACTCGTAGAAAATAAATATTTGTAGTATTTCGGTGCTTTGAAATTCGTATAAACTTATTGTTGCAAAAGTGAACTTAAATGTTATCTAGCCAAATCCAAGAGTTCTTAAACCAATAGAAAGCAGGGTCTTCTTTTCTTCGTACATGGTATATATATGAGGTAATAGGTCATCAAAGTGACCTTTAAACCCTAGATCGTTGTGGGAGTTCATATTTTAAGGTTTTATGTGTTGTGTTGGATTTTTCTTAGAGAGCGCAGGTGCACCTCAGTGCCAAATAACACACCTTATTATAATGTCACATGAGGTTATCACCCTTGAGATTTTTTTTGAAAGCAATCACCTTTGAGTTGGGTTATGATGAAAAAAGTATACACCAACTTTTGACCCAATCGTGGAGTTGTGTTTCGTATCGGGACCACCACTAAAAGTGATTTGCTTGACCATGTTGCTATTGTGCATTCCAGGCCTAGGAAATAAAGGTGCCTGGTGGCTGCTCTGACCCTGAATTATTGATGGTTTTTCCTGGCCAGCTAAGTCTGGATGTTGGTGTTTGTTTGACAACTTGTGCAAGTGGTTAGAAACAATATGCATCGAGGCAATACAATTGTGTTCCTTGTTTCAGTTAAGATTTTAAGGTCAGGCATCCATTGCTGTCGGCGAGACACTCCATTTTGTAGGCCTGGCTTAGTCTAAATGTCTAAGTATGTTACGCCTGCTCAAAGACAGACTAAAGATTGTGCGTTCCGGGCTACCTATGTTTACAACATCCAGGCAAGTGCCGGGAGCCCTCCATTCTATGCAATGCAAACCAGAGAAGCTCGATGGTCTTTCTTCTTGGTTGTACACATCGAAGTGGCAGCCAACATAGGGACGGACATGACAAGAACAGAAATTCTGGAGGCGTGCTTGAAATGTCGTTTGGATGTCTGATCAAGCTAGTCTGCACAAAATCAGCACACATGACCCAACCATCGCTCTTTGAAACCTGACCTCATGGGAATTAGAATCCAACGATTGCCGACCATTGTTGCGGAAAATGTCCCAATGCCCCACATGTCCAACACGGCCAATTGAGTCGCCACTGTCCAAAATTATTGATTCATCATGCTGGCTAGTAAGTGTGGGAATTCCATGGTAATACCACGTCTTGTAAACTAGCTGCCCAATCGATCGGTGCTTATTATGTATGGGGGCTATGGGCTGTAATGAGCTGCCTTGCATTTACGATTTGATTATACATAATTATTGGATGGTTACTTACCTCGGTACTTTATGTTTATCACAGCAAGTAGCTTTGATAAGGTATATCTTTGTGGTATGCACATGGCATGTAGTATCTTTTACTAACACTAGATGACCCGGTTGCGCCAATGGCGCAAGAAGCAAGTTAGAAGGGATGTCGGTAGTGAGTAAATAGGAGATTTAGATGGCAAGGTGATGCAATGTGGATTGTATTACAAATAGTGGATATTCATTGCTAATATATAGAGCAATATAAATGGATTTCTTATCTCACAGAAGCAGAAAGCTTGTCACCCGAATATAATAAAATATTTGCATTAAACAGGAGGGAGTAGACTCAGTCGGCATAGATATATCACATGGATACAACATAGGATCATGCATTCCTAATTTATATATGACCGGAGAGTAGTGCCAAAAACAAACAAGTTCTTAGGGTGAAGCTATACACACAAAGCATCATAGGCTATTTAGGTAGCTCAGAGCATCTCCAGCCGCGCCC
>NC_041383.1:30804125-30807301 GCF_002162155.2 Triticum dicoccoides
TCTCGTTTTTCGCTGGTTTGGGCCGAAATAACAGCCGGCGAACCCGAGCCGAATCCAAGCCCATGGGGATAGCCTGGGGGCGCCGACCGAAGCAAAAAGGCGCGTGGGACCGCTCTGTCGGCGAGAGAAGGCCCTTTTCCCGCCGATCCCCTTCTTTTCCCCATTCATTTCCCACCATTCCCCCCCTTCTCCCACCATTCTCCTCCCTCTCCCCTGCATCCGGCCGCCATGCCGCCGAAGAAGTACGCCGCCCCTCGCCCTGCTACCGATGCCGACGCCACACAGCCGAAGCAGAGGAACCCAAGGGCGCCGCCATCGAAGCCCCCGAGCATGTCAAACACCGACTGGAGGGCCGAGATTCAGTGCTGGGAGGTCGGCATCACCGACCGGCGGAACAGGCTCAACGCCAAGAAGGCTCTGCACAGGGCAGTGGCGGCGGCGGCTGCGTGCGCGGCGGAGCAGGCAGAACCCGCGGTAGAGCAATCAGAGGCGTCTCGCGCTGGGATGATGAATCCACCTGGCGGCCACGGCCCGCACGTTCCCTGGAGCCAGCAGAGCGTCGGGTCGTCGGCCGGCTTCTCGTCGTCCACACACCCCTGGGGGTGCGTGCCATCGCCTGGCTACACTGACGGCGACGCGCATGGCGAGTTCAACCCGAACGTCACCATTCAACATGGACACCCTGCCCAGCGCATGCGCTCTCCCGTATTCGCCGGCGTCTAGTACCTCTCGTACACCTACTCACCATCGGCTTACGCATCCTCCCCGACGCCACCTCTGCTGCATGGCGCGCTGCTCTTCTCGCATCTCGGCAACACCGACGACATGGAGGCCGACATGGACGACATCATCGCGACCGGCTCGGCCGCCGCCACCCCCGGCTTCTATGCCCAATAAGATACAGTCGACCTGGACGGCGGCATGGACGACAGGCTCGACTACGGCGAGGAGGAGTCAGAGGAGGAGGAGGACGAGGACGAGGAGGATGAGGAGCCGGTGTCTGCTCCGGCGATGAAAGGGAAGAAGAAGAGGAGGCGGGCAGCCAGGACCGGCGAGCCGCGTGTCAAGTGGGTGGCCAAAGAAGACGAGTGCCTCACCGAAGCGTGGAAGATCGTCTGCCTCGACCCGGTCACCAGCATGAACCTGAACGCAGACACCTACTGGGAGCGCATCAAGGCGGAGTTCGATGAGCGCAAGCTGGTCGACCAGTACTTCTCCGGCGTCCACATGGGCTGCGGCTCCAAAGCCATGTACAATCATTGGGCGCTCATCCAAACGGCGTGCAACAAATGGCATGGGATCGTCGAGGAGGTCGCGGCTCGCCTGGAGAGCGGCGCCAGCTACGAAAGTTAGGTATGACGCTAGTCTCTCACGCCACTTTTTGCCGTGTGCATCGCCGGCCTCACCTGTTCCTCGGCGCAGATGATCCGGATGTTCACCATGTATCGCCAGGATAGCAGTTCGGACCAAGATTTCAAGTACATCCACGTGTTCTCCTGGATCGAGAAGTGCGAGAAGTGGGCGGACGTCCGGCTCACCCTCTGTTTTTGGTTGTAAGAATCAGTCTCCAGCTGTATGATTCCTTTGCTAAACAGATTATTTCCACCGAATTGCCGTCGATTTCATCAAGAACTAGCTTCAGATTCCCAGATTCCCATTGCCTTATTCGCTGAGAA
Organism: Triticum dicoccoides; assembly: GCF_002162155.2. NCBI lineage: Eukaryota > Viridiplantae > Streptophyta > Magnoliopsida > Poales > Poaceae > Triticum > Triticum dicoccoides. The sequence continues at coordinate 30,805,802 of NC_041383.1, forward strand.
ATGGAAGAATGTGGCTTGATGACCCGCTCAGGTTTCTTCATTACCGTTGCTAACTGAGGAACAGGATCACACTCCAATCTCTTTTCCTCGACCGTATCAGTAGTGAATCCCTTTCTCTCTGGCATGTTAGGCAATAAGGCACAGTTTGGCGCAGCCAGCGTGTGTGCGGGTGTGAACTGGTCGAGCCGTGCGCCGGTTGCTGGGCGCGTCGGGTCCGTTGCGAGGTGTACGTATGGGCGTACATGTGTAACGTGTATGTGTGCGTAGTGTGTGTGTGTGCGCGCATGCATGTGGCGTGTAGGTGCATGAGTACGTGCTTGTGTTTGCGTCATAGCCTGGTTAGTAGCTAGCTTTGAGGTAATGCAGGATGGCGTCCAGGTCAAGCGGAAGATTGGGCAGCTCACGTTGGAAGACCAGATCGTCAGGGAAGCGTACATCGGGTGACCTATAAGTCCCCGTTAGCTAGAAATACGGCTGTAAATTGAGTCGGTTGTAACAGTTTTGAGCTTGAAAAAATCGCAGTATGGCAGCGAGGCGTTCTTCACCAGAAAATCCAGTGTGTTGTGCTCCTTCTTCCACCTCCATCTGAGCGAGTGTGAGAGAGACGGGGGTTCGTCCGGCGTTCATGTCGCCGGAGGACTGTTCGGCATATGTCGCCGGAGGGTTTGTCCCAACATGGCAAGCTTACACTTTGTACATTGTTCATGCATTTCTCTTGCTCTTCCATTTCTGGCATGAATGTCTCACTTGGATAGCAATGCTCTGAAGAAGACAAATATTCAAGAGCATTCTTCAGATTCTTAGACACTAAATTTTTCTCCTGAATTTCATCCTTGAAGTTGAAGGTATCTTCTTGATAAAACTCCCCATTGCTCAGTAAGCAGATCTCTTCTCCAGCGAGAGTCTGCAATGGCGGCTCAACCTCCAGCTCTTGGTTAGCATAAGCATGCAGCAATCTCTTCTTTTCCAAAAGAAAGCAAGGACCACCACCAACATCACACACCTCACCCACGAACACGATCTCGCCGACCCCCGCCGGGCCGAGCACAAAGGAGCAGAGCTGCCCGACCAGACCAAGCCCACCGTCCGGCTGTAGCTCCACTGGTAGAAAAAGAGGCTTCCGTCCAGCCCCATTAGTCGCGAAAGTGTAGGAACCGCGACTAATGAAGTCTTTAGTCGCGGTTCGGCAGACGAACCGCGACCAAAGGCCTGGGCCCAGGGCGCTCGGTGGCCAGCTGGTGCACGTGAGGGGCTTTAGTCGCGGTTGGCCAGGCCAACCGCGACTAAAGGTGCGCAAAGGCCTTTAGTCGCGGTTGGCCAGGCCAACCGCGACTAAAGCTCCTCCCCTATATATACCAGTTCAGCACACTCACTTAGCCATTTGGTGCCACTTCTCTTCACAAGCTTCACAAGGGGGTGTAGGTTTGCTTTTGGTTCCTCTTATGCACACAAGGTGTTTGATGAAATACCCTAAGAGGGTGAAACAAACATGATATGAAG
>NC_041383.1:30811618-30812511 GCF_002162155.2 Triticum dicoccoides
AGGAAAAAGGAAAAAGGAAGAAAAAAACAGAAGAAAAAGGAAGAAAAAAACAAAAGAAAAAAACAGAAGAAAAAAGGAAAAACAGAAGAGAAACATAAGAAAAAAGGAAAAACAGAAGAAAAAAACAGAAGAAAAAAGGAAAAAGGAAAAAGGAAGAAAAAAACAGAAGAAAAAGGAAGAAAAAAACAGAAGAAAAAAACAGAAGAAAAAAGGAAAAACAGAAGAAAAAAACAAACAGAAGAAAAACATTAGAAAAAAACAGAAGAAAAAAGGAAGAAAAAAAAATATGCCACCTACTGGGCCACCACGGCCTGAATACGACTAGAAACCCATTACAGGGCCAGGATTCAGGCCCGCAGAAGGCCCAGTAGGCCCACAGGCACATAGTGACAGAATAGGCCCGTAAGCCTGCATTTGAGAGGAGCTCGAAGTGGTGAGCGCAGCCGCGCTTATAAACCACTGTCGAAGCCTCTCGGCTAGCGAGGTGGGACTAAACATCCCACCGCACCACGCCAGTTCTAGCACGGACCTTTAGTCGCGGTTGGGGAGGAGGACCGCGACTAAAGGGTACCTTTAGTCGCGGTTGGGGAGGAGGACCGCGACTAAAGGGTCTTTCTGCGCGGGAACGGAGGCGGCGCCAAAACACTTTAGTCGCGGTTGGGGAGGCGGACCGCGACTAAAGGGCACCCTTTAGTCGCGGTTGGGGTGGCAGGCCGCGACTAAAGGGTACCTTTAGTCGCGGTCCGCCACACCAACCGCGACTAAAGGTGCGTCTATAAATACTGCACTTAGCAGTTTTGCCACTTCCCATTCTCCTCTCTCTCGACGCCGAAGCGCTGCCCCGGCCGACGCCGACGCCGAACCCTGCCCCGACGCCGACGCCGACGCCGAAG
>NC_041383.1:30815701-30827657 GCF_002162155.2 Triticum dicoccoides
CAAGAAGAAAAGAGAGCCCGAGCCCAAGCCAGTATTTTCTGATGAGCAAAAGAAGTGGGCTAAGTCATTTTTGAGCACACCGTCCCAAGCCGCGAAGAATCTGCCTAACGACTATGCACGTGAACTTCGCAGGCAGGCACTCATGTTCAAGGAGAACAAAGAGCGGGAGAAGGCCGAAAGTAAAAAAAGCGGGAAACAAGTTGCCCAGCTCGGGGAACAAAGTAAACAATCGATTGCCCCGCTTATAGTGGAAGCCTTCTGTCCGGATGACCCCGAGATCATACAAGCTGCGGCAGCACAGGGATTGACTGTAACGAGTGCCAGAGAACAAGCGGCCAACTTAGGTATTACTCTTCGTGAACTGTTAGGCCTTGATGAGGCGCCAGTGAAGGAGGTAGTAATTACATATGTCAAGAATGGGCCTCTCGTCGAGCCTGCGGAGGAAAATGATCTACCTCCACAAATGAAAAGTCTGCTGAAATGGTACAAGGGTTACATAAAAAATAAAAACGCCAAAGAATATATTTATGCGGAAGTTAGACATGAGCATCACTTCAAACATTACTATGTACAAATTGAACTGAGTGAATTGTTTCAGCTTTTCAATCTGCGCGAGCTCGATAAATCTATCATCAGTTGCTACGTTCTGTAAGTGATTTATTAATTTCTACCCCATCTCGTTCATATTGCCTGCACTATATATATGTCCTAACTATATTGTTGTGTCCGCTATTATACATGCAGAATGAAGATTAAGGAATGCAGAGTAAGGAACATCCATGATGTTGGGTTCATTGACCCACACATCGTTAATGGACATGTGTTGGAGCGTTACCCCGCCGACGTGGAGGCAGACCTGTGGCAGTTTCTTACAAAGCAGGAACTCAAAAGTGATATTCTATTTCCTTACCATTTTGAGTGAGTGTTTCTGTCTTGAGCACATTCTCTTTTGTTTACTCCATGCATGGTATGTGGCCGGCTAATCGATGAGTTATGCATGACGTACTGTGCATGTATCGTGTCCGCAGGTTCCACTGGATTCTGCTAGTAATTAAAGTTAACACCTCAGAATATCTCGTCCACGACTCTGTGAATATGGATCCAAAGCTTTGGGGCGGCATGAGAAGAATGCTGCAGAAGTAATTATTTTCATTCATTTGCGCTCTATATCGATCGGCCTATTTCGTTCATTTCCTAATATCAAGTAACTAATTAATAACTCTCTTGTTCATTTAATTTTCTTTGCCTCGTAGGGTTTGGAGACGGTTCGTAGATACAAAGGTCGGTGAATTCAAAAAAGAGCTAGAATTCAAAATGTTAAAGGCTAAGAATGCTGGGGATATTCAGCCACCGGAGACCAATCTATGTGGATACTATGTCTGTGAGATGATCCGGAGATACACCTCTGAGCGGGTTCCGAGTGATACCAATGCTCAGAGGAATAACCTCCGGTGGATGCTTAGTCCAGAAGCTCGCTTCCGACCACTTCAAGAGGAACTAGCTGGATAGTTCAGCAGGGAAGTCCTCCATCCTAAAGGAGAACACTATTACGAGGACGTAGAACTTTATATGCATTAAATCATGTATGGAAACTTGTTCAAAATTGTATATGGTCATCCGATGATATTGAATATATATTGTATATTCCTCTTGAATTCTTTTTGGTTCTAATTTCAAATTTATTTGAAATTGTACATTCATATGCATGTATGTAGTACCGTAGAATATATGAAACTCCTTCAAAATTAAAATAAAGCACAAAAGAAATAAAACAATACAAATTAAACAGAAAACAGGTTTAAGGGGGGGGGGGGCTAAAACCCTAAACCTGCGGCGGCCTTTAGTCGCGGTTGGCCAGAAGAACCGCGACTAAAGGTCCTCCGCCCCGACGGCCACCTGGCGCCCACGTGGACGGGCCTTTAGTCGCGGTTCTTAAGCAACCGCGACTAAAGGGGGGGGCCTTTAGTCGCGCACGGTCTGTCGCGGTTGCGCAACCGCGACTAATGGCAGTTGCGAACCGCGACCAAAGGCCCTTTTTCCACCAGTGCTCATCGCAGAGCGTGGTGACAGCGATGCCGCCAGTGCTCCCGATACACAGCGCCCCAATCCATCCAGGCGTGACGTACGGGGCGGCGGTGAGGAGCACGACCAGTAGGAGCCCTGTGGAGAGGAGCAGCGGGTAGAAGAAGGCCGCGAGCGCGAGGAGGCTGTGGTAGAAGAAGAGCAGGTAGGTGGCATGCAGCGGGTGGGCCGCGAGGAACGCGGCAGCGCCCGGCAGGTCGTGGAGGACGCAGAATGCCAGCACGCCACTGTCGATACGCGCCATTGTCGCCCTCGTTTTGCTCCACCACCCTCGCGCGCATGGTCTGCTCATCGCTAGCTCGATGGCTACCAACACGTCGCCACTGCGCCTGGGATGCTCTATTGTTGGCAGCTAATAAAGCGGCCGCTCATTGCCGGAATGACACTTACATGGTTGCTTAACACATCGGGGAAGCTATCATATGAAAGGAAAGCTCATGAAATTCATCAACAAACATTTGATACAAAGATATGTTCAGTTCAAGGCATTCCATAATGGTCTCGTTTCTTTACCTGTCATAATGGTCTCTTATTCTGATATTTATTTGCATGATATTGTGATCTTCCATCACATGGACTATTATCTCTTCATTCACCTTGCTCTCATAAAAATATACGGAAGCACTGTATGATCTATTCTGTTTCCACTTTGTGTAAATGCAAGTTCAGGGTCAAGGACAAACCTTTTTTTTAGTTGTGTATGAGAAGAAAATCCCTGGTATCCTCCCTCCACGTGCCCTATTAGCAATAGATGTTCTATGGCCCACCATCATTTACTGGTACACTATGATGCACCATGCATGATTTCGGCATTCCGCTCAGAAGATTCAACACAGTTTACACTGTAGAGCCCTTCCTAAGATACCCATATATACCTCACAAGTTCAAGCTTTCTTCTCCAGATTTATTAGAATCATACTATCTTCAAGGTGAGCTAGGAAGAGGAAGAAATATTCTAAGAGCAGTGAGAATGGGAACACGGAGGAAACCCCGAGCTATCTGTCTGCACCTCTGAAACTAGAGGTGGATATTTGTCTCAGTGTTTCCCCATGCCTCCCATTCCTATTGTTCTTAGGTTCTCCTTCCCCTTCCTTTTAGCTCACGGAAATGAGGTCATGCTGAAAACTTAATAAACTTATGTGTGCAAAGCTTAGATCATGAGGCCTTGAGAGTGATCGAGTAGGGAAAGGGAAGCCATGAGTATCTCACAGCGATGGGCGTGGGAACATGGAGGAAAGCCTATACTAGTTGGCCTCTAAATTTAGGCACCAAGATTATTTCGTGATTTCCCGATGCCTCCCATGCCTATTGTTCTTATGTATTCCTTCCTTTTTCTATTTTCATGCGCAACTATCAAAACAAATGTGCACATTTAGGTTTAGATGATCGGGTTGTGAAGGCGAGTTAGGAAGAGGAAGAAAATGAACATCTAGGACCATTAGGCATGGGAACATGGAGGAAGGCCTAAACTAATTATTCCAACTACAACTAGGGTCATACATTTTATTCGGATTTTTGCCGATGCCTCCCAAGCCTAATGTTCTTAGGTGCTCCTTCCTCTCCCTTATGATCCGCAAAACTAATGCAAAAGTAGTGACAATAGATATCTTCATGACATAAATTTCAGTTTTCTAGTTTTGCTTGTGTTTTGGTTATATTGATTTGTTCCTTTCACTGTTTGTTTGGATAACTTATGTTTTTTCTGTTGTATTTGGGCTTCTATTTTTTGTATACTTGGTGCCCTCGTGACATCTTCGTTTAATAAAAAACAATCATTTGGGTGTGTGTTCAAGGAAAAGGACATCTACCATAATGTGCTTGGGCTAGAAAGTTACTCATATCCTTGGCGTCATTTGATTTCTTACAGATAACTTGACTCTAATCATTTCACAAAATTTAACCCAAGTTATAAGCATGAACTGTGTGGCACATAAGAAAGATATCATGAAAATGGGGACGGCCAATTATAACTGGTGAGGACAAATAGGAACAACTCACAATACATAATCAATTCACGACCTTCTCCTTCTGTGCAAAATGCACCCCCTTCCACGCGCTCAGTCTTTGCCCGCGGCACGTTTTCCCGGCCTCAGCGAAGTGGTTTCTCCTTCGCGTTGAGTGGGCGAGTGAGGAGGAATGGATTCTATTCCACTCGCCCCCTGCCTGTTCCCATCCAAAAAAATCAAAACCCTCGTCTCTGACGAAGTCGCCATTCGTGGTGGCAGCGCCATGAATGTCTTCTCGGGGCTTGCTGACAGTGTGTGGTCTGGAAACGACATAGGAGTAGGGGTATAGGCCCATGACTTGGGATCTGCAGATGTCGGGGCGCGGCTGGAGCTGGCATTGCACAAGATGGTGGTATGCCACCTCGTGCAGATCTACAGTGGGCCCGACGTTTCAATTTGAGTCTATCTCCCACCACAACCGCCTCAGGCTCTTCATCTTCGCCCTAATGTATGTGTCTCTCGCTCCTATGCTTATGCCCCTGCCACTGTTGTCCATGTGCTCTCACTAGTACCATTTTATTTTGCCATGTCTTAATCATGTGGGGGATTAACTATACCATTATCTCTTAGCCTCAATGCATACAATAATTAGCATACAATGGCAGAATGGGTTACTTAACTCTATGGTTGAAGGATCCATCTACGATCGAGCATTCAATAAAGCATCAGTTGTCTGTCGTTTACTTGATTTTGGTATTGCAATTTCTTAATTAGTACCTGCTATATTTTCTATGATGAACTTGACAGTTGATGCAGTCACATTATCAATGATGCGGTATGGCCTAGCCAATGGTACCCTTGTTAGTATATCTATTTTGAACTTGGATCTAGGGCGTGTTTGCCGGTACATTTTCCATTGATCGGTTGCATGTGATTGGTTTACTTGGTTTGGTATTTACGGTTATATGTTGCTAATTTAATGGCCTTGTGTGTATTGCATTGTCGGTTGCCCTTTCTGGTGTCCCTCCCAATGCATCATTTTCACTCACGAATGTCTTAAATCATACATCATTCTTCATGTAGTCATGCGAGCATATTTTGATTTCATAAAAATATATTAAATTCATGAACATTTGTTGAATCCGCAAACATATTTTTAAATTCTTAAGGATTTTTCAAGTGCACGAACATTTTTCGAATCTGTGAACAATTTTCAAAGTCACAACTATTTGTTGAATTTGTGGACATTTTAAAGTCACAATATTTTACAAAAATAATGAAATTGTCCAAATTAAAAAAAATCTTGGACATCTTTCCAACTTCGTGAACATTTCTTCAATCTAATCATTTATATATATATATATATCTAAAATGTATGTGAATAAAGATAATAATGTGTTAGGATACGTAAGGAAAAAAATGGCATAGGTTGAACAATGATGGGTGAGCGTCAAAAGTGGGTTGGCCCAACACAAGGGGTAATGAGAATTGTGTGTAGGCGATGCCAAGTTAGCGCTTGCTAGAAGCGATACCTAGCAGCGCCCAACTCCATTGGGTATGTTCAGAAAATAAGCTTGTTTAGGGTTACAGACCAAGCTTCCCTCGAACTCTAAGCTCGTTTCAACCTTCAGAAGGAATCCAATATGGAAACAAAAATGCATCTATGTTACCTCAATTAGGATCAAATTATCCAAACTACTACTCCCTGCATAAACTAATATAAGAGCGTTTAGATCACTAAAATAGTGATCTAAACACTCTTACAATAGTTTACAGAGGGAGTACTATATTAGCCAATTAGACATTAAAGAAGGAAGCCACTCAGTTAAATATGAAATTTTGAGACAAACTGATAATTAGCCTGGAGAGAAGCCTAGAATTGTTGAGCCGTCTATATCAGTGCTTTTAAAATGGAGAATTGACCCATCTAACAAAATCTGGAGCAGAGTTAGCTACTATGTAACAAACAAATATCTACTACATCTAGCCTTGTACTATGGTATGGAGCAATACCATCACTGTACCATATATGCAACTAAAGTCAATGGACACATTGTTCAAAACTGTAGATGTTCATGAAAATAAGTTCGCATATATATTCGCACACAAAACGATCATGTGGTACACCATCAGAACTATCGAGAAATTGTGCACGCATTGAACCATACCAAAAAAATCTGTAAGTAGAATGTCAATAGGAAAAATATTTAACTAGCTTTAGATAATTTTAAGTATGTTTGATAGTGAAGATTGCTCGAGTTACTTTATCATGTGAAAACTATGTGTCAATACATCTTTCTGACAGCCAAGTGCATACATTACAAAATAAAACTATGTGTGGATACCACTTTCTCACTGCCAAGTGCATACATTACAAAAATAATGCAATAATCCAATTTTACGCGTTCTTGATCTAGTATCCAATAGTTTAAGCAGTCTGCCAAAACTAAAGCCAACAATGGATCATGTTCACCTGATCACCCAATGAGGCAGATAATATTAGTAACATTTATTTTTCTACAATTACTTTTAACCCAATATGTTCGTTGCTTTGATGAATTCCTTATAGTATGAAAATTTTGGGTCGTCTTCCATAAATTTAGACACACTTCCACAATTACACTTGTGACTCAAGCAACTAAACCAATGCACCTACTGCATGCTACACAATAGAGTATAGGAGTCAATGATAGTGTGGACACATAATAGTCAATGTAGGATAGTGTAGCCATGGGTTTGTGACTTCATAAAACACAACCTCTTTATTTGCAGATTATAAGAAGGGTAAGGAAAGGGATCCACTCTCTCAGATGCTTGTTAAGAGTGAGCGGGGAGAGTGGAGAACATTACACATCACATGTATGCACAAAATTGCCACAATAATCGTACTTCACAGCTTATTTGACAAGGAACCTTCAGCTAACATCTCGTGAATTTTCAGTCTAGTCACAAACGAGCACAATTAATTTATATTTTTATGTTCCAATTGAAAATAACTAAGCGAATCATGTACCATATATGTTTACTCGGAGTTCAAACACAAGACTTCATTACATTTATTTAAGTAACAAAAGAATAAGCATAAACCAAGGACCACAATGTTCATCCTAAAGTTTATGTACATACAGGTCGAGGATAAATATCTTGATTTGAGTTGTGCATGCATCTGTTGGAGCAACAATTATTTCCCAGACATGCTTAAATTGAAACCCACAGGATGAACTATAAGAGCTTTAATATTCAGCAGAGCTTAGCTTTGTCACCGCTTCACACATTTTACAAATGATATGTAGATGCAACTATGGAAATGAATATTGGGCATACTCTCACAATTGTCATCCCTCAATTTGAATCCATGCACAGCTAGAATGCGTGCTGCATAAATATAGAACATTGGGCATACATTCAGTTTTACAAGTGGAGAATTAGATATATGCTCAAAATTTCACTTATGGGGCACTAAAATTACCAAAACTGGATGTGAACACATTTGTGTTCACAGAATAGAGAGTCGAAACTGAGCAACCACTCCAGAAAGTTGGTCTCGCTAGAATCTGAATTCTTCAATTTGTGCTCATTCTTACTGAACTGATCCCAATACCTCCCATGCCCGACGGCTGCCAATGACATGGTTGTGTTGCTAACTGATTCACCGCACTGACACACATGACATTGGTAACTGTATGGAAGCTGTAAGTTACCCACTCTGACTGCTCCATGGGTTCACACTAGCTGCTCCATTGGTTCACACTAGCTGCTCCATTGGTGTGTTATATATATGGGCTGAAATCAGGATTGGTCCTACCGTGCATTTACGATTTCATTATGCACAATTACCTACCTAAGGAGTTCACCCTTCTCATAGTTACCACTTTGGGAAAAGTTAAATAAATTGAACGTAGGGAAAGGAGGTGCGTGGATGCCTTCTGAGTACAACAACGATACGTAAATGAACATGTATTTTGGTTGGTGCAAACATGGCCGAGCAGCAACCCTGATAAGTAGTGGTAATCATATATACAACAAATATATGGCCGAACAAGGAAATAGAAAAATAACTGGACGTTTCTTGTTATGTCTTGTGGATTCTACTAAAATGGGAAACACATAAATGGCAGATAGTTATTGTTTGGACTCTCTACATATGTTTTGCGGGAAACGGTTTCTTGATAAGAAAGAGATCGGCACAATTTGTCTTTGACTTCTAAACTTTTTCTAAAATACAATCCAAAGATCTTCCTAGCGTCACTAAGGAACAGGGTTTGAACTTTTTTTGAAAAGGAGGATTACCCTCGGCCTCTGCATCAGTATGATGCACACAATCATCTTTATTGATTATGCACTAGAGCCTGAAAAAATGAATACAAGGATTAACCCAAAGCCACCTTCTAGGCGAACAAAGTCGCTACACCTACAAGTATACAGATGTACCATGTCCGCACAATAGACATGATCTAATCCAGTGGCCATAAGACCACCCGGTCTAGGCGTCTAAGTATACAGATGTACCATGTCCGCACAATAGACATGATCTAATCCAGTGGCCATAAGACCACCCGGTCTAGGCGTCCCATAACGTGCACTGCCCGCGCACGCTCTAGGATCTGCCGCGTCCATCTTCAGTCGTCCCATCTTCTGGAGGAATCACTGCGTAGAAGTTGCCAGTCACATCTGCCGTTGATGTCACCACGATGCCAGACAGTGCCAGCGCCATGCACACGTCCATCTAGATGCATCTGTCGCCGAGGCTCTATTACACCATGCTGCCGAGACCCTGTGACACTCCAAAAATTTTTGTGGTTTTTTGTTTTCAAAAAAAAAAAGAGAAAACCCTTTTTGGTTTTGGGCTTTTATTTGGTTTTGATCTTTTCTTAGTTTTTACCATGCCTCCTATGGTAAAAAAAAATCCCATAACCCCTCCTTCCACTTTGGTTCAACCCAAACATTCTGTCCAAACTAATAAAATCCATTTTTGGATTTTATTCCATTAAATTCTTTCCCCAAAATAATTTTGTCCTTCATTTGGAGCCTAGGTAGTTTGCAAAGCAAGTACCTTAATGCATTTGATTTTTGACCTCAACTCAACTCCTCTGGATAGTCCTTTGTACCCACAACCAAGAACCATCTTGATCCACTCTTCTTCTTTTCAAATATTTCAAGTTTCACTCTCTGCAAGTTTGGACCAGATTTGCCAAATTTGGTGAAATTCATATCTACACTTCTCCAAAAATTCCACCAAAATTCAGGCAACCCCTAGCTGCAATGAGAGACCACTCCACCAAAAACCAGCTCAAGGAAAAATCCCCACATGCCTAAATCATATTGTCGAACACCTTGCATGCACTAGTACTGTTCATATTCAGTAAATTCAGATTGCAGTGCCGTTTCTCTGTCAGAGTTCAGTCACAAGTCCACGATGCACTTGGCACGTTGCTCGCAGCCTATCCTTCTTGTCCGGAGCTTCACACGCGTGCTTGGCGCGTTCCTGGCGTCGGTGGCGCCCTGGCCCGCCTGCGCCGGCGTGTCTTGCGGCGGCAGAACCACCGTAGCGGCCGACAGGGAGCAAAACTGCGGCATAACGCCGTTCGGCGCCGCCCAATCCTCCTGGTAGCTCCGCGTGGCCATCCCCTTGCCAGCGCACGCATGCGGCACCGTCGCCGTGGCCTGGCACGCGCAGAGCGCGTTCTCTGTCGCCGACGTGCCGTGCGGCCGTTCCGTCGAGGACAGGCCGTAACCAACCCTCCCGTGCTGAGTTGGACACGGGAATGACACCAATACTCCACCTAGACGATGCTCAAGCTCCTAAGCCAACCGTCCAGCCACAGCGCCGCCGTAATCACTCGCCGGACTTATCCGTTCACGGCAACCGCCTCGGGACGGCTATAAAAAGCACCCCCCGAGCTTGCTCTCGCCCCCGCATAACTCCACCACCTCACCAGACCCCGCCTAGCCACTGGAAGAGCCTCGAGGGGCCTTTCTTCCTCGACTCCGGCCACCTCGTTCCGCCTCGGCCTCCACCTCGATTCACTCCGGTGAGGCCGTCTCCGGCGCTCAAACCTCGTCAGCAACCCTCTCGGGCAACTAAGAGTCTAACCCCCACTCCAATTTGATCTTCACAACTCTCTCCGGCGAGATCCACGACTGCCCGAACCGCCGTCCGCCGGAGCAAGGGCCGCCGTCGACGTGGTGCTCGCCGACGACCTCTACCACCACCCACAGACGCGGAAAGGTGCACTGATCACGAAGGTAACCCCCGATCACCTTGCCTCGCCGTGGATCGCCGCCAGGGACCACCGCACCTCTCGGGCACCGTCACGCTCTGTTTCCCTCGTTTGAAAATTCAAACCTGACTGGTGGAGCCCGCCTGTCAGTCTCTCAGCCGTTTCTTTTAAACGAAGCATTTTCTATACTTTTCTGCAGAACCCCCTGGAAACTTCCTGTTTCATTACAGATGGGTCCTTGGACCAAAACTCTTATAACTTTTAAACAGAAAATGGTTTTTGATTGATTCTTTTTCTGTCATCTTTATTTTTCTGTCTAGTTTTTTTTCATATTTATTGGAGAAATATTTGGAGTACTTTTCTATACACTCACGGTATTTACGTTACGTACGTATTTTTCTTATACCGTAGATTCCGGAGGAAGCGACGGAGCCGCAAACTTCGCACAGTTAGACTCCGACTACTCTGAACCAGGCAAGCATGTTTGAACTATTGATATAATGAAGTGTTTGTTAAATGGTTGCATTTTAGGAGTTTCATGGCATGTTGATGAACATATCATAGAATGTTATATTTCATGCACAGAAGTGGAAAGTAAGTTTCGGAAAGCCATATGTTGTTGGATACATATTGGCAAGGCCATGAGATGGCATGAGGATGGGTAAGATGGCAGTGTTGTGACATGCCAGTCTTATGCCAGTCCATTTGACAGCAGTATCATCATGAGCAAATCATATTCCCATTCATTTCCTTCCTGTGCTGCCACATGTTTTCCGCAAGGAATATGGCGTAGTAAGTTGCAACCGTTTTCCTGGTACACACCAAGTAGAGAGGCCGGGATGAGGGTTCCATGGCCCTGGATTAAATCCCGTCATCCGGTCAGGGGGCATGGGTGTTTCCGGTTGGGACCGAGAGGGGGGCACCCCTTAGAGCGCGCGTATAGAAATTTGATCCCATGCTATTCGAGGTTGTGGCCTCCCCGTCTCAAAGTTTTTCTTGGACGTTGGCTAGGGTGATTCCTGGCCTCGTGAGGTGGAATGAGTGTGTACTAGTTAAATGTGTTTCTTCTGAAATACCGTAAACGGAACTAGTCCTTCGTGACTACGGAAATCCGTTGGCTGTGGATAGCGAGTACAAACTCTACAGAGTCACAACTCCTTTAAATCATCTTGTACTTGTCCAAGTACTGTATTCATCTTATCTTGTCAGGTATCAGTCTCAATGACAAAACTCCGGTGGACTACCTGGGCGATAAACCCGGTTAAAAGATTATTCTTGTGGATGAACTAATATTTGTTATTTACATTTGTCATAAGCCCTGTCTGTGTTGTCGCTCAGACGCCCGACGGTGGCATACCTGTTATTTACATTTGTCATAAGCTTTGTCTGTGATGTCGCTCAGACGTCCGACTGTGACATTTCTTTTAAAGCCCTTTATGTGATGTCGCTCAGACGTCCGACTGTGGCATTTCTTTTAAAGCCCTTTATGTGATGTCGCTCAGACGTCCGACTGTGACATTTCTTTTAAAGCCCTTTATGTGATGTCGCTCAGACGTCCGACTGTGGCATTTCTTTTAAAGCCCTTTATGTGATGTCGCTCAGACGTCCGACTGTGGCATTTCTTTTAAAGCCCTTTATGTGATGTCGCTCAGACGTCCGACTGTGGCATTTCTTTTAAAGCCCTTTATGTGATGTCGCTCAGACGTC
>NC_041383.1:30827667-30828729 GCF_002162155.2 Triticum dicoccoides
ACATGCCAGTCTTATGCCGGATTATTTGACTTCCGTGTCATCGTGAAACAAATCACATTTCCATTCCTTCCTTCCTGTACTGTCACATGTTTTCCGAAAGGAATATGGCTTAGTAAGTTGCAAATCGTTTTCCTGGTACACACCAAATAGAGAGGCCGGGATGAGGGTTCCATGGCCCTGGATTAAAGCCCGTCATCCGGTCAGGGGGCATGGGTGTTTCCGGTTGGGACCGAGAGGGGGGCACCCCTTAGAGCGCGCGTATAGAAATTTGATCCCATGCTATTCGAGGTTGTGACCTCCCCGTCTCAAAGTTTTTCTTGGACGTTGTCCAGGGTGATTCCTGGCATCGTGAGGTGAAATGGGTGTGTACTAGTTAAATGTGTTTCTACTGAAATACCATAAACGGAACTAGTCCATTCGTGACTACGGAAATCCGTTGGCTGTGGTCAGTCAATACCAACTCTGCAGAGTCACAAATCTTTCAATCATCTTGTACATGTTCAAGTACTATATTCATCTTATCTTGTCAGGTATCAGCCTCAGTGACAAAACTCCGGTGGAATACATGTGTGATAAATCCGGTTAAAAGATTATTCTTGTGGATGGACTAATCTTGTTATTCACTTTTGTTACAAGCCCTGTCTGTGATGTCGCTCTGACGTCCGACGGTGGCATACTTGTATTTACATTTATTGTAAGCCCTGTCTGTGATGTCGCTCAGACGTCCGACGGTGGCATAATTGTATTTACTTTTATTGTAAGCCCTGTCTGCCATGTCGCTCAGACGTCCGACTGTGGCATTCCTTTTAAAGCCCTTTATGTGATGTCGCTCAGACGTCCGACTGTGGCATTTCTTTTAAAGCCCTTTATGTGATGTCGCTCAGACGTCCGACTGTGGCATTTCTTTTAAAGCCCTTTATGTGATGTCGCTCAGACGTCCGACTGTGGCATTTCTTTTCAAGCCCTGTCTGTGACGTCGCTCAAATGTCCGGCTGAGGCATTCTTTTCAAGCCCTTTATGTGGTGTCGCTTACACACCCGACTGCGGCATGAGTTTTTATTT
>NC_041383.1:30828739-30841070 GCF_002162155.2 Triticum dicoccoides
CCCTTTATGTGATGTCACTCAGACGTCCGACTGTGGCATTTCTTTTAAAGCCCTTTATGTGATGTCGCTCAGACGTCCGACTGTGGCATTTCTTTTAAAGCCCTTTATGTGGTGTCGCTTAGACGCCCGACTGTGGCATGCTTTCATTTGTTTACCTTTCGAGGCGTCGCTCCAGACACCCGATCGGTTTTCAGTTATTTATTCTACTTGTCAAATCTTTATTATTGTTTTGAGCATTATTATTTTTCTCATGACGCATTCATGCATGCATTTGTTATATCTTTTGTCCGAACTGTCTTGCGAGTACTTTCAAAGTACTCACCTGGCTTGTTGATTTGGCCAGATGTTGATGAAGGCGATCTCATGGATGAGGAATTCAATAGCGAGTCCGACGCCTAGAGGAGTCCCAGTCAGTCCCGTGCGATCCTGTTTGGTCTTTGTATCATATCCGCTTCCGCTACCCTAGAATAAATTCATCAAGCCTCACCTCGACGCTCGATGAGCTGCCAGTAGAGGTCAAGTTATCCTCCACCACTTTTTATATCGAGCTAGTAGCATGTCACCACACCCCTGTGCCATAACCGCCTTTATGTAAGATATTGGCAAGTTTGTAATAAATTGTTGAGCAGCCTCAGCTCAACCCTATAATATATTTGATGCTACTGGTCCTCTATTTATCAAGTATTTGTCTACCAGAAAGGATGACTTTTCCTATACTGGGTTTAAAAGATCGGTTTTATCAATAAGCTTTTTATTGAAAAGCCGGTCGTGACAGACCCGTTGTCATCGATACGATAGATGTCAGGCCGCACCACCTACAAGCCATCTCATGACGACTGCTCACTACCAGCAACTCTACCACCATGAGCAGTCCCTGGTCGATGCCATTAGGAAGGAACACGACACCCATGTGTCGTCATCGCCCATAGCAGAGGAACATAGGCTTTCGCCTACGCTCATGGAGGAGGTTAGATGAATATGATCCACACCAAAGCCTCTAGGAAGGTAATTGTTCCCACGGGGCGTCAACATTGATGAGGCTACTACCGACCTGGAGTTTCTCTTGAATCCATGCCCACCCACCAGATCCGTGTAGCCAGCCCCGGGAAACCGCAGTCACTAGGTACTGGGACTAGCATGAACCGGAGCAGATCGAGTCGGAGACAACTCTTTCGGGATTCACAACTGGCCACAACCTGCTAGACTCCCATCGCCGCGCACGCCGACGGCCGGACAAAGCCGACTCCAAACGTTGCCTGCACCACGCAAACACCTCCGGATGCCCCCAACCACGCCTGCGAAGGAGGGTAACCTAGGTGCGTGCCCACCACCGCTCAGTGCAGCTGGCTGGCACCCGAGCACAAACCACCTGGAGGAGAACCGATCTGGGATGGGAAACCCAGATCCACCACCATCAGCCACCATGGTTGGCCCCATGTTGCCCCCGCAGCCGTGGTGCCTCAATAGCCGCCAGAAACCAATCAGGCCGCTGCCACATCGTGCCAACTCCACGTCCACGTTGGGAGCCTAGGGTCGCTGTCGCGTCTTGGCTAGAGACCCCCTTATGAAGAGAGGAGGAGAGCCCGCCGTCTGCCGCACGCTGGGCGAGCTTCGCTCGCCGGCCTCCTCCGGCGGCAGCAGGGAAGCAGGGAGGGAGGGGCGGCGGATGCGGCGGCTAGGGTTTGCCCCAGCCGCCCCCTAGAGGCAACACGAGCGATAGCTATGTTTCTTCTAATAGGAAGGACATGTGCTCGAATGCAACTCCAGAGACAGAAGACTACCGAAATAAATATCTATGTTTCCAATTTCACTTCAGCTTGTGTTTAGAATCATCCAAAAATGAACGAGATGATATTTTTTTCATAAGAAAATTAATAAGGCCCTGTCTTGAACCAAAGGAACTCATAGAATTAATTTCTAAAGGATTTCGGTAATACCAAATTACTATAAGCTTCATGTTGTCGATGTACAAACGTGACAATAGAAAAATGCATTGAGGCATGCTCATAGTATTGGCGATTGCTTGGGGTTGGCTGACTTAGGGTCACTGGCATGTGGGGCCGCAAACCTGATGGCATCATTTTCACTCACTCATGTCTTAAATCATAGCTTATTTTTCGTGTAGTCATGTTAGGATTTTTTGAATTCATGACAACATATTAAATTTATGAAAAATTTGAATCTGCTAACATATTTTAAAATTCATGACGATTTTTCAAGTTCATGGACGTTTTTTGAATCCGTGAATCTTTTTCAAAGTCGCAAATATTGTTTCCAATTGTGGGACATTTTAAAGTCACAACTTTTTAAAAAAATTATGAAAATATTCAAATTAGCAAACATTTTTAACTTGTGAACATTTCTTCAATCCATTCATTTTTAAATATATTTCAATATGTATGTGAAAAAAGTTAATGATATGTTAGGATACGTAAAGAAAAAACTAACGGCATAGATTGAACAATGATCGGCGAGCCTCAAAAGTGCGTTGCCCAACAAAAGGGTGAGTGAAAAATGTGTGTAGGTGGTGCCAAGTTAGTGCTCGCTAGAAGCGATACCTAGCAGAACGCAACTCCATAGGGTATGTTCAGAAAATAAGCTCATTTAGAGTTAGATACAAAGCTTCACTCCAACTCTAGGCTCATTTCAACCATTAGAAGGGCTTTAGTATCGAAAGAAAATTGCATCTATGTGATCTCAATTAAGATCAGATTATCCAAACTACTACCTTTAACCAATTAGACATTAAAGAATGCAGCCACTGAGCTAAATATCAATCTTGAGACAAACTGATAATTAGCCTTGAGAGAACCATAGAATTTATATGCCGTCTATATCAATGCTTTTAAAATAGAGAATTGACTCATCTATCGAAATCAAGAGCAGAGTGAGCAACTGTAAACAAATATCTAGTACATATAGCCTTGTACTATAATTGGCATTAATATCATCATTGTATCATACATGCAATTGAAATCAATAGACACATTGTTCAAAACTGTAGATGTTCACGGAAATTAGTTCGCATATATGTTAGCACACAAAATGATCATGTGTACACATTTAACCACACCTACAACAAACTGTAACTAGAATTTCAATAGGAAAAAAAACTAGGTTCAAATAATTTAAGTATGTTTGGTAGTGAAGATTTCTCGAGTTACTCTACCATGCGAAAACTGTGTGTGAATACCACTTTCACACTGCGAAGTGCATACATTACAAAAATAATGCAATAGTCCAATTTTACTATTTCTTGATTTAGTATCCAATAGGTTAAGCAATTTGTCCAAACTAAAGCCAAGAATTAATCATGTTCATCTTATCACCAAATCAGGAAAAAATTTTAGAAAAAAACTATTCCATATATTTTTCTACAGTTACTTTATACCTCGACATGTTCGTTGCTTCGATGCATTCCTTAATGTATGATTGGGTTATCTTCCATAAATTTGCACACATTTTCAGATAGGTCAATCAAAATATGTGAAAAGAAAATATCAAAACTAGTACTTACTTTTCTTGTAAAAACATCTAGTGCTTACTTTTCATATTGTAAAAAGTGGAATACAAACTAAACCTTGAAAGTTGTAACTGCCTTTTATTCAATGGACCAAGAAATCGTGGAAGCAAAAAAGTTCAATTAAACCATGAAGTTGTCTATTTACTTCCGCCAAGGAAACTGTGCAACAAAATACGATGATAGAATAAAACCTCAGCGTCTAATTTTAGAAGTAATTATTTATGCTTTCCTCTGCTCTCGTCGTTGCTCTTGTCTACTTATAGGCCCTCCATTTTCTATGTTCCTGACTCACCTTCAAAGACATATTTATCCAACCGTATGATTGCATATCTTTTGTTCTCTCCAAAATAATTATTGCGTGAGTTAAAAGGAAGAGGAAGGTGCATCGCAGAACAATAGGCATGGGAGGCATCGGGAAAAATGGGAACAAATCTGCGCCCCTATTTCTAGAGGCGGGAGTTTTTGCTTTCGTCCATGCTCCCATCACCACCACTCTCAGACCGTCTTTTCTTCCTCTTCCCAACTCCCTTTCACTACTATACATCTGAAACATCCTATCCTATACATTTGTATACTTTCCACCTTCTCTAGTAAAAATATTTGGGCAAGCCAGAAAAAAGAGGAAGGAGTACCTAAGATCTATAGGAATAGGAGGCATCAGGAAAACATAAAGCAAAATTCAACCTCCAATACTGGAGGAGAAATCAAGCTCTAGACTTCCTCGATGATCCTATTCCTGATGCTCATAGAGACTCTTTCTTCCTCTTCCCAGCTCACTCTTGACCCCTTGGACTACACACCATTAATGATAGAAATGACATACTATTGAACAAGGCAGTAGGGTTCTGGAGTATATTTATGCCTCTACTGTGTGGTACATCATATAGCGTAGGAGTCAATGATAGTGTGGACAGATAACAGTCAATGTAGGATAGTCTAACCATGGGTGTGTGACTTCATAAAACACAATTTCTTTATTTGCGGATTATAAGAAGGGCAACAGAAGGGAACAACTCTCTCGGATTCTTGTTAGGAGTGAGAGAGGAGACTGGAGAACATTACACATCACATGTGTGCACAAAATTTTCACAAGCATCGCACTTCACGGCCTAGTTGACAAGGAACCTTCAGCTAATATCTCATGGATTTTCAGTCTTATCACAAACCAGCACAACTAAATTATATTGTTATGTTCCTATTGAAAATAACTAAGCGGAGCATGTACCATGTTTGTTTACTCTAGGGAACGATAGTTCAAACAAGAAATCATTACATTTATTTATGTTACAAAATAATAAACATAAAGCAAAATCCGCAATGTTCATCCTAAAGTATATGTACATACAGGTTGAGAATGAATAAATTGATTTGAGTTGTGCATGAGTCTATTGATGCACCAATTATTTGAAACCCACGGGGTGAACTAGAAAAGCTTTAATATTCCGCAATAGCTTAGCTTAGTCATTGCTTCACACATTTTACAAATGATCATGTTGATATAACTATGGCAAATGAATATTTGCAGAGCGCTCGTGGAGAAATCTTGGGAGCGCCCAAACCAAATTCATCCTTACCAGATCAATGTACCCAGGAATGAACTATGCTTTACGAATTGTGTTATCCGTTTGCAACTATGGCAAATGAATATTTGTAGTGCGCTCGCAGAGAAATATTGGGACCGCCGGAACCACATTCATCCATGCCAAGATCAATGTACCTGTTCACACACGAACACGTCACCGTGTACCCTCGATGCCGGGGGTGATGCACCGCAGCTCACGTCGAAGGAGACCCACCGGAAGCGCGGTACGCAAGACAATCCGGCGGTCGCTTTTGAGGACCCGAAACCCCACACGCCCGGGAGGGACCCCGTCAGGGGGCGCGACGGCTATGGGCTGCCCTAGGTCGACCTGATCGCCCCTAGGGCCTCGAGGTTCGCCGCCCAGCAATGAAGAACAGACAAAGAACGAGGAAGAAGAAGAACTAGGGTTAAGGACGAAAGATAAAAGATAAAAGGTTGTAGATGATTTGTTCGATTATGTGTTGTTCAATCGGCCGTCACCCCTTACGTATATAAGAGGTGGTTGAACTTTCCGTGCAAGGAAAAGACTTGGATTCACGTCGAAAACCCTAGTCAAATTCGGATTGGTTTTGTCCTAACTTTCCAAAACCGTTCGGTTTAAACTGGCTGCACCTTGCGGGTTTTTTTTGTGGTGGTAAACGACCTCAGATGAAAACGAGTTCAAAATCTTGACCATTTCAACGAGGCGAACAACTTTCATGTTGAACGTTTTTTGATCAGAGGTCATCTTGAGGGTCAAATCGCTCGCGCAAAACAAGCTATTATTCGCGCTACCTCGCGCAAATTGGGCTATTACTCGCGCTACCCATCAGACATGTGTCTGGTGGGGCGCGCCACTTTCAGCCTCCTGACAGAGCTGCATTCCGATGAATCTAACTTTTGCCTACAAACTCGGATTGGAATGATTCTTATATAAAAACAATAGTTTCGACGAGATGAAGACAATCCGTGTAGATCATTTTTCCATACGAGGGAGTCTTTGGGGCGTAATGTGCCGAATAGTGTTCTGAATACAAAATCTCAGTATTTCGAACACAACTTCAGCCTTCGAGATGGTATCGGATGGCGATGACCCAAACTTCAAAGATGTTCGTATCGAGAATATGAAACTTTTTCTGTAGATCACTTCTCCATTTGAGGCAATATTAATTAAGTTCTTGACCGTGCCAAAATCTGCTGTCAACACATGCCCCCCTGTTTTTCGGCAAAACTTGGATGCCGAAAAATAATTTGCTCAGAGTTTGTTCTAAGGACGATGTCAACACTCCATCGGCCATTTTGCATGTTCTTAGGACGATAAGTACATATCGGCCATTGCTTGTTTGAACCTGTTGATGCAAACTTGGGTGTAAACTTCTCAGCTTCTATAACAATCTGGTGATAAGGTTCCACAGATCAAAGCTATCCTCCGAACCATATTGTTCACCCTTTCGCTAGGATTTTGCAGATAATCAAGAATTAACTTCCTCCAATCCTTACTTCGCCTGCATAAAAGCTTCATTAGTGGCCAAAGCGGTGAGTTTCGGTTCGGCCTTACCTATGTTGACAAGACCTAGCATCGGCTATTGATAGAAATAATACAATACACCATGGTTAATATAGTAGCCGGATGCTTGCTGTGCCAAATCTTTGGAATTGTCATGTCTAGATATATGATTTTTTTAAAGCAACCCAAGATAAATCTTGCATCTAGTCATATCAAAAGATAAATTATAAGTGATTCGTCGGGTAAAGAAACCCAAGGTAAATCTTGCATCTACTAATAATGAATCACCGGAAGCCTCAATATGTATAGCACCTATAGCAAGGCAAAGCTCCAATCCGAACAACAATGCATATTCGGCTTTGATCATTGTGCGAAAATATTTTAAGCGGCATGAGGCTTCACAAAATAGCTCCATATGGAGATATATAAACAACACCAACACTTTGGCCATTGCTATTAATTGAACCATCAAAACATAATCTCCATAGTACTAGAGAGACAAGGATAATATCAATATTATTCATGTCATTAATCCGATGTCGAGTAATAAAATCAGCTACGATTTGGCCTCTTATAGATCTCAAAGGTGCATAAGCCAAATCATATCCAAACAAAATATAAGCCCACTAGCCAATTCTGCAACTATGAATTGGTCTATGCAACATATATTCAATGACATCGGTCATGATGTCTCAACTCCATTCAATCAATAATATAGGCATACATATAAATTTCCATGAGCACGTATCTTATTTTGCTCTCCAATTGAACTAAGGACGATGTTAGAGTACTACACCGGCCATGCATTGACATAATCTTAGGACGACAGATAAATATCGGCCTTACCATGTAAACATCATTCAAAGCACATATAGCCGAAATAAACAAATGAAATGACAAAGCAAGTATTTCGGCCCTTTGGATCAACAACAAACTTGTAGCTAATCAAATGTATAGTGACTTGGTAATACCCTTTCATGATGTAGAAATTATATGGCATCCATGAATTAAAATAAGCCCATTGAGGGTTACCAATCATACCTGATGACGAATTCCATGGCATAGGCGTCAATGGCATAGTTGAAGAATATGGATAATGTGTAGACCGAACATGTTGAAACCTTCGTCTTGGTCCTTCATAGTTTTCACTCTTTTCCTTCTCCACCTTTGCCGCACGTCGTGTAATGGATGCTTTCACATAATTCTTATTTTGAGTACTTTCTTTAGGAACCCATGCCATGTTTCTTTCTTCAAGTTCTTGTGCACTAATTCTTTGTAATTTCTTCTTTTGCCAATATGATAAGCCGAGTTGGCATCTCGGCTGTGACTCTGTTTTGACCAATGGCAATTCCTTTTCGGCCTTATGCACTCACCACTTCTCTTCTTCAGATTTGGCACTTTGATGTTTATCAATTGATTGCTTCACTTCTTTGCCTTTTGTAGCCAATGTCAACACTTCAATTGGCTCTTTGTTATTTGAGATCAAATCTGAAGTAGCACACTTACGACCATCTCTATTCACGCGGTAAACTTGCTTTACCACCTCTTTCTTCTTCCTTGAGTTTTGGACCGATTCCTTATGATTGAAATGTTCTTTAACGCGTGATTGTTCAAATGTTGATCTTCTTGGAGCTCCATAGTATTGGTTAGATGGTCTAGAATAAGATGGAGAATGTGCCCATGTATCATACATGTCCCATAATGAATATGGATCTATATGAGCATAGGGAGGCATCCACGGCATTGCCATTGGCGGCCCAAAATAAGGATATGAATATGTTGCATTAAAATTATCACTTTGCCAATAACAATCCTCATATTTGCGCCTTGGGGTGATCTTGGTTTTTTTGCATGATTGGCCGATAGGCGTTCTTCTCTTCACTCCTCTTTTGATATTTATCCAATAGTTCAGCAAAGGTGATTTTTGATCTCTTACACTTGCGCTTTTTTTGTCCTTTCTTTTCTTTTGGTTTGCTTTCGTCGATCATTGGATTTGCTTGCTGCCCCAGTCCTTGGTGTCTCCATTGTAGCTTCGGTGGAATTCTCGCTCTCAAGATTATGTTCGTTGTGCTCTTCAACAACTTCTTTACTTGAAAACTTGATCCCATCACCTGCAGCTTTTACATTCTCTTTAAATGGATCGGCTTGAAGCAGCCAATGCAAAAACTTTTTGCCATCGGGACCAATCAGAATAGACGTGTCATCTCTTGGTGTTTCAACAAACATCAATCGTCCTTTTTCAATGGACGATTTAACTATTTGATGAAACATGTTGCAATCCTCAAAATTATGCTTGGACGAATCATGCAACTTACAATACATTCATCCTTGGATTGAGGGCTTAACATGGTGATCAAGAATTCAAATGTAATTATTTTTCAGCAACAAATCAAATATTTGATCACACATGCTTGAATTGAAGGTATACTTCCTATTGTTTAGCCGGTCTTGCTGTGAGAACGGCTTTGGAGGTAAGAAAATGAATGGTTCAGATTTGGAATCTCCCCATTCGGCTATGCAATGTGTTTTGCACTCTATATCCGATGTCTTTCGATAAGATATCATAATAGTATCGATTTTCTCAAAAGAATTTAACCTTGGATTTAAATTTCTAAAACAAAAATAGTTAGAGCATACATGTATCAATGGAGTCCAAATGCAAGCCAAGTATGAAGCAAGGAAAGATACCCAATTAGATATGACCTTTAAATAAAGCAATGGAAAAATCTTTGGTTGCAGTAATAAGTCACTATCGGTCTCTAAATGGTACAATATATTGACCGATATGCTTTGTAACAATTTTATTGCTAACAAGTAAATTTCCCTTCATCATTGGTCTTTCAAAATTACTTATAAGATTTTTTTCTAATAGATGTATCAACAATAAAGTTGCAACCAAATCTGAAAATAGGTAAATCATCTGCTAGACATACCTCTTTGAATATGTTGGGAGAGCATGATGGTGGTGTGACTTGAAGAATATCTTGCTCCGCCTTCGGATAGCTCCCCAACGCCTTGTCATCATCTTTTTCTTGATTTTGTCCATCATTAGTTTGAAGATCTTTGTCCACCAAACTTTCTTCGGCTACTTCTTCTTGTTCTTGAAGCTCATCAATTTCTATGGCACGGAACTCATAGGGCAGGAAGTAGGTTCCATTAACTTTAGAAAAATCAAGTATGGCTGTCTTGCTATACTTTCCATGCCCTTTCTCAACAATGTTTGCCTCGTTATATTTGATGGATTCGGAATATATACTACATGATTCAGCTTTTTCAACCGAAGCACTTTTAGTTTCTGAATCATCATTCTTTTCACCGGCTATATCAATTGGCAAGGCTTCTTTTCTTTGAGCCAATTCCCTATCAATTCTCTCTTGGCGAAATACTTGCACCCTGTCGCGCAAAGCTTTAACTCCCCTCTCAATTTCAGCCCGCTCTAGATCAGTTTGCCCCCCAATGCGTTTATGATCTTTCGGCAATGAATTGTTAGTGTTGCCGAAATTTTACAATTGTGTAGCAGGTGTATAATATGTTGCGGTACAAGGTGAAGGTGTATGCACTGCTGTATAACCATATGCTCTCTCACCAATACTATCAATTGATGAAGTTTCATCTTCCTGCAAAACTCTAGCCTTTATTGAAGCATAATCAGGAAACAACCCCTTTTCATATTGTTCAAGGCAAAGAGCACTAATTCTCTTGTGTTGTGCCAAGCTCTTTTTTAATGCAGCCACAACCGCCTCTGGAAGGGATTGCTCCACAATACTTTTAGATTCTTTCGGCAATGATTCGTCAGTGTTGCCGAAATTCTTGAATTGCGTAGAGTATGCACTGTATGCTACAGCATTTGATGATGGCACATGTGTTCCTATAAAATTTTCACTTATTCGGCTATGACCATGAAGACGCGAGGACGAATTATGAACATCTATAGTTGCATACGGTGCTGAAAAATTACTAACATGAGGTGTAGCATATGATGGTTGAGAGTAACTGGCCGAATAGCTAGTAGTAGCATGGTCAATTCTCCCATCCATCGGCAAGGTTGGATTCGCATATTGCAAATTAGTTGCCGATGAATAAAAATGTGAAACACTTTCTTGTATGCTATTGGAAATTTTAACATGAGGTGTTTCAAATTGATTAACCAAACCCATCATGTTGTTCATCGGCATATGGATTTGTGCAGTTGTCGATGCATGAAAATTGTTTTGCATCGGCCCTTGTGCATAATTAGATGCATGATTGATAAAACAAGAGCTAGCCGATACATTATGCTCATTAGATGATCTAGCAACAACATATGGATTATTTGCATCTACAAGGGGGAATTGAGTATTCATATTACCTTTGTAGATTGCAGCAACTTGATGACGATATCCTCGTAGCAAGAACGGCCTGGAGACCGTTCAAACCTTCGTTCCCCAGCGGAGTCGCCAAAAAGTGTGTTTGCACACGAACATGTCACCGTGTACCCTCGATGCCGGGGGTGGTGCACCGCAGCTCACGTTGAAGGAGACCCACCAGAAGCGCGGTACGCAAGACAATCCGGCGGGTGCTTTTGAGGACCCGAAACCCCACACGCCCAGGAGAGACCCCGTCAGGGCACGCCACGGCTATGGGCTGCCCTAGGTCGACCTGATCGCTCCTAGGGCCTCGAGGTTCGCTGCCCTGCAATGAACGAGGAAGAAGAAGAACTAGGGTTAAGGAGAAAAGATAAAAGATAAAAGGTGGTAGATGATTTGTTCGATTGTGTGTTGTTCAATCGGTCGTCATCCCTTAGGTATATAAGAGGTGGCTGGACTTCCCGTTCAAGTAAAAGACTTGGATTCACGTCCAAAACCCTAGTCAAATTCGGATTGGTTTTGTCCAAACTTTCCAAAACCGTTCGCTTTCAATTGGCTGCACCTTGCGGGTCTTTTTTGTCGTTGTAAACGACCTCGGATGAAAACGATTCAAAAGAAATCTTGACCGTTTCAACGAGGCGAACAACTTTCATGTTGAACATTTTTTGATCAGAGGTCATCTTGAGGGTGAAATCGCTTGCGCAAAACAGGCTATTATTCGCGCTAACTCGCGGAAATCGGGCTATTACTCGCGCTACCTATCAGACATGTGTCTGGTGGGGCGCGCCACTTTCAGCCTCGTGACGGAGCTGCATTCCAATGACTCTAACTTTTGCATATGAACTTGGATTGGAACAATTTTTGTATAAAAATCGATCGTTTCGACGAGACGAAGACAATCCGTATAGATCATTTTTCCATACGAGGGAGTCTTGGGGGCGTAATGTGCCGAATAATGTTCTGAATACAAAATCTCAGTATTTCGAACACAACTCCGGCCTTCGAGATGGGATCGGACGGCGATGGCCCAGACTTCAAAGATGTTCGTATCGAGAATATAAACTTTTTTATGTAGATCACTTCTCTATTTGAGGCAATATTTATTAAGTTCTTGACCGTGCCAAAATCTGGTATCAACAGTACCCAGGAGTGCACTATGCTTTATGAATTGTGTTGTTACTTTTGGTGCCATTTACGGCATTTGAATGTTTCAATGTGAATTAGTGAGCTGATATTTGAAATGTTGTTCGAATGTATGCATTTGTAACATCAGGGTTTTATTTTATACATGTTTAAATAAGTCAGAATGAGGTTTGCACATGGAATATTATTAGTGAAATAGCAAATTAAATGTATTCAAAGCTATGTTTTGGGGAACATTCAGAATGCAGCCC
>NC_041383.1:30841533-30856844 GCF_002162155.2 Triticum dicoccoides
TGTCCAGGCTTTCATTCGTTCTAAGTATTGCAATCTGGGAGGTCGCCTGCTATTGATCTTAAAAAAGAAAGTCTTGAATTTTTGGCCGGGGCAGTGCAGGAGTTCGAGTGCCTCTGGCGTTGGGCATTGGAACAGGGCCACTACACATGCTTCACGTCAATCAAGGAGCCAAATAATCTCTTTTCGTGAGGAATAGCCAAATAATCTTAACTAGCTCATGTGGACAGAACTACTACCATTTCAAGATATTATAAGCTACTTACGTCTGTTCCAAATTATAAGATGGTTTGGTAGGCTAAAATGGTCTAACAAAACGTTTTATAATTTGGCAGGGATGTAGTTGTGCTGGCGCAGCATAGCACTTAGATGTACACTTTTTAATTAACACATTGCTTTCCATTACCATGACATGCTGGCTAAATCGCCAATTATAGAGTTCATTCCAAACGGGAAAACGCCCTAGCCAACTCTCGCAATTGTCATTCCTCAGTTTGAATCCATGCACAGCTAGAGTGTGTATTGCATAAATATAGAACATCGGGCATACATTCAGTTTTACAAGTGGATAATTACATATATGCTCAAAATTTCACTCATGCGGTTCTAAAATTACGACAACTGGAAGTGAACATATCTATGTGCACAGAATAGACAGTCGAAACTGAGGCAACATTCTGAAAAGTTGATCTCGCTAGAAACTGAATTCTTCAATTTGTGCTTATTCTTATTGAACTGATCGCAATGCTTCCCATGCTCGACGGCTGCCAATGACATGCCTGCGTTGCAAACTGATTCACTGCGCTGACACGCATGACATTGGTAACTACATGGAAACTGCAAGTTACCCACACTGGCTGCTTGGTTCACACTGGGTGCTCCATTGGTGTGTTATATATACTAGATGACACGTTGCGCCCATGGCGCAAAGGCCGAGCGCAAGGAAGGTATTGGAGGAGTTTGCATTGAAATATGTAGATACAGATTTAAACATATATAAGAGCCTTTTCAGTTGGCATTGGCATGCATCTGGACTCTCTTGAGCAAACATTCTTGATAAGAAATCTTTACACTAAGAATTTCAAAAAGTAGAGCTTGCATAGTTGCAATGAGCAAAGAACATGCAGTAGGCAAAGGAAGGTTTTTTAAAGTATTGTTGCTGCCAAAGCACAGCTCATGATACTGCATGCAGCAAGCAAGTGATACTGATAGACAATTATGCAGAGGTCCTTGGACGTGCACTTGAAGACAAAAGCATATATTGGTTCAGAAGCGCACCAGACAACAGTCTAAGTAGCAAATGCCCGACAGTTAAATGCACAGGATGGTCTTAAGTGATTACATAAGATTCAAAAGCATGATAAAGATAGAAGTCTTGGTAGGCATGTATACTAATGCTATATAATAAGGGGCTCGTGCAACTTGATTAGACAATCAGGCGCAGTCCCTTGGAAGTGCATTTGAAGGCGAAAGCATATGCTTGACCTTCCTCCATGTGCGTCTGATGGAAGAAGTCGTTCCAGCCTCTAGTGATGGTGGCCCTTTTGTCAACACTGCTTTTCACCAAAGAGGCAGCAATGGAATGCTACCTGCTATACATATCTTACTTAGAATGCTCCAAAATGAAAAATATACCATGCTGCTTGATATAAAACAAAAGGTAGCTCTTCTACTAACCTTACAAGCGTGCTGATGAGCGCATATTGACCGAAGTTTACCAAAAGCTATCTCTTGTAGTCTCTAGGCGCTGTTCAGACTTCATACCAATATAGCGTAGCCTCTGTGTCAGTTTTTAAATGCTTGCAAGTGCTGCTTTTATAAGCCCTTTGGTGTTATCCTTCCCTCTGAAGTGTCGAGCAGTCATTGTGTTTTGTATTTGAGTACAATACGAACTCATATATCTGACGGTGTAGTGCCACCCTTTGCGTAGCTTCTTGATTGTCTCATTCGCTGCTACTAACTATCTGACCAGGTGCTTGAGTTGATTTTCTAGCCTCTTGACATTAGTGTAGTGGTAGTCTCTCATTTCTCTGCCATATGCATTTTCCATGTGCCTAATAGCTTCGATAGCAGCATTGTCTTCTGCATCTTCATAGCCATCTAAAATTGCACCCGATATTGAGGTCGGAACAAGCAAACCATCAAGCAATTGCAAGGAAGAATTGAAAGTAACGGTCACACGTTCTTGCCGCCCGGACATATCTTGTGATAGTAACTTGCAGGGGGCAACTTTAAAGTTTTTAGCATAAGGTCCAATATGTGGGCATAAGGAATTACTATCAGGTAGTCATCTTCCTGTAGAGGAAAAGTAATGGTATGCCCAATATCATGATTAGAAACCAGTAAGAATGGTTGATAAAATAGTAATGATGTATTCTAAATCCATATATAACGCAAAATATAGTGTACTGTATTTTCTATGATGAACTGTCTATGTGAATTCAAAAGCATGTCACTGACTATATGCATTCCATCTGAATATGGAAGAAGTATTCCAAATATTTCTCAAAGGATTAGTAAAAGAGAGGTCAAAGAGAATTACATTTTCTCCAGTCTTCGGACTTGGAAGCACAACATGGATTTGATAAAATTCACCCTTTCAAATTTATTTTGTCTCTATAACTAATAAATCGATAGCAACTCACTACAAGCAGGATACAGAACAAATGTCACTATTATTTATGGTGACATCATAAACCAGTAGCCACCTCTGCTTGATTCTTCTATAGAAGTTGAGATGACACTATTATTTCCGGATGACATCAATATGCTATCTGCCTCACATGGAATAAGTGCTACAAAATCAAAGTTCAGCCCAAACAGTCTGACTAACGCTTTAGGTACGGAGCAAGGGAAAAAAGAGTGGCATGACCAGTACATCTAAAACGTAGAACAATAATGCTTTTAGCACTAAGAACCTCTGAAAGCAAAATCGAAGACAAAAGGGAAAAAGCTCAATCATGTGTAAGAGAGGCCCAACAGCAGACATTAAACTGGCACATTGTGAAACCTAACATCTCTAGGACAAAAGGGCAAAAGCTGAATATGCGAAATGTATCAAGAAACAATAGATGTACTGCATAAATCAAACTTTTGACCAAAAAATAAAACCATATAATTTGTACTAATCTTCAGTTTCTAAAAAATTAACACACTACATGTATATGTTATTCTACAGAGGATGCATATACAATCTGCATTTAGGTAGCATATTGGGAACTAAAAAGTAACGAACTGGAGATGTATGAAACAAAAAAAATGGAAACTACCACGAGAAACGATTGATATATTCCTCACATCTCTGATCAAGCTAATGTGGCCAAAACCATGTGGGTTGGAAACACAGACGATATATCTTGCATGTTTGTCAACAGACACCTATCAAAATTCCAAGATCACATATATGACATCTATCAGATCTTCGATCAAAGTAAAATTCCTTATTACCTTAGCTATTATCCAATGGTGCAGTGGACAATTATGAAACACAATCACATTGCATACCCAATAAGCATAAACCAGACCTTGGATAATAAGCGCATAAACCATTTTAACATAATAAACACTACATCTTATCATTTCTTATTTGGTAACAAATGTCTTTTTATTACTTAATCAGTTTGTACTTGTCTAAAAATTAATGAAACATGTTAATATGTAGTGGAAAATGATATTTTTAACAAGGCCTCTGGAAGCGTGTGCTATATAACTGTTGTGTCTGTGTGGACCATACCTCAAGTTGGTCCTGCAACACTTTGATATAGTCTACATCAATATCCATCGTGCCTGAAGTATTAGTTTGCCGCATATTCAAGAAGAATCTTGTTAATATGTCTGTATTGCATGACTTCTCCAACAGAATTTCTGCACAAATGCAATCCTGAAATCTGAAATAACTAAGGTCCAAGTCTTCGACAACTACCAAGGTTCTGAATTTCGGTGGGCAACACTTCCAGTTTCGATTAGAATCGATAGTTTTAGTACTTTAGCATTTAGTTTATATCACTAAATACACAGGCTTGTAGTCGTCGGTTTTAGTACTTTAGAGAGTATGAGCTTCTGTAATTCATGGTGAAAATTTCATCTCTATGTGGTGACAGAATTGACAGTGTGCATCAGTTCAACTGATTTAGTTACCTTGACCATGTTGGGCACAAGGTCTTGCAGCCTCCTTAGCATCTTGCTAATCCTTGTTCTTCTTTACTAAACATCATAAGCAAAGAAATATTTAGTACAAACATGTGGCACAAAGACAAACACCAAAAATGTAGCAAGAAACTAACTAACCCTCTTAGCGGTGCTTCTCGGGTGAGTGGCGCAACCAAGCTTGGCGCGGACTGCACAAGCAACAAAGTCCTGCTGCAGCTGCAGGTAGTCATCCATGCCGGGCATGTCCAGAGACGTGCTCGACAGGCCAAACTGAATTTGGACCAAGGTGTTAGTAGAAGTGTAGCATTAAACAATTGACGGGCAGCAGAGTCCGTATGGATGTGAAGTGTATATATGTTAAGTTTGTCCTACTTGGGATTCGATTTTGCTGAAGCTAGTGACCATGCTTTCGTCGCCGTCGATGAGTACCACGTGTCTTTGTTCAGGCAATCTTTTCAATTTAACTTTCATCATATTTATAAAGGAAATTACAGATTAAGAACTAAAGAGCAAGAACAATTGTTCTGAAGTTGTCTATTTGGACTGGAAGGCATGAACACATAGTAAGAAAAAATAGCAGTACATATCAATTTCTATGACCGAATATTAATTTACCTCTCAAATATTAGTTGGGCTACATTTCACATTCATTAGAAAAAACAGATTTATTTTTGAAAAGTTTCAACAACACGCATTCACTAAAATAGTGAATATAAAGATGTATTCATTAACATGGTTAATTAATTTTGATCCATTTGGATGTATCAATTGCGTCATGCTGCCCAAAAACAATTGATTAGCTACGCACCTTGCGTCTGATCCGCCCAATACGGAGTGACGGGCATTTGCAGACGACTGCCCAATGCCCATCTCACCATCTCCCTCCCATTTTCCGTCATTTCTCCTGTTATTGGAGCGAGACATCGGCTAATTCGTGCATTTATACTCTCATCGGCTTACTTTCGACAACACCTTTAAATTAATATCATGCAAATATAACACTATCTGTGGAAATTGCACTATCTTTCTTATACCAGCCAAATACACCACTAATTTTGTTGAATACAAAAGGACCACACTATTTGCGTTCCTGAGCAACATTACAAATATATGCTTTGCTGAACCATCTACCAGTTGTATGGCTTCATCAAATTTTGTACTTCTATGGTTCAACAAAATCAAAGTGTGAACTCTCATGACTATTACACAAGAAAACAAATGAAGTCGTTGCTGCTTCTTCACATAAAGGATCATAAATAAGATAAGCAGGCATAAACTGCAAGCAGCAAGGCTGAACCTTACAGCACAGCCGTGATTTCGTCGACAGTGACGGCAGCGGTCCGTGGTAACGTACCTGATTTTTGCCACTTCCAAGAGAACGTTGTTGTTGCCGTAGGATGGACGCGTGCGAATCTGTGCATGGCACGTTGCATGAGGATGAACACGTCGCAAGGGAAGAGAGAGATGCAACACGTCGCAAGGGAAGAGAGAGAGAGAGAGAGAGAGAGAGAGAGAGGACGAGAGGGATCCAGCGCATCTTCCCCAAATCATTTCTCTAGTGACTGACCGCATCACCCACTCCTCTCTCTCGCGCGTGATCGTGCTTGCCGCTGCAGCCGCTCGCCTGCGACCCGACCTGCCGGAGTCCCGCCGGTAGCCGGCGCCCTCCTCCTCGTTCGTGCTCTCGGACGCCAGAAACTGAGCTCTCCCAGAGACCGAAGCCAAGACTGCATGCGCCGCGTGCGATCTCGACAAGATCGTGGCTCGTGCGGAAGGAGGCGACCGGCCAAGGCCTTCGCTGCAGCAACAAAGCCTACGCTAGCCCACCCGCTCGGCGACAGATGTGGAGGTTATGGGATTTGCAGAGCGCACCAGCGCGACCTCTGCCGGATCTGTGCCTAGGAGCGGTAGTCGACGTGGTGGTGCTTGTGGGGGAGCAGGGGATTTTGCAGTTGGAGGTGGACAGGGAGATGAACACGGTCTGCTCCCGTGCACCCGGTGTCTTGTTCTTCTCGCGCCACAACATCGACCAAGAGGATCAAGCGGGAGGCACACGCAGACGTCTCGCGCCCGATGGACGGCGACCTTCTGGCTGAACATCTTCCTCATGGAGCTCAAGACTTGTTTTGCTCGTCGTCCCCGACCGCACGTGGTGCATCAGTGAGTAGCTTTTGCCTTTGCTCAATTCCTATTCAATGCAGGCTATGTTTTGGGGAGTTTTAACTCTGTGGGCAGTAGTGTGTGCCTGATGCAAGTTGGTCTGCTTTTAATTGGAGGCTGGTTTCATGTGTGTTCGTGTTTTCTTTGGTAATACATAAATTTTCATTTG
Organism: Triticum dicoccoides; assembly: GCF_002162155.2. Classification (NCBI taxonomy): domain Eukaryota; kingdom Viridiplantae; phylum Streptophyta; class Magnoliopsida; order Poales; family Poaceae; genus Triticum; species Triticum dicoccoides. The sequence continues at coordinate 30,848,009 of NC_041383.1, forward strand.
TTGAAATTTCTTCGAGTTGTAGTAGGCGTCCTTGGCTTACCCAAAGGGAAATAAAATAAGAGCTTCAATGAATGCTAAAGAAAAAATAGATTTAAGTTAAGTCTGAATATAACATGCCTTCAAAAATCAATCCTCACACACTGAAAGTAGATAGAAAATGTGTGCTTAGTTTCTTTGATTGACCTTTAGCACAATATAGTGGTAGAAGTTAACAAAAGAACATTTAGTGGAATGAGAGCCCTTGCTTAGTAAATCCACTAATACTTCACATAGAAATTTACAGTTCTGAACTTAGTTTTAAATATTTATCAACCCTTCTAATTTGAATGAACCTCAATTAATTTGAGGTAAATAGAAAAACTATGTATATAAAAGATTAACATGAACAATATAAACAATTGGTTTGGATCCCAGCTAATGACAAAAGTGATCATCTCAGACTCAGGGTTCAAATGTGGGTATTTCTGCATCAGAACCATGAGCTGCCTCATATATAGAGAAGACTGGATAGTGTACTCCTGTAGGGATCCTCCTCTCTCCTCTTCAGATACTTGATACAGCTCTCCACTTCAGATTTGACATGCAAATAGAGGTGATGGGCCTTCTCTTTATCTTTTAACTCCTTCTCCCTCCCTATGCAAACAAGTAAACCGATCGAAAACACAAGAAGCAAACCTAATCAGACATGGGCTCTCCGAAATACGCCTGCATCCGACTCATTTTTTGATTATCTAAAAAGGATAACAGGGCAACGTATGTTGACTTGCCACGAGAACATGTAGATATCTTTTCAGATTACTATTTGCTAGTGCAGCTGGTTACCTTTTGTTTCAATAGGCTCCCCAAAGATGAAGTAAAAATGTAAAATCTTCCTGGCAGTTTTGGCTTAAGCACTACATGCTGCATATCTTTATTCTTTATCTCTCCCATAAAATCAGTCCTGTGAAAACAATATGGTAAATAAAGATCTTTGATTCTCATGGACAAAGTATTTGGGAAAACTATTATTATTTTGCTTCTAAAATACAATAAAAAATACCTTAGCTTTAGGCCCTCTTCATTTAGCTTGTTGTCATGGATATCATAAAACTGGAGCTAAATAAGATCATTGTAGTCTAACAACATTTGAGGTGAAAAACATTGTTTCTAGACATTAGATAATCAAGGGGATAACATAGTAAGATAACATATCTTTTGAGGTTGCACTTGCATCACAGATATCGTCTTCTCCAACCAATCCAAATGGTATTATTGTTGCTCCAAACCATGATGCCATCTGCAGAAATTCAGACTACTCAGACCGAAATAGCTTGTATTCCTCTCCCTGTAAACAACTACGTCACCTTCGAGAACAATTGATGTTTTTACTTTATACAAAGATATATTATGATCTCTATACCAAATTCTTACTCTAAAGAGCGTCGTGCACGCCTCCTGGATACAGCAAAATGGATTGCTTCTCAGAAAGGAGAAAAGAAGAAACATAGGCCAATGTGTGCACTATGACAAATTTAGAATCTATCCAGCATTCGAAATTCAGATTTCAGAATCTACCATCATTCTGAAATTCAGATTTTAGAAGGGGGTGGATGGATGGCGGCGAACCAACGGAGCATTGATCATCTACTAACGTGTCACAGGCTGGTTTGTTCGCCGCCAGCAATCTCATCAATGCCGAGATAGCCATGCAACGGCGGCAGCTATGGCGGACAAAGGCAAGACTGTCATATCGCCGGGGCGGAAAAAAGAGGATATATGAAGACATGTGTGGGAGCGCATAAACGAATATCACCATAGAGAATCGCTGCATCCCCGTGCATGCCTCCCTCCCACATCTCTCTCTATGCCTCCTTGTATGCAGCTCATTGCTAGGGTAGTGCAGGCATAAAAGAGGACAAAATTGGATAGAGCAGGAGCCATTGTCTAGTGACAAAGTGAAACAACACAACACGCCACAAATCCATGGTCTAGGGAAGAAGAGGCGGAGGAGGACGAGTAGCCGTGCCGCTGGACAGCGTCCTCCATGATGAAGCAGGGCCGGACTTCTTCTCTCGTCGATGACCTCCTCCCTCTCCCTCCAAACCACCATGACGGAACCGCTGGCCCCACAGCTTCTTTTCCCCGATGCTGGCCTCTCCATGGCTCCCGGTTCGCTACTCCTCCGGTCCTCCCCCAGTCTGCCGGCCTCCCCTGCTCATCCACCAACCTCGAAGACCCGTCCTCCCCTACTTGGATCTGGAACCAACTGCTAGGCCCCGCCTGACCTCGCCGGCGGCCAATGACCATCTCCCGCCAACCAACGCACCTACATCTCCTCTGTCCTTTCTCTTTCTCCCTCCTCTTCTTCCTCTTCTCTCTCCCTCTCATCTTCTCTCTCTCCTACAGGGAATCGAGCGCTGCCGCCGTCACCCTCGTCACCTTTGGCTGCAGGTCGCCGGCCCCGCCGGGACGGACGCGGGAGAGGATCCGCGGAGGAGAGTGGGCTGGAAGAAAGAGATGAGCGGCGGCGCCCTCACGCTGGGACGGATGAGGAGAGAAGTTGAGGGGAGGAGGAGGCGGCGCAGCGGTGGAGTGAACGCGGGGGCTAGGTTTCACCGTGGGAACCCCACGCTAGCTGCAGAGCCTCTTTTCTCACGTAGGATATGCCCAGGCACACTACACAGCTGGGCTTGGAAGGAAAAGAGCCCCACCCGTCATTGACTGTACCACCAAAAAGCAACGTGGGAAGGGATGAGTGGCTGGATGTTTGACAGCGCCGAGTAAAATTGCCAGCGAGGTAGATCGTGCGAGCCGGAACCACCGCGGGACACTACCGGAACAGGGCCATACCCCGACGGCCAGAACAATGCCGACGGCCCCCGTCGGCTTCTCCGGAGATATGCCGACAGCCTGGTTCTGGCCGTCGGCGTACAAAGGCCGTCGGGCTACGCAGAGATAAGCCGACGGCACCCGTCGGCATAGAACGGCCGTCGGCCTAGCTACATATACGCCGACAGCTACCGTCGGCTTACGAAGGCCGTCGGCATACACGTGGGGCCCGGCCACCCCCTGGCAAACGGCGTCAGAGCTATGCCGACGGCCTAGACGGGGGGCCGTCGGCATAGGTCCGCAGGCCACGTCATTGATCCAGGCCGCACCATGCAGAGGCTATGCCGACGGCTGCCGTCGGCATATCTGCCACGTCAGTGATCCGCGGCACGCTGGTCGGATCTAGGCCGTCGGCATAGTTAGATTTTTTTTCGTACATATTTTTTAATGTTTTTTGTGTATTATTATATCAACTAACATGTAGCATGTTAAATATAAACATACATATGAATATATATGTAGTTTGTATTTTTTTCATATATTATGAATATATATATATATAGTTTGTATTTTTTCGAGCACGTTAATAATGTGCGGTCATGTTCTTTTAAATATAGATCCTTATATTTTATTAAAATCAAAAACAGTTATGCCGACAGAAGTTTTGTGGCAGTTGCAAACGCCCGACACCCGTCTCCAGAGAGTGACCCCCCTCACATCCGCGGTGTGCCCCCCCCTCATGGACGGCGCCGCCGGCGGCACCTGGAGGGGGGAAACGGACGCGTCGGGTCTACACGGAGTGGATGTAGCTGTGGGTTTGGCCCGGATGTTGCTCCAAAGTGTTCCTCTGGGCCGACCTAACACAACCGGGTGGAGAGGTCCACTGGTCAAAGCCCGTCCGTGCAAAGTCAAAGGGCTAGATCCCGTGGTCAAACGCTACAGGGTTAGCCGGGACGGGGGCCCTGGGGGGTAGCAATGCCACCGGAGCATCGTACCGGGCCCTCATACATGCGGGGTGGTGTTGTGGCATGTCCGAAGAGGCGGCACGCGTCTCCGGGTTGTGGCCCCCCTCACGGACGGCAATGAAACGGTAGTAGACGTTCTGCGGTAACGATGCAGCGTGAATATTATTAAATACTTGGAGCGCGATAAAATCATGAGTTTTTTACACAACGTGGGCACATGTGCTATAGGACTGATGGTAATTTTTCATAATTTTTTGTGATGGAGAAGTATCTGAACACTTCCCTCTACGCGGATTGCTCTTTGCACGTCTACGACTATGGCCGGCGGCCTCCGGGGGCTAGCATACCGTCAAATCTTGCGTAGGCGGCCTCTCACAAATTTGGAAGTGTTGAGGCGGTTGCAAACGCCCAGCACGCGTCTCCGGGGCGTGCCCCCCCCCCCTCACGGACGCCGCCGCCGCCGGCACCTGGAGGGGGGAAACGGACGCGTCGGGTCTACACGGAGTGGATGTAGCTGTGGGTTTGGCCCGGATGTTGCTCCAAAGTGTTCCTCTGGGCCGACCTAACACAACCGGGTGGAGAGGTCCACTGGTCAAAGCCCGTCCGTGCAAAGTCAAAGGGCTAGATCCCGTGGTCAAACGCTACAGGGTTAGCCGGGACGGGGGCCCTGGGGGGTAGCAATGCCACCAGAGCGTCGTACCGGGCCCTCATACATGCGGGGTGGTGTTGTGGCATGTCCGAAGAGGCGGCACGCGTCTCCGGGTTGTGGCCCCCCTCACGGACGGCAATGAAACGGTAGTAGACGTTCTGCGGTAACGATGCAGCGTGAATATTATTAAATACTTGGAGCGCGATAAAATCATGAGTTTTTTACACAACGTGGGCACATGTGCTATAGGACTGATGGTAATTTTTCATAATTTTTTGTGATGGAGAAGTATCTGAACACTTCCCTCTACGCGGATTGCTCTTCGCACGTCTACGACTGTGGTCGGCGGCCTCCGGGGGCTAGCATACCGTCAAATCTTGCGTAGGTGGCCTCTCACAAATCTGGAAGTGTTGAGGCGGTTGCAAACGCCCAGCACGCGTCTCCGGGGTGTGCCCCCCCCCCCTCACGGACGCTGCCGCCGCCGGCACCTGGAGGGGGGAAACGGACGCGTCGGGTCTACACGGAGTGGATGTAGCTGTGGGTTTGGCCCGGATGTTGCTCCAAAGTGTTCCTCTGGGCCGACCTAACACAACCGGGTGGAGAGGTCCACTGGTCAAAGCCCGTCCGTGCAAAGTAAAAGGGCTAGATCCCGTGGTCAAACGCTACAGGGTTAGCCGGGACGGGGGCCCTGGGGGGTAGCAATGCCACCGGAGCGTCGTACCGGGCCCTCATACATGCGGGGTGGTGTTGTGGCATGTCCGAAGAGGCGGCACGCGTCTCCGGGTTGTGGCCCCCCTCACGGACGGCAATGAAACGGTAGTAGACGTTCTGTGGTAACGATGCAGCGTGAATATTATTAAATACTTGGAGCGCGATAAAATCATGAGTTTTTTACACAACGTGGGCACATGTGCTATAGGACTGATGGTAATTTTTCATAATTTTTTGTGATGGAGAAGTATCTGAACACTTCCCTCTACGCGGATTGCTCTTCGCACGTCTACGACTGTGGCCGGCGGCCTCCGGGGGGTAGCATACCGTAAAATCTTGCGTAGGCGGCCTCTCACAAGTCTGGAAGTGTTGAGGCGGTTGCAAACGCCCAGCACGCGTCTCCGGTGCGTGCCCCCCCTCACGGACGGCGCCGCCGCCGGCACCTGGAGGGGGGAAACGGACGCGTCGGGTCTACACGGAGTGGATGTAGCTGTGGGTTTGGCCCGGATGTTGCTCCCCGGTGTCCCTCTGGGCCGACCCGACACAACCGGGTGGAGAGGTCCACTGGTCAAAGCCCGTCCGTGCAAAGTCAAAGGGCTAGATCCCGTGGTCAAACGCTACAGGGTTAGGCGGGACGGGGGCCCTGGGGGGTAGCAATGCCACCGGAGCGTCGTACCGGGCCCTCATACATGCGGGGTGGTGTTGTGGCATGTCCGAAGAGGCGGCACGCGTCTCCGGGTTGTGGCCCCCCTCACGGACGGCAATGAAACGGTAGTAGACGTTCTGCGGTAACGATGCAGCGTGAATATTATTAAATACTTGGAGCGCGATAAAATCATGAGTTTTTTACACAACGTGGGCACATGTGCTATAGGACTGATGGTAATTTTTCATAATTTTTTGTGATGGAGAAGTATCTGAACACTTCCCTCTACGCGGATTGCTCTTCGCACGTCTACGACTGTGGCCGGCGGCCTCCGGGGGCTAGCATACCGTCAAATCTTGCGTAGGCGGCCTCTCACAAATCGGGAAGTGTTGAGGCGGTTGCAAACGCCCATCACGCGTCTCCGGGGTGTGCCCCCCCCCCCCTCACGGACGCCGCCACCGCCGGCACCTGGAGGGGGGAAACGGACGCGTCGGGTCTACACGGAGTGGATGTAGCTATGGGTTTGGCCCGGATGTTGCTCCAAAGTGTTCCTCTGGGCCGACCTAACACAACCGGGTGGAGAGGTCCACTGGTCAAAGCCCGTCCGTGCAAAGTCAAAGGGCTAGATCCCATGGTCAAACGCTACAGGGTTAGCCGGGACGGGGGCCCTAGGGGGTAGCAATGCCACCGGAGCGTCGTACCGGGCCCTCATACATGCGGGGTGGTGTTGTGGCATGTCCGAAGAGGCGGCACGCGTCTCCGGGTTGTGGCCCCCCTCACAGACGGCAATGAAACGGTAGTAGACGTTCTGCGGTAACGATGCAGCGTGAATATTATTAAATACTTGGAGCGCGATAACATCATGAGTTTTTTACACAACGTGGGCACATATGCTATAGGACTGATGGTAATTTTTCATAATTTTTTGTGATGGAGAAGTATCTGAACACTTCCCTCTACGCGGATTGCTCTTCGCACGTCTACGACTGTGGCCGGCGGCCTCCGGGGGCTAGCATACCGTCAAATCTTGCGTAGGCGGCCTCTCACAAATCTGGAAGTGTTGAGGCGGTTGCAAACGCCCAGCACGCGTCTCCGGGGTGTGCCCCCCCCCCTCACGGACGCCGCCGCCGCCGGCACCTGGAGGGGGGAAACGGACGCGTCGGGTCTACACGGGGTGGATGTAGCTGTGGGTTTGGCCCGGATGTTGCTCCAAAGTGTTCCTCTGGGCCGACCTAACACAACCGGGTGGAGAGGTCCACTGGTCAAAGCCCGTCCGTGCAAAGTCAAAGGGCTAGATCCCGTGGTCAAACGCTACAGGGTTAGCCGGGACGGGGGCCCTGGGGGGTAGCAATGCCACCGGAGCGTCGTACCGGGCCCTCATACATGCGGGGTGGTGTTGTGGCATGTCCGAAGAGGCGGCACGCGTCTCCGGGTTGTGGCCCCCCTCACGGACGGCAATGAAACGGTAGTAGACGTTGTGCGGTAACGATGCAGCGTGAATATTATTAAATACTTGGAGCGCGATAAAATCATGAGTTTTTTACACAACGTGGGCACATGTGCTATAGGACTGATGGTAATTTTTCATAATTTTTTGTGATGGAGAAGTATCTGAACACTTCCCTCTACGCGGATTGCTCTTCGCACGTCTACGACTGTGGCCGGCGGCCTCCGGGGGCTAGCATACCGTCAAATCTTGCGTAGGCGGCCTCTCACAAATCTGGAAGTGTTGAGGCGGTTGCAAACGCCCAGCACGCGTCTCCGGGGTGTGCCCCCCCCCTCCCGGACGCCGCCGCCGCCGGCACCTGGAGGGGGGAAACGGACGCGTCGGGTCTACACGGAGTGGATGTAGCTGTGGGTTTGGCCCGGATGTTGCTCCAAAGTGTTCCTCTGGGCCGACCTAACACAACCGGGTGGAGAGGTCCACTGGTCAAAGCCCGTCCGTGCAAAGTCAAAGGGCTAGATCCCGTGGTCAAACGCTACAGGGTTAGCCGGGACGGGGGCCCTGGGGGTAGCAATGCCACCGGAGCATCGTACCGGGCCCTCATACATGCGGGGTGGTGTTGTGGCATGTCCGAAGAGGTGGCACGCGTCTCCGGGTTGTGGCCCCCCTCACGGACGGCAATGAAACGGTAGTAGACGTTCTGCGGTAACGATGCAGCGTGAATATTATTAAATACTTGGAGCGCGATAAAATCATGAGTTTTTTACACAACGTGGGCACATGTGCTATAGGACTGATGGTAATTTTTCATAATTTTTTGTGATGGAGAAGTATCTGAACACTTCCCTCTACGCGGATTGCTCTTCGCACGTCTACGACTGTGGCCGGCGGCCTCCGGGGGCTAGCATACCGTCAAATCTTGCGTAGGCGGCCTCTCACAAATCTGGAAGTGTTGAGGCGGTTGCAAACGCCCAGCACGCGTCTCCGGGGTGTGCCCCCCCCCCTCACGGACGCCACCCCCGCCGGCACCTGGAGGGGGGAAACGGACGCGTCGGGTCTACACGGAGTGGATGTAGCTGTGGGTTTGGCCCGGATGTTGCTCCAAAGTGTTCCTCTGGGCCGACCTAACACAACCGGGTGGAGAGGTCCACTGGTCAAAGCCCGTCCGTGCAAAGTCAAAGGGCTAGATCCCGTGGTCAAACGCTACAGGGTTAACCGGGACGGGGGCCCTGGGGGGTAGCAATGCCACCGGAGCGTCGTACCGGGCCCTCATACATGCGGGGTGGTGTTGTGGCATGTCCGAAGAGGCGGCACGCGTCTCCGGGTTGTGGCCCCCCTCACGGACGGCAATGAAACGGTAGTAGACGTTCTGCGGTAACGATGCAGCGTGAATATTATTAAATACTTGGAGCGCGATAAAATCATGAGTTTTTTACACAACGTGGGCACATGTGCTATAGGACTGATGGTAATTTTTCATAATTTTTTGTGATGGAGAAGTATCTGAACACTTCCCTCTACGCGGATTGCTCTTCGCACGTCTACGACTGTGGCCGGCGGCCTCCGGGGGCTAGCATACCGTCAAATCTTGCGTAGGCGGCCTCTCACAAATC
>NC_041383.1:30928843-30941220 GCF_002162155.2 Triticum dicoccoides
GTCTCCGGGGTGTGCCCCCCCCCTCACGGACGCCGCCGCCGCCGGCACCTGGAGGGGGGAAACGGACGCGTCGGGTCTACACGGAGTGGATGTAGCTGTGGGTTTGGCCCGGATGTTGCTCCAAAGTGTTCCTCTGGGCCGACCTAACACAACCGGGTGGAGAGGTCCACTGGTCAAAGCCCGTCCGTGCAAAGTCAAAGGGCTAGATCCCGTGGTCAAACGCTACAGGGTTAGCCGGGACGGGGGCCCTGGGGGGTAGCAATGCCACCGGAGCGTCGGACCGGGCCCTCATACATGCGGGGTGGTGTTGTGGCATGTCCGAAGAGGCGGCACGCGTCTCCGGCATATGGCCCCCCTCACGGACGGCAATGAAACGGTAGTAGACGTTCTGCGGTAACGATGCAGCGTGAATATTATTAAATACTTGGAGCGCGATAAAATCATGAGTTTTTTACACAACGTGGGCACATGTGCTATAGGACTGATGGTAATTTTTCATAATTTTTTGTGATGGAGAAGTATCTGAACACTTCCCTCTACGCGGATTGCTCTTCGCACGTCTACGACTGTGGCCGGCGGCCTGCGGGGGCTAGCATACCGTCAAATCTTGCGTAGGCGGCCTCTCACAAATCTGGAAGTGTTGAGGCGGTTGCAAACGCCCAGCACGCGTCTCCGGGGTGTGCCCCCCCCCTCACGGACGCCGCCGCCGGCACCTGGAGGGGGGAAACGGACGCGTCGGGTCTACACGGAGTGGATGTAGCTGTGGGTTTGGCCCGGATGTTGCTCCAAAGTGTTCCTCTGGGCCGACCTAACACAACCGGGTGGAGAGGTCCACTGGTCAAAGCCCGTCCGTGCAAAGTCAAAGGGCTAGATCCCGTGGTCAAACGCTACAGGGTTAGCCGGGACGGGGGCCCTGGGGGGTAGCAATGCCACCGGAGCATCGTACCGGGCCCTCATACATGCGGGGTGGTGTTGTGGCATGTCCGAAGAGGCGGCACGCGTCTCCGGGTTGTGGCCCCCCTCACGGACGATAATGAAACGGTAGTAGACGTTCTGCGGTAACGATGCAGCGTGAATATTATTAAATACTTGGAGCGCGATAAAATGATGAGTTTATTCACAACGTGGGCACATGTGCTATAGGACTGATGGTAATTTTTCATAATTTTTTGTGATGGAGAAGTATCTGAACACTTCCCTCTACGCGGATTGCTCTTCGCACGTCTACGACTGTGGCCGGCGGCCTCCGGTGGCTAGCATACCGTCAAATCTTGCGTAGGCGGCCTCTCACAAATCTGGAAGTGTTGAGGGGGTTGCAAACGCCCAGCACGCGTCTCCGGGGTGTGCCCCTCCCCTCACGGATGCCGCAGCCGCCGGCACCTGGAGGGGGGAAACGGACGCGTCGGGTCTACACGGAGTGGATGTAGCTGTGGGTTTGGCCCGGATGTTGCTCCAAAGTGTTCCTCTGGGCCGACCTAACACAACCGGGTGGAGAGGTCCACTGGTCAAAGCCCGTCCGTGCAAAGTCAAAGGGCTAGATCCCGTGGTCAAACGCTACAGGGTTAGCCGGGACGGGGGCCCTGGGGGGTAGCAATGCCACCGGAGCGTCGTACCGGGCCCTCATACATGCGGGGTGGTGTTGTGGCATATCCGAAGAGGCGGCACGCTTCTCCGAGTTGTGGCCCCCCTCACGGACGGCAATGAAACGGTAGTAGACGTTCTGCGGTAACGATGCAGTGTGAATATTATTAAATACTTGGAGCGCGATAAAATCATGAGTTTTTTACACAACGTGGGCACATGTGCTATAGGACTGATGGTAATTTTTCATAATTTTTTGTGATGGAGAAGTATCTGAACACTTCCCTCTACTAGGATTGCTCTTCGCACGTCTACGACTGTGGCCGGCAGCCTCCGGGGGCTAGCATACCGTCAAATCTTGCGTAGGCGGCCTCTCACAAATCTGGAAGTGTTGAGGCGGTTGCAAACGCCCAGCACGCGTCTCCGGGGTGTGCCCCCCCCCCTCACGGACGCCGCCGCCGCCGGCACCTGGAGGGGGGAAACGGACGCGTCGGGTCTACACGGAGTGGATGTAGCTGTGGGTTTGGCCCGGATGTTGCTCCAAAGTGTTCCTCTGGGCCGACCTAACACAACCGGGTGGAGAGGTCCACTGGTCAAAGCCCGTCCGTGCAAAGTAAAAGAGCTAGATCCCGTGGTCAAACGCTACAGGGTTAGCCGGGACGGGGCCCCTGGGGGTAGCAATGCCACCGGAGCGTCGTACCGGGCCCTCATACATGCGGGGTGGTGTTGTGGCATGTCCGAAGAGGCGGCACGCGTCTCCGGGTTGTGGCCCCCCTCACGGACGGCAATGAAACGGTAGTAGACGTTCTGCGGTAACGATGCAGCGTGAATATTATTAAATACTTGGAGCGCGATAAAATCATGAGTTTTTTACACAACGTGGGCACATGTGCTATAGGACTGATGGTAATTTTTCATAATTTTTTGTGATGGAGAAGTATCTGAACACTTCCCTCTACGCGGATTGCTCTTCGCACGTCTACGACTGTGGCCGGCGGCCTCCGGGGGCTAGCATACCGTCAAATCTTGCGTAGATGGCCTCTCACAAATATGGAAGTGTTGAGGCGGTTGCAAACGCCCAGCACGCGTCTCCGGGGTGTGCCCCCCCTCACGGACGCCGCCGCCGCCGGCACCTGGAGGGGGGAAACGGACGCGTCGGGTCTACACGGAGTGGATGTAGCTGTGGGTTTGGCCCGGATGTTGCTCCAAAGTGTCCCTCTGGGCCGACCTAACACAACCGGGTGGAGAGGTCCACTGGTCAAAGCCCGTCCGTGCAAAGTCAAAGGGCTAGATCCCGTGGTCAAACGCTACAGGGTTAGCCGGGACGGGGGCCCTGGGGGGTAGCAATGCCACCGGAGCGTCGTACCGGGCCCTCATACATGCGGGGTGGTGTTGTGGCATGTCCGAAGAGGCGGCACGCGTCTCCGGGTTGTGGCCCCCCTCACGGACGGCAATGAAACGGTAGTAGACGTTCTGCGGTAACGATGCAGCGTGAATATTATTAAATACTTGGAGCGCGATAAAATCATGAGTTTTTTACACAACGTGGGCACATGTGCTATAGGACTGATGGTAATTTTTCATAATTTTTTGTGATGGAGAAGTATCTGAACACTTCCCTCTACGCGGATTGCTCTTCGCACGTCTACGACTGTGGCCGGCGGCCTCCGGGGGCTAGCATACTGTCAAATCTTGCGTAGGCGGCCTCTCACAAATCTGGAAGTGTTGAGGCGGTTGCAAACGCCCAGCACGCGTCTCCGGGGTGTGCCCCCCCCCTCACGGACGCCACCGCCGCCGGCACCTGGAGGGGGGAAACGGACGCGTCGGGTCTACACGGAGTGGATGTAGCTGTGGGTTTGGCCCGGATGTTGCTCCAAAGTGTTCCTCTGGGCCGACCTAACACAACCGGGTGGAGAGGTCCACTGGTCAAAGCCCGTCCGTGCAAAGTCAAAGGGCTAGATCCCGTGGTCAAACGCTACAGGGTTAGCCGGGACGGGGGCCCTGGGGGGTAGCAATGCCACCGGAGCATCGTACCGGGCCCTCATACATGCGGGGTGCTGTTGTGGCATGTCCGAAGAGGCGGCACGCGTCTCCGGGTTGTGGCCCCCCTCACGGACGGCAATGAAATGGTAGTAGACGTTCTGCGGTAACGATGCAGCGTGAATATTATTAAATACTTGGAGCGCGATAAAATCATGAGTTTTATACACAACGTGGGCACATGTGATATAGGACTGATGGAAATTTTTCATAATTTTTTGTGATGGAGAAGTATCTGAACACTTCCCTCTACGCGGATTGCTCTTCGCACGTCTACGACTGTGGCCGGCGGCCTCCGGGGGCTAGCATACCGTCAAATCTTGCGTAGGCGGCCTCTCACAAATCTGGAAGTGTTGAGGCGGTTGCAAACGCCCAGCACGCGTCTCCGGGGTGTGCCCCTCCCCCTCACGGACGCCACCGCCGCCGGCACCTGGAGGGGGGAAACGGACGCGTCGGGTCTACACGGAGTGGATGTAGCTGTGGGTTTGGCCCGGATGTTGCTCCAAAGTGTTCCTCTGGGCCGACCTAACACAACCGGGTGGAGAGGTCCACTGGTCAAAGCCCGTCCGTGCAAAGTCAAAGGGCTAGATCCCGTGGTCAAACGCTACAGGGTGAGCCGGGACGGGGGCCCTGGGGGGTAGCAATGCCACCGGAGCGTCGTACCGGGCCCTCATACATGCGGGGTGGTGTTGTGGCATATCCGAAGAGGCGGCACGCTTCTCCGGGTTGTGGCCCCCCTCACGGACGGCAATGAAACGGTAGTAGACGTTCTGCGGTAACGATGTAGCGTGATTATTATTAAATACTTGGAGCGCGATAAAATCATGAGTTTTTTACACAACGTGGGCACATGTGCTATAGGACTGATGGTAATTTTTCATAATTTTTTGTGATGGAGAAGTATCTGAACACTTCCCTCTACGCGGATTGCTCTTCGCACGTCTACGACTGTGGCCGGCGGCCTCCGGGGGCTAGCATACCGTCAAATCTTGCGTAGGCGGCCTCTCACAAATCTGGAAGTGTTGAGGAGGTTGCAAACGCCCAGCAGCGTCTCCGGGGTGTGCCCCCCCTCACGGACGCCGCCACCGCCGGCACCTGGAGGGGGGAAACGGACGCGTCGGGTCTACACGGAGTGGATGTAGCTGTGGGTTTGGCCCGGATGTTGCTCCAAAGTGTTCCTCTGGGCCGACCTAACACAACCGGGTGGAGAGGTCCACTGGTCAAAGCCCGTCCGTGCAAAGTCAAAGGGCTAGATCCCGTGGTCAAACGCTACAGGGTTAGCCGGGACGGGGGCCCTGGGGGGATAGCAATGCCACCGGAGCGTCGTACCGGGCCCTCATACATGCGGGGTGGTGTTGTGGCATGTCCGAAGAGGCGGCACGCGTCTCCGGGTTGTGGCCCCCCTCACGGACGGCAATGAAACGGTAGTAGACGTTCTGCGGTAACGATGCAGCGTGAATATTATTAAATACTTGGAGCGCGATAAAATCATGAGTTTTTTACACAACGTGGGCACATGTGCTATAGGACTGATGGTAATTTTTCATAATTTTTTGTGATGGAGAAGTATCTGAACACTTCCCTCTACGCGGATTGCTCTTCGCACGTCTACGACTGTGGCCGGCGGCCTCCGGGGGCTAGCATACCGTCAAATCTTGCGTAGGCGGCCTCTCACAAATATGGAAGTGTTGAGGCGGTTGCAAACGCCCAGCACACGTCTCCGGGGTGTGCCCCCCCCCCTCACGGACGCCGCCGCCGCCGGCACCTGGAGGGGGGAAACGGACGCGTCGGGTCTACACGGAGTGGATGTAGCTGTGGGTTTGGCCCGGATGTTGCTCCAAAGTGTTCCTCTGGGCCGACCTAACACAACCGGGTGGAGAGGTCCACTGGTCAAAGCCCGTCCGTGCAAAGTCAAAGGGCTAGATCCCGTGGTCAAACGCTACAGGTTAGCCGGGACGGGGGCCCTGGGGGGTAGCAATGCCACCGGAGCGTCGTACCAGGCCCTCATACATGCGGGGTGGTGTTGTGGCATGTCCGAAGAGGCGGCACGCGTCTCCGGGTTGTGGCCCCCCTCACGGACGGCAATGAAACGGTAGTAGACGTTCTGCGGTAACGATGAAGCGTGAATATTATTTAATACTTGGAGCGCGATAAAATCATGAGTTTTTTACACAACGTGGGCACATGTGCTATAGGACTGATGGTAATTTTTCATAATTTTTTGTGATGGAGAAGTATCTGAACACTTCCCTCTACGCGGATTGCACTTCGCACGTCTACGACTGTGGTCGGCGGCCTCCGGGGGCTAGCATACCGTCAAATCTTGCGTAGGCGGCCTCTCACAAATCTGGAAGTGTTGAGGCGGTTGCAAACGCCCAGCACGCGTCTCCGGGGTGTGCCCCCCCCCTCACGGACGCCGCCGCCGCCGGCACCTGGAGGGGGGAAACGGACGCGTCGGGTCTACACAGAGTGGATGTAGCTGTGGGTTTGGCCCGGATGTTGCTCCAAAGTGTTCCTCTGGGCCGACCTAACACAACCGGGTGGAGAGGTCCACTGGTCAAAGCCCGTCAGTGCAAAGTCAAAGGGCTAGATCCCGTGGTCAAACGCTACAGGGTTAGCCGGGACGGGGGCCCTGGGGGGTAGCAATGCCACCGGAGCGTCGTACCGGGCCCTCATACATGCGGGGTGGTGTTGTGGCATGTCCGAAGAGGCGGCACGCATCTCCGGGTTGTGGCCCCCCTCACGGACGGCAATGAAACGGTAGTAGACGTTCTGCGGTAACGATGCAGCGTGAATATTATTAAATACTTGGAGCGCGATAAAATCATGAGTTTTTTACACAACGTGGGCACATGTGCTATAGGACTGATGGTAATTTTTCATAATTTTTTGTGATGGAGAAGTATCTGAACACTTCCCTCTACGCGGATTGCTCTTCGCACGTCTACGACTGTGGCCGGCGGCCTCCGGGGGCTAGCATACCGTCAAATCTTGCGTAGGCGGCCTCTCACAAATCTGGAAGTGTTGAGGCGGTTGCAAACGCCCAGCACGCGTCTCCGGGGTGTGCCCCCCCCCCCTCACGGACGCCACCCCCGCCGGCACCTGGAGGGGGGAAACGGACGCGTCGGGTCTACACGGAGTGGATGTAGCTGTGGGTTTGGCCCGGATGTTGCTCCAAAGTGTTCCTCTGGGCCGACCTAACACAACCGGGTGGAGAGGTCCACTGGTCAAAGCCCGTCCGTGCAAAGTCAAAGGGCTAGATCCCGTGGTCAAACGCTACAGGGTTAGCCGGGACGGGGGCCCTGTGGGGTAGCAATGCCACCGGAGCGTCGTACTGGGCCCTCATACATGCGGGGTGGTGTTGTGGCATGTCCGAAGAGGCGGCACGCGTCTCCGGGTTGTGGCCCCCCTCACGGACGGCAATGAAACGGTAGTAGATGTTCTGCGGTAACGATGCAGCGTTTATATTGTTAAATACTTGGAGCGCGATAAAATCATGAGTTTTTTACACAACGTGGGCACATGTGCTATAGGACTGATTGTAATTTTTCATAATTTTTTGTGATGGAGAAGTATCTGAACACTTCCCTCTACGCGGATTGCTCTTCGCACGTCTACAAAGGATAATGTTAATGCTAGAGTCGATCAACAGAATATTTGTGATAAACCACGTCTTCACATGCAACCTCCCACAGGCAGTCGAAAATCTTGGTTCAAGCCAGATGCTGACTTCGTACTTAAAAAGGATCATAAGATGGAGGCATTCAAGTGGCTGAAACACGTCGTGAAGTTCACTGATGGTTATGCGTCGAATATAAGTAAGGGGGTCAATCTTCCAACGGGCAGAGTGACCGGGCTCAAGAGTCATGACTATCATGTATGGATTGAGCGGATTATGCCGGTGATGGTTCGGGGCTATGTTCTCGAGCGTGTCTGGCGTGTGCTTGCGGAGTTAAGCCATTTCTTCCGAACGCTTTGTGCTAAAGAAGTATGTCCTGAGAAGATAAAAGAAATGCATAAGAAGGCGCCTGAGTTGATATGCAAGCTAGAGAAGATCTTCCCGCCAGGCTTCTTTACTCCGATGACACATCTCATTTTGCACCTTGCGAACGAGGTATTGTTGGGGGGCCCTGTGCAGTATCGTTGGCAGTACGGCCGTGAGAGGCAGAACAAGCATCTGAGACGGAAATGTGGAAACAAAGCTAAGATTGAAGCTTCCATAGCTGAGGCAGTTATCCTAGAGGAGGTGGCAGACCTCAGGACAGCCTACTATCCGGACCATGTTCCCACGTTGCACAATAAGGTGTCTCGATACAATACAGAAGAACCCAAGTATAAACCCAAGTTGCCTCTATTCACCGGGCAAGGTGGCAGGGCTGGATGCTCGACATCTTATGTCATGCCACGAGATGAGTGGGAGGATGTCATGTTCTATATCTTGCACAACATCAAGGAAGTTGAGGATGAGTGGATGAGGTAATACCTTTGCACCATTCTTTTAGTCAATTCGTTATGTTCACTTTGCCTAGTTCTTATACCGCTTTTCTTATTGTAGTCGATACGTTGAGGAAGAATGGACAGGAATGCTGCCTCGTACTGAAGCGGAGGCACTTGCTCTTCTTCGAAAGGGTGCTGATGGAAGGAAAAATTTCGTTGCGTGGTTCATGGAGAAAGTAATTTTTCACACTTTCAATTAAACTCATGCACCCTATAATTTCAATTAAACTCATGCACCCTATAATTTCAATTGAACTTGTAGGGAAATGATCCGACCGAATCAATGGATGAAGAATTGAGATGGGTTTCCATGGGTTTTGACCCTGTCGTCATGACATGCGAAAAGTATGATGTGAATGGGTATCGCTTCCATATAGAGGAGCACCAGAACAGTCGGCCTGATCCCAAAACCATAAATACCGGAGTCTTCACTGAAGGAGATAATAAAATAGATTACTACGGAAGGGTAGGAAAAATATACGAGCTTACATTCAAACTTGGCCGCGAACACCTAAGTCTCACTGTGTTCAAATGCCGATGGTTCGACCCCAAAAAGGGCCCGAGACATACGCCTTCTATTGGTTTAGTTGAAGTTAAACCATCAACCGTCTATGTCGGAGCTGATCTCTTTATCGCCGCTACCCAGGCCACACAAGTATATTATCTGCCTTACCCATGCCAGAAAGAGTACCTAAAGGGTTGGGAAGTTGTGTTCAAGGTATCGCCGCATGGTAAGCTACCGGACCCGAACGATGATGATTACTACAACATAAACCCCATGACATACGAGGGAGTGTTCTATCAAGAGGAACATGATGACGTGGTCCGAAACAACGAGGATGATGACTTGGGTTATGTTGACCTGGACCCAAACGACGACGACGCAAGGATTGATGGTGAGGCAGTTGTGAATCAAAGAGACATAATTATGCTTGAAAAGTTAAATGAAGATGCTGATGATGAGGAAGAGCCTCCACCTCTGTCAGACAACGAAGAAGATATGCGTGATAGTGATGATGAGACCGCTCCACAAATAGATTACAATAGTGATGATTCATATGGGTTCTGGAAAATGTAAGTTCTTTTAATGATCATTACAATAGTATGCTTAATATGCACTTCTGGTATTAATGTTTTTCATGTATGCTTGTTTAATTGATATCCTTACTAATTGTTTATTCTCTTCTCAATGCAGGTTTGCTAATCATGGGCAAGTCCAGTGGTGCCAGTTTCCTCAGTAAACTCAAAGGAGGACTTACTCGGAGTGGACGAGCCCACAAGGTTCCCTCCCGACTACGCGAGGATGGCACCTCACAGGGAGGTGGAGGGGTCGGGGGAGGAGACCCTAGAGGAGGAGGCGGTGGGGGGAGAGCCCCTAGAGGAGGAGGAGGTGGGGGGAGAGGCAGCCGGGGCAAAAAACTCCGGGCCGTGTCCGAAATAAGAGGGTCTTCTTCGATGCCCTCCCATACAGAGGCACCTTCTGAGTCTGAGGAGGAGGAGTATGTTCCTGATGGCGAGGAGGAGGAGGCCGAGGAGGAGGGTGAGGAGGAGGAGGCCGAGGAGGAGGGTGAGGAGGAGGAGGCCGAGGAGGAGGGTGAGGAGGAGGGCGAGGAGGGTGGAGGGGAGGTTGATCCCGAGTTGTGGGGTGACTTGCCACCGGGTGCTCCGCAGGGGTGGCTGCGTGGTAATGCCGGACTACCTACACCACCTTCTATCGAGGAGCACAAGTGGATCATTGAACCTGTGGGGACAGAGTAAGTGCCTCTCAATCATATTTTCAACACATGACAACATTTTCTTATTGTACACATGGCAATCATTTGATTCTTTTGTAGAAACTGGATCCTTCGCGGAAATGGCCGTAAACCGAACGGCCTTATCACTGTCCTGTTGAAGCACTTTTGGCCTGGCCTATTCTGCCCGCGGCCAGACAGGGACCTGCAGCTGCGGGTTTTGGCCACGAGCTGGGCCCACTACGAGGCTTGCAGCAACGCGGAGTACGGGACAGCCGCTAAGGCCGTGATCACCAAATTTTGGGTAAGTTCTCTTCTTAATCACTTGTCTTCAGTTTCGTTCATAGTTTATCATTGGATCACTCAACTCATGCCTTGTTTGCTTCTGGTTTATGCAGCAACTCTATAGAGTTCTTGACGAGCACAAGGCCAGAGCCGACGTGGTCTTGCTTGCAGCTGCGAAGAAGAAAGCTCGTCAGTTGCAGTACGAGGTGCGCTGGGTTGCCGTCTCGCAGTACTACCACTACTACCTGCACCAAAAGATGACCAAAAGTCAAGCGCAGAAGCAGCGACTTACCTTGAACAGGGAGCAGTTCATGATGGTAACTATTACTAACTTTTCATTGTTTCAAGCAGTCAACTCTATGTTTCGTGCTCACATGTCATGCTTCCAAAATTTGCATAGGTTGTTCCTCGTTGGTGCTATGGAAGGCATGACGGATGGGCGAGTTTGGTGGATAGGTGGCTCGGCGCCAATGCAGAGTTTGCTGCCAAGAGCATCAAGGGCCGGGCTAACCGTGGAGTCGACGGGACACACGGCCAAGGAAACAGGAACCACTGGAGCTTCAAGGCCATGAAGGTATATCTATGTGCATGATGCATTTTTGTTCTTCTTTACCGTCATGTTCTTATGTATGGCTAACTTCTATTTGACGTTGTAGGAGGACAAGTTGAAGAGGCCGCTCTCAGACATGGAGTCGTGGAAGCTGGCCCGCGAGCGGAGTCGTCGCAAGGAGGGTGAGAGCCAGTACTACGGCAAGACCGAGGAGCACCTGGGGTCTTACATTCATCACTATCAGGAGTTGCATCCGGATGTTCCTGTTGCCGAGGTCGCCCAGTCTCAGATCGACGACACGGCGGTGGTGGCCATCCAGGGGAAGAAGAATGGCCGGTATCCGTGTTTCGACGGCTTGATCACTCCTTCGATCTCGTACACACAGCTTCGGGCTAGCAACCCGAGCCAGTTAGAGAGTACGGGGCGTTCACAGACTCCTTTAGCCTGCCAGCATGCTGTAAGTACTTCCTCTTTATCTTTTTCTATCTAGCATTCTCAGTTTATTTTCAGCATTGCTCACTTAGAAACAATCTAAATTATGTAGGCATATAAGGAGTTTGTCGAGCATAGGAATCTCGAGGTGCGGGAGTACTTGAAACGAGTGAAGGCAAACGATGATTACAACCGTCAGATGATGACGGTTAGTTCTGCTCTCTTAAAACCAAGCTAAATTTTTGCACTTTCATTCCTTCTGATCTTCTAGTTTGCTTGTTTAACTAACATTCAGGCTATGTTGGCGGCTTGGAGTAACGGCACGGGTCCACCACAAATGGGACCCCCACCACCACCTGCGGGAGAACCCCCACACATGCCCACGTTCGATGAATGGGTGGCACTAGGCAGTGATGGTCCGGTTAGTACATTTTCCTAACTACTGACAAACTAGTTCTCGTTCATTCAACACTATCATATCATATTTACTGTTAGAATCTTTTCTGAAACATGTAGGGGACCGGTGGGTCGACTCCTACTCCGTCGACCCCAGTCACTCCGATCTGGCAGAGTGGTGGTGGTTTTGGTGGAGGTGGTGGTTTTGGCGGAGGTGGTGGTTTTGGTGGAGGTGGTGGTTTTGGCGGAGGTGGTGGTTTTGGTGGAGGTGGTGGTTTTGGCGGAGGTGGTGGTTTTGGCGGAGGTGGTCTTGCTTGATGATTCCGTGCATGTGGCCGTCGTGCCATGCCTTTCATATTCCTACTTTTATGATGTTTCATGTCTTGCACAACTTTTATGTTCATGAACTTGAGTCGGTGATGATCTTTAGATGATGTGATGAACTTGAGTATGTTTAGATGATGATGGTGAACTTGAGTATGTTTAGATGATGAACTGTCATATTTCTGCATAATTTCATATTGTTCTATTTTGAAATGCTGTCAAATGAATTGGAAAAGAGAAAAAACAGGGAAAAAAAAAAACTATGCCTACGGCAAAGCCGTCGGCATATATAAGCCCAGGAGTCACCAGGGCTCGCCACGTGGCGGATCTATGCCGACGGCTTTGCCGTAGGCATAGGTGAAAATCTATGCCGACGGCAAAGCCGTAGGCATAACTCTGCTGCCAGGAGTAACCAGAAGAAGCCACGTGGCAGGGCTATGCCTACGGCAAAGCCGTCGGCATAGATTCATCTATGCCGACGGCTTTGCCGTAGGCATAGCCCTGCCACGTGGCCTTGCATGATTCGTCCCCGTTTTTGA
>NC_041383.1:30941230-30976134 GCF_002162155.2 Triticum dicoccoides
GCCGACGGCTTTGCCGTAGGCATAGGTGAAAATCTATGCCGACGGCAAAGCCGTAGGCATACCTCTGCTGCCAGGAGTAACCAGAAGAAGACACGTGGCAGGGCTATGCCTACGGCAAAGCCGTCGGCATAGATTCATCTATGCCGACGGCTTTGCCGTAGGCATAGCCCTGCCACGTGGCCTTGCATGATTCGTCCCCGTTTTTGACGGCGCCGTCCGTTGCCGTCAGACGAAAAAGACTGCCGACGGCTATACTATGCCGACGGCTGACGCCAGGCCGTCGGCATAGGCCCCTATGCCGACGGCTTTACTATGCCGACGGTCTGACAAGACTACGCTGACGGTATCTACGCCGACGGGTCTATGCCGACGGCAGCCGTAGGCATAGACCTATGCCGACGGCTTGGGGGCCTATGCCGACGGCCCTTGGCCGTAGGCATAGACCGCGAGTCCGGTAGTGCGATGCGATGCCTCCAGACATGCGGGTAGCGTAGCGTCCTTTATATGTTCGATATTGGTTGAAATCAAGATTGGTCCTACCTTGCATTTACGATTTAATTATGCACCATTACCTGCCCCTGTTAAGAAAAGATAAATAAATTGAATGTAGGGAAAGGAGATGCGTGGAGGCCTTCTAAGTACAACAATGATACGTAAATGAACATATCTTTTGGTTGTTGCAAACATGACCGAACAGCAACCGTGATAAGTATTGGTAATCATATATACAAAAAAATATGGCCGAACACGAAAATAAAAATAAATGGAAGTTTAGTGTTCTGCCTTGTGGATTCTACTAAAATGGGGAACACATAAATTACAGATAGTTATTGTTAGGACTAAGGATGCTCTACATAAGTTTTGTAGGAAACGGTTTCTTCATTACAGATAGATTGGCACAATTTGTCTTGGACTTCTAAATAAAATTCGAAAATGCAGTTAAAAGATATTCCCAGCGTCACTGATGAACAGAGTCTGGACATGACTTGATGAACCAAAACTCCACAAAAACAGAAGACTGCTGAAATAAATATCTGTGTTGCCAATTTCACTTGAGCTCATGTTTAGAATCCTCCAAAAATGAAGGAAATGATTCTTTTTCATAAAGAAATTAATAGGTCCCTCTCTAGAACGAAAGGAACTCTTAGAATTAATTTCTGAAGGATATTGGTAATACCAAATACTATATGCTTCGTGTTATCTAGGTAAGAACATGACAATACCAAAATGCATTGAGGCAAGCTCATAGTAGTGGAGATTGCTATGGATTCGCTGACTTAGGGTCACTGACATGTGGGGTCGCAAACCTGATGCCCCACATGACAGTTAACCTAGAGAAATTTTACGGTACATCATACTACCGCTTAGAGTGTGTAGTATTAAGCTAATCCAACGGTAGATGTAAAGGGTATTTTAGTCAACTGTTTTTCCTTTCAATCAGCGATTTCGTTCTACACTCACGACACACGGGACCGATCTTGTTCATATTCCCGTCGTTCCTGCTGTCACCACTCACCAGCCATTCGCCCCCGCCCTCGCTCATCCCCTAGTACAGCAACGGATCTTACCGGCGCACATGCCCCTCGCCTCCCGCTGCGCTGCTCCTCACCACCGCCATGAGCTAGGTTAGGTAACTAGCGCCTACCTGCAGGCTGTAGCTTGCCCAGCCAAGCACATGAACCATGGTCCGTTGTGCTTCAACTATAGAAACGTGAAGTTCGAACAAATCTTGCGCCAGCTAGCCGAGTGCCTCGCTAACCCACATGAGCTAGCTCATGCCTCTATAGTCAGCTGTGCTTCAATTTTTGGGACAGCATGGCCGGACCAATCCGGCCATCCTTTTTTCTGCATGGGAGCAGGGCGAAGCAAGTTGCAGGCCGAGCAGCTAGCTGGGAGGGTTATTGATCCTTGTACCACAGAGAGCTCACATTTGTGCAGGCTCAACCTCGTCAGCGTTTTTGTTGCAGCGACCTTCGGCGCGGTGAGCCAATCGCGGGAGGCACTTTGTCTTGTTGATCGGCTGCCCTCTTGCCGGCCAACTCCGCTGGTCTGCTCGTCACGGGAACGCTGAGAGCCACCAATCTTGTCCCATCTTCCCCCAATAATCCCATCTCGATGAAATTAAACTCTTCCGATTGTGCCCTTTTCGAAACAAATACTGCACGTCTAGTCCAGTAGTATAGATTCATATTAACCTTTAGATCAGCAAAAATGGATGGCTAATATTTATCTGATGTACCGTAAAAGGTCTCACTTAACCTAAGTCATCTGGCGTTGCGTCAGCCACTAGTAGAGGATCGGCCATTAGTCCCGGTTCGTAAGGGCCTTTAATCCCGGTTCAACCACTGGGACTAATAAGTCAGGACTAAAGGCCCCCACCCTTTAGTCCCGGTTGGCCACGACCCGGGACTAAATCCCTTCCACGTGGCCGGCAGCGCGTGATGGGGGCTGGGGACCCTTAGTCCCAGTTGGTGACACCAACCGGGACTACATGTTTAGGGGTTTAGGGTTTTAATACATTTTGTGTTTTCCATTTAATTATTTTTCTTTTTTGTGTTTTAGGGTTTATGGTTTAGTGACTGACATGACAACACCTCCACTGCGACTACAATTGATCTTAGAAAAGAAAGCCTTGGATTTTTGGACTAAGATAGGGAGGATGAAGGTTTGGTCCCTGATGCCCTACTTTTTCTCTCATGCTCTTTTTTGCTGCTGTTGAATCATTGCAATTTCAGATGGTCCAGGGTTTATATGGAAGAACAGATGATCAGGAAAATTTGGTCATTGAGGATCTTCTATTTCCCGGAATTGGTTGATTGCTCCGTACTCTTTTACATTGGAAAAACTCCTGGAGGAGTACTCTTTTTCAAGTACTAAACCAGCGACACTTATTTTGGACAGGAGTATTTGGCAAGAGACCAAACAGGAGAAAGTCTTTGGCATGAACATTTCGGTAGGGCGAGTTGAGACTTGAGAGCACACACCAAGTAGACCCGTATGTATACCATCATTTATGCCGTATATACAAACTGAAACACTGATACACTGATCAATTCGTGTCATCACAGCTCTAGAGATTGAGGGAAATCGTTCATGCATCGATATTCATTTACGCAGATGGCCACTGCCGATCCATGAAAACCGTTCATGCACTGATGGCCACTGCCGATCTTCATCATTTACACCGCGAGCCGACCCTGGACAACACGCGCCGGGCGATGGCTCTGAGGCAGGCTGCTGCACATCCTTGCTCCTCTGTTCTTGGTGGTCTTCTTCGGTTTTCACCATGGAGGCGCTTTCTTGACCTTCCAGGTCCTTGCTGAATTCTTCTGCCACCATGGACTGAACCAATTCTTCCTTGACAATTATGGATTCTCCAGCAAAAGCATTTTCTTGCAGGTCTTTACTCTGTTTTTGGTTGTAAGAATCAGTCTCCAGTTGTATGATTCCTTCTCTAAACAGATTATTTCCACCGAATCGCCATCAATTTCATCAAGAACTAGCTTCAGATTGCCAGATTCCCATTGCCTTATTCGCTGAGAAATGGAAGAATGTGGCTTGCTGACCGGCTCAAGTTTCTTCATTACCGTTGCTGACTGAGGAACAGGATCACACTCCAATCTCTTTTCCTCGATCGTGTCACTACTGAATCCCTTTCTCTCTGGCATGTTAGGCAATAAGGCACGGTTGGCGCGGCCAGCGTGTGTGCGGGCAAGAACTGGTCGAGCCGTGCGCCGGTCGCTGAGCGCGTCGGGTCCGTGGCGAGGTGTATGTTTGGGCGTACGTCTGTAACGTCTGTGCGTGCGTGGTGTGTGTGCGCGCGCATGCATGTGGCGTGTAGGTGCACGAGTACATGCCTGTCTTTGCGTCAAGGTCCGGACGTTGGTTTGGCCACGTCCGAGGATATATAGGTTTGTGTCAAAGCCAGGTTAGTAGCTAGCTCTGAGGTAATGCAGGATGGCGTCCAGGTCAAGCGGAAGAGTGGGCAGCTCACGTTCGAAGACCGGATCGTCAGGGAACCGTACATGGGGTGACCGCTGAGAGCATGGGCGCTAAGTCCCCGTTAGCTAGAAATATGGCTGTAATTGAGTCAGTTGTAACAGTTTTGAGCTTGAAAAAAATCGCTGTTTGGCAGCGAGGCGTTTGTCACCAGAAAATCTAGTGTGTTGTGCTCCTTCTTTCACCTTCGACCGAGCGAGTGCGAGAGAGAGGGGGGTTCGTCCGGCGTTCATGTCGCCGGAGGACTGTTCGGCATATGTCGCCGGAGGGTTTGTACCAACATGGCAAGCTTACACTCTATACATTGTTGATGCATTTCTCTTGCTCTTCCATTTCTGGCATGAATATCTCACTTGGACAGCAATGCTCTAAAGAAGACAAAGAATCTAGAGCCTTCTGCAGATTCTCAGACACTAGATTTTTCTCCTGAATTTCATCCTTGAAGTTGAAGGTATCTTCTTGATAAAATTCCCCATTGCTCAGCAGATCTCTTCTCCAGAGAGAGTCTGCAATGGCGGCTCAACCTCCAGCTCTTGGGTAGCATAAGCATGCAGCAATCTCTTCTCTTCCAAAAGAAAGCAAGGACCACCACAAACATCACACACCTCACCCACGAACACGATCTCGCCAACGCCCGTCGGGCCGAGCACAAAGGAGCAGAGCTGCCCGACCAGACCAAGCCCACCGTCCGGCCGCAACTCGTCGCAGAATCTGATACAAGGATAAGTTCAGTTCAAGGTATTCCATAATGGTCTCATTTCTTTAGCTGTCATAATGGTCTCTTATTCTGATATTTATTTGACTGATATTGTGATCTTCCAAAACATGGACTATTATCTCGTCATTCACCTTGCTCTCATAAAATATACGGAAGGACTGTATGGTTTATTATGTTTCCACTTTGTGTAAATGCAAGTTCAGGGTCAAGGACAAACCCCTTTTTTAGTTGTGCATGAGAAAAACATCCCCGGTATCCTCCCTCCACGTGCCCATATTAGCAATAGATGTTCTATGGCCCACCGTCATTTAGTGGCACACTATGATTGATGCACCATGCATGATTTCAGCATTCCGCTCAGAAGATTCAAGTCATTCAACACAGTTTACACTGTAGAGCCCTTCCTAAGATACCCATATATACCTCACAAGTTCAAGCTTTGTTCTCCAGATTTATTAGAATCATACTATCTTCAAGGTGAGCTAGGAAGAGGAAGAAATATTCTAAGAGTAGTGAGAATGGGAATACGGAGGAAACGCCGAGCTATCTGTCTGCACCTCATGTAACTAGAGGTGGATATTTGTCTCAGTGTTTCCCCATGCCTCCCATTCCTATTGTTCTTAGGTTCTCCTTCCCCTTCCTTTTATCTCACGGAAGTGAGGTCATGCTGAAAACTTAATAAACTTATGTGTGCAAAGCTTAGATCATGAGGCCTTGAGAGTGATCGAGCAGGGAAAGGGAAGCCATGAGTATCTCAGAGCGATGGGTGTGGGAACATGGAGGAAACCCTATACTAGTTGGCCTCTAAATTTAGGGGCCAAGATTATCTCGTGTTTTCCCGATGCCTCCCATGCCTATTTTTCTTAGGTATTCCTTCCTTTTCCTATTTTCTTGCGCAACTATCATAAACAAATGTGCACACTTAGGTTTAGGTGATGGGGACGTGAAGGCAAGTTAGGAAGAGGAAGAAAATGAACATCTAGGACCATTGGGCATGGGAACATGGAGAAAGGCCTAAACTAATGAGTCCAACTACAACTAGGGTCAGAATTTTCCTGATGCCTCTCATGCCTATTGTTCTTAGGTGCTCCTTCCTCTCCCTTATGATCCGCAAAACTAATGCAAAGGGAGTGACAATAGACATCTTCCTGACATAAATTTCAGTTTTCGGGTTTTGCTTGTGTTTTAGTTCTATTGATTTGTTCCTTTCACTGTTTGTTTGGATAACTTATGTTTTTTCTGTTGTATTTGGGCTGCTGTTTTTTGTATACTCGGTGCCCTCTTTTTTTCGATAAAGGGTGGATTTTATTGACTCAAAATGAAGCATCAAGTGGATACAAACACAATGAGCGCACACCCGGCCTCTACACAGCTAGGATGCATACAGCCACTATGAACACACACTCACACAAACAAAACGCCGGCAAATAGCAAAGTCATATATGACCAAAGCTATGCCTAAACGAGAAAAAAGAAATAAAAAACCCAAAACGAACAAATCCGCGGTTGACAAACTACAACTATGACTGTATCCGCACCAACCATCTCTTGACACCACAAAGACAATAGACAATGATGTTCTTCAACAGCAACGCCTTCAAGAAGGGAGCATCGCTCAAGTATCGTCGTCACCGGATCCAACGACCAAAGGCGGGATTCTAGGTTTTCACCCTAAAGAACTAATCCGAGCATATCCGAACAATGCCTCCAACAAGGTAACGACACAAAAGTATCGCCATTGCCAGGTTAACCAACTCGGGTCGGACCTAGGTTTTCACCCCGGTGCTCGTCAAAGTCAATGTTGTGTTGTCCCCGCCACTTTTCCGCAATTTCAACAGGTACATGCATTTTGGCTGGCACCCCTGCACCACCATATCCTCTGCGTCAAGCCGTCGTTTGTAGATTGCATCTTACCACTGAAGACAGACACTGAATCTGAAGAAAGGAATCCTCAGATCTGTTGATGGCCACCATAATCCGCATCCACCACTCCAGGCAGCCCCTCACATCCTACTCACACGCCTCAAGGCGCCACCAGCAGGCGGGCAGCCATGGGCAGGTCGGCAGATGCCAAACCATGCTGAATCAAGGTCCAGTCCAAGGTCAAGCCTACCTGGCCACCAGCCCCTTTATGAGAACGCTGGATGCCCAAGCAAGATCAGCGATGCGGAGGACCGTATGTGGCCACCTCCTATCAGATCTGCGGGTAGGACACCTTAGCCGAAGCCGGGAAGATGACCGACGAGTGTCGATGTGCAACGGAACAGCAGGTACGCAGGACGTCGCGGGAGATGCAGGCCACGAGATCCCGAGCCCAAGGAGCATCGGGCGCTGCAACAAGGAGCCCCGCCACCGCCGTCAGCCGGGCGGGCTTCACCCGCCGACGTCCTCCGGCGGCGGCGCGAGAGGAGGTTGGATAGATGACCGCGGCGCTAGGGTTTGCGGGTCGCCCCCGAGTCGCCTGGGCGTCTTGACATCTTCGTTTAATAAAACATAATTATTTGGGTGTGTGTTCAAGGAAAAGGGCATCCACCATAATGTGCTTGGGCTCCAAAGTTACTCATATCCTTGGTGTCATTTGATTTCTTACAGATAACTTGACTATGATGATTTCACAGAATTTAACCCAAGTTATAAACATGAACTGTGTGGCACATAAGCAAGCTATCATGAAAATGGGGATGGCCAATTAATAATAACTGGTGAAGACAAATAGGAACAACTCACAATACAGAATCAATTCACAACCTTCTCCTTCTGTTCAAAATGCACCCCCTTCCACGCCCTCAGTCTTTGCCCACGACATGTTTTCTAGGCCTCACCGTAGTGGTTACTCCATCATGTTGAGTGGGCGAGTAAGGAGGAATGGGTTCTATTCCACTCGCCCTTGCCTGT
Organism: Triticum dicoccoides; assembly: GCF_002162155.2. Classification (NCBI taxonomy): domain Eukaryota; kingdom Viridiplantae; phylum Streptophyta; class Magnoliopsida; order Poales; family Poaceae; genus Triticum; species Triticum dicoccoides. The sequence goes on from NC_041383.1 coordinate 30,948,843, forward strand.
TCCCATCCAAAAAAAATCAAAACACTCTTCTCTGACGAAGTCGCCGTTCGTGGCGGCGGTGCCACGAATGTCTTATCGGGGCTTGCTGGCAGTTCGTGGTCTGGAAAGGACACAGGAGCAGGGGTTTAGGCCCAGGACGTGGGATCTACAGATGTCGGGGCGTGGCTGGAGCTAGCATTGCACAAGATGGTGGTATGCCACCTCATGCAGATCTACAGTGGGCCTCGTCATTTGCATTTTAGTCTGTCTCCCACTTCAACCGCCTCAGGCTCTTCATCTTCGCCCTAATGTATGTGTCTCTCGCTCCTATGCTCATGCCCCTGCCACTGTTGTCCATGTGCTCTCACTAGTACCATTTTATCTTTCCATGTCTTAATCATGTGGGGGATTAACTATACCATTATCTCTTAGTCTCAATGCATACAATAATTAGCATACAACGGCAGAATGGTTTACATAACTCTGTGTGTGAAGGATCCATCTACGGTCCAACATTCAGTAAAGCATCAGTTGTTTGCCATTTACATGATTTTGGTATAACAATTTCGTAGTACCTGCTATATTTTCTATGATGAACTTGACAGTTGATGTAGTCGCATTATCAATGATGCGGTATGGCCTAGCGAATGGCACTCTTGTTAGTATATGTAATTTGGATTGGATCTAGGGGATGTTTGTCGGTACATTTGCCATTGATCGATTGCATGTGATTGGTTTACTTGGTTTGAGATTTACGGTTATATGTTGCCAATTTTATGGCCTTGTGTGTATTGCATTGTCGGTTGCCCTTTCTGGTGTCCCTCCCAATGCATCATTTTCACTCACGAATGTCTTAAATCATACATCATTCTTCGTGTAGTCATGTGAGGATATTTTGATTTCGTACAAAATATATTAAATTCATGAACATTTGTTGAATCCGCAAACATATTTATTAATTATTGAGGATTTTCAAGTGCACGAACATTTTTCGAATCTGTTAACAATTTTCAAAGTCACAAATATTTTTTGAATTTGTGAACATTTTAAGGTCGCGATATTTTTCAAAAATCATGAAATTGTCCAAATTAAAGAACATATTTTAACTCGTGGACATCTTTCCAACTTCATGAACATTTCTTAAATCCAATCATTTTTCAATATATCTAAAATGTATGTGAATAAAGTTAATAATATGTTAGGATACGTAAAGAAAAAACAAATGGCATAGGTTGAACAATGATGCGTGAGCATCAAAAGTGGGTTGGCCCAGTACAAAAGGGAATGTCAATTGTGTGTAGGCGATGCCAAGTTAGCGCTCGCTAGAAGCGATACCTAGCACCGCCCAACTCCATAGGGTATGTTCTGAAAATAAGCTCATTTAGGGTTACAGACCAAGCTTCACTCCAACTCTAAGCTCGTTTCAACCATCAGAAGGAATCCAATATGGAAACAAAAATGCACCTATCTTACCTCAATTAAGATCAGATTATCCAAACTACTACTCCCTCTGTAAACTAATATAAGAGCGTTTAGATCATTAAAATAGTGATCTAAACACTCTTATAATAGTTTACAGAGGGAGTACTATATTAGCAAATTAGACATTAAAGAAGGAAGCCGCTCAGCTAAATATGAAATCTTGAGACAAACTAATAATTAGCCTTCAGAGAAGCCTAGAATTGTTGAGCCGTCTATATCAGTGCTTTTAAAATAGAGAACTAACTGATCTAACAAAACCAAGAGCAGAGTGAGCTACTATGTAACAAACAAATATGTACTACATCTAGCCCTGTACTATGGTATGGAACAATAGCATCACTGTACCATATATGCAACTAAAGTCAATGGACACATTGTTCAAAACTGTAGAGGTTCATGTAAATAAGTTCGCATATATATATTCGCACACAAAACGATCATGTGGTACACCATCAGAACTATCGAGAAATTGTGTACACATTGAACCATACGACAACAATATGTAAGTAGAATGTCAATAGGAAAAATATTTTAACTAGCTTTAGATAATTTTCAGTATGTTTGATAGTGAAGATTGCTCAAGTTACTATATCATGCGAAAACTATGTGTCAATACAACTTTCTGACAGCCAAGTGCATACATTACGAAAATAAAACTATGTGTGAATACCACTTTCTCAATGCCGGGTGCATACATTACAAAAATAATGCAATAATCCAATTTTACTCGTTCTTGATCTAGTATCCAATAGTTTAAGCAGTCTGCCAAAAATAAAGCCAACAATGGACCATGTTCACCTGATCACTAAATGAGGCAGAGAATATTAGTAACATATATTTTTCTACAATTACTTTATAACCCGATATGTTCGTTGCTTTGATGAATTCCTTAACGTACGAAAATTTTGGGTTGTCTTCCTTAAACTCAGACACACTTCCACAATTACCCTGTGACTCAAGCAACTAAACCAATGCACCTACCTACTGCATGCTACACAATAGAGTATAGGAGTCGATGATAGTGTGGGCACATAACAGTCAATGTAGGATAGTGTAGCCATGGGTTTGTGACTTCATAAAACACATCCTCTTTATTTTCAGATTATAAGAAGGGTAAGGAAAGGGACCCACTCTCTCGGATTCTTGTTAGGAGTGAGCGGGGAGAGTGGACAACATTACACATCACATGTGTGCAAAAAATTTCCACAATCATCATCGCACTTCACAGCCTGGTTGACAAGGAACCTTCAGCTAACATCCCGTGGATTTTCAGTCTATTCACAAAGGAGCACAATTAATTGATATTTTTATGTTCCAATTCAAAATAACTAAGCGAAGCATGTACCATATATGTTTACTCGGAGTTTAAACACAAGACTTCATTACATTTATTTAAGTAACAAAAGAATAAACATAAACCAAAAAACACAATTCATCCTAAAGTTTATGTGCATACAGGTCGAGGATAAATATCTTGATTTGAGTTGTTCATGCATCTGTTGGACCAACAATTATTTCCTAGACATGCTTAAATTGAAACCCACAAGATGAAATATAAGAGTTTTAATATTCCCAGAGCTTAGCTTTGTCACCACTTCACACATTTTACAAATGATATGTACATGCAACTATGGAAAATGAATATTTGCAGCGCGCTCGTGGAGAAATCTTGGGAGCGCCCAAAAAACATTCATCCTTGCCAGATCAATGTAACCAGGAATGAACTATGCTTTATGAATTGTGTTATTCCTTTGCAACTATGGCAAATGAATATTTATAGTGCTCTCGCGGAGAAATATTGGGTGCGCCCGAACCACATTCATCCATGCTAAGATCAATGTACCCAGGAATGCACTATGCTTTTATGAATTGTGTTGTTACTTTCGGTACCATTCATGGAATATGAATATTTCAGTTTGAATTAGTGAGATGATAGTTGAAAAGTTGTCGAATGTATGCATTCATAACATCAAGGTTTTATTTTATACATGTTCTAATAAGTCAGAATGAGATTTGCACCTGGTATATTATGAGAGAAATACCAAATTAATTTTATTGAGAGGTACGTTTGGATGAACATTCAGAATGCAGCCCTCAAAACCGGGACTTTTTGGGAAGTTAAGTTCTGGACATAGATTAGAGGTGTCCAGTCCTTGGTAAGTAATGGAACGCAAAGTTTCTTTGCAGCCCGAGCTCCATGGTGCAGAAAAGGAGCACTACAAGCCACGCAGATGTTCACTACGAGGAACTATTTCCTAGCGCCGTTGCTGGGGAGCATAGCTCTATTCTATGAGTCACTTGGGATTTATATCTGCTGATCACTATGAGGAACTTGAAAGACGAAAGAACTAAGATTTTTCCCTCAACTACGAGGGGAGGTAAGGAACTGCCATCTAGCTTTGCACTAGATTCTCCTTCTGTTTTGAGTAAGTTTGCGACACCTAAACCTGCTTCTGCTATGAATTCTGATATGTCGCATGTTATTGATGATGCTACTTCTACTATGCATGCTACTTATGATGAAACTACTTCTGTGCTTGATACTACTTTGCCATTAGGTGAATTTCTTGATGAACAACTTGCTAGGGTTAGAGAGAATGAAATTATTGAAGATGAAATTATTGAAGACAGTGCTGATGAAGGTTCTCCCCTAAGTATGAATTGCATGTTGTTCTAGAGGGTTATGTTATGGATGAAGAAACTGCTAGAGATTTTCTTGCTTGCAAAGATAGATCTAATCTTAAGAAGTTATTAGCTAAACTGAAACATAAATCTCTGAATGCTAGAATGAAATATGACCCTGTTTTTGCTACTTCACCTATCTTTGTTACAGATAAGGATTATGAATTCTCTGTCGATCCTGAGATAATTACTTTGGTTGAATCTGATCCTTTTTATGGCAATGAATCTGAAACTGTTGTGCCACATATTACTAAGTTAAACGATATAGCTACCCTGTTCACAAATGATGAGAAGTATCTCTACTATTATAGCCTTAAGATATTTCCATTCTCATTAATGGGTGATGCTAAAACTTGGTTTAATTCTCTTGATCCTGGTTGTGTGTGTAGTGCCCAGGATATGATTTATTACTTCTCTGCTAAATATTTCCCTGCTCATAAGAAACAAGCTGCCTTGGGGAAATATATAATTTTGTGCAAATTGAAGAAGAGAGTCTCCCACAAGCTTGGGGGAGGCTTCTCCGGTTACTTAATGCTTTGCCTGATCATCATCTCAAGAAAAATGAAATACTTGCTATCTTTTATAATGGACTAACTGATGCTTCCAAGGAACACTTGGATAGTTGTGCTGGTTGTGTTTCCAGGGAAAGACCAGTCGATCAAGCTGAATTGCTATTGAATAATATGTTGAGTAATAAAAATAATTGGACTCTTCTTCAGCCAACTCCTAAGCCAATTAAGCCAACTCCTAAGAAAAGGGGTGTTCTATTTCCCTGTCCTGAAGATATGCAAGAGGCAAAGAAATCGATGAAAGAAAAAAGTATTAAAGCTGAAGATGTTAAGAATTTACGTCTTGTTGAAGAAATACATGGTCTTAATAGACCACCTATTGAAGAAACACATTGTCTTGATAACCCGACACGGGTAGTAAAGGTAAATTCTCTCTATAGGTATGATAAAGTTAAAATCCCGTCTACTAAGTTTGCTAGCCAATGTTTGGATGAATTTGATGACTTTATGGCTAGACAAGAAAACTTTAATGCTTATGTTGGTAGAGAATTAAAGAGTAATGCTTACATGATTGGAAACTTGAGTGATTATATGGCTAGAGTTAGAGGTGAACTTAAACTCATTAGTAAATATGCTTCTATGGTTACCACTCAAGCAGAACAAGTACTTAAAGCTCAAAGTGATTTCCTCGATGAATTAAATAATAAACATGATTTTGCTGTTAGAGTGGCTACTAGAACTGGTAAAATGACTCAGGAACATTTGTATCCTGAAGGCCACCCTAAGAGAATTGAGCAAGATTCTCAGAGAAATAATGTAGATGCACCTAGTCCTCCTAAATAGAAGAAAAAGAAAAATGATAGGACTTTGCAAGCTTCTAGTGAACCTGTTGTAGACACACCTAGGAATCCCAATGATATTTCTATTTCTGATGCTGAAACACAATCTGGTGATGAACATGAACCTAATGATAATGTTAATGATAATGTTCATGTTGATGCTCGACCTAGCAATAATAATGATGTAGAGATTGAACCTGCTGTTGATCTTGATAACCCACAATCAAAGAATCAACGCTATGATAAGAGAACTTTGTTGCTAGGAAGCACGGTAAAGAAAGAGAACCATGGGTTCAGAAACCCATGCCTTTGCCTCCTAAGCCATCCAAGAAAAAGGATGAGGAGGATTTTGAGCGCTTTGCTGAAATGATTAGACCTATCTTCTTACGTATGCGCTTAACTGATATGCTTAAAGAAAATCCTTATGCTAAATACATGAAAGATATCATTACAAATAGAAGGAAGATACCTGAAGCTGAAATTTCCACCATGCTTGCTAATTATACGTTTAAGGGTGGAATACCAAAGAAACTTGGAGATCCAGGAGTACCAACTATACCATGCTCCATTAAAATAAACTATGTTAAAACTGCTTTATGTGATCTTGGAGCCGGTGTTAGTGTTATGCCTCTCTCTTTATATCATAGACTTGAATTGAATAAGTTGACACCTACTGAAATATCTTTGCAAATGGCTGATAAATCAACTGTTATACCTATCGGTATTTGTGAGGATGTGCCTGTTGTGGTTGCAAATGTCACTATCTTAACAGACTTTGTTATTCTTGATATTCCCGAGGATGATAGTATGTTGATTATCCTTGGTAGACCCTTTTTGAATACCGCAGGGGCTGTTATTGTTTGCAACAAAGGCAATGTCACTTTTCATGTTAATGGTAATGAGCATACGGTACACTTTCCGAGGAAATAACCTCAAGTTCATAGCATCAATTCTATTGGAAAAATTCCAACTATCATTATTGGAGGTTTTGAATTTTCTCTCCCTACTGTCAAGAAGAAATATGATATTCTTATTACTGGGGATGTTCATATCCCCGTTGAGGTAACCTAGTGTTATTCGAAATTTCTCCGGTACATGTTATTCGGAATGAGTTTGTTAACAAGACTTCATCAACCTTGTTAGTGGATTCCTTTTGATGAGCATGAGATGAATGAAATTAGAAGGCACAACCCTCTGTACCCTCCTTTTACTTTCTGTTATTTAGAGTAAATAAAGTAAAAATAGTATTTTCTGTATGTTTTCTGAATTATCCATGCAATAAAAAAATACCCAAAAATAAAAGTTCTCCAAATGCCCTACCAATTTAGTATGCTTTTTTCTGAAATATTTAAGAATATTTGGCACTGAGAACATAGCAGGGGGAGCAAGCACCTGGCCACGAGGGTCCAGGGCGCGCCCACCCCTACAGGGCACGCCCCTGCCTCGTGGGCCCATGGTAGCCCCCTCCACTTATTCCTGCACCCACACACTTCATCTTCCTCCCAAAAAAATCACCATCCAGCTCAAGCACGAGCTCTAGCTCATTTTGCTGCGATTTTAGATCTCCTTGCTCAAAGCTCCATTCATAAAACTGCTTTGGGAGATTGTTCCTTGGCTCTAGGCACTTGGGAGAGTAGTCATGATCCATGGGCATAGACCAACTTAGGTCAAAATCCTAAGCTTGGGGGAGTACGTATTTCTCACCGACATTACATTCATGATTCACACACTCATTCTAGTTGTCGGTGCTCATACTTTTTCATTGTACTATCCATGCTAGTTTAATTTCTTTTTCTATCTTTCTTCTTGTGTGTCTGTTAAATCTTAAGAAAAACCAAAAAAAATAGTTAGTTTAATTTCCATGCTTGTAGTAGTAATTAAAAGAAAACCCAAAAAGATTTCTCGTTCTTCTTTTGCTTGTTGGGAGCTTTCCTGTGTAAATAGTTTTATTTCCTTTCTTTCCTTTGGGGGTGGAGAGGAGAAGACCATAATGAAAATGCTTAGTAGCTCTCATATGCATGATTGTTGATTTAACCAACAGCCCATATTACTTTGTCTTCTCCCTTGAATTGAATGCTTGCAGATTCTAGCTTAGTCCAATGCACGTGCACTATTATTATTATACACACCGCTTGGTCGTGCAAGTGAAAGGCAATAGTGACGATATATGATGGACTGATTGAGATGAGAGAAGCTGGTATGAACTCGACCTCTCTTGTTTTTGTAAATATGATTAGTTCATCGTTCCTGATTCAGCTTATTATGAATAAACATGTTTGCAATGACAATTAGAGATTATAGTTGCTTATGACATGCTTAATTAGCTAGGAGTTTATAATGGTTTACCTTACGTGCCAACATGCTATTAAAATGGTTGTGATGTGGTATGATAGGGTGGTATCCTCCTTTGAATGATTCGAGTGACTTGACTTGGCACATGTTCACGCATGTAGTTGAAACAAAATCAACATAGCATTCACGATATATATGTTCATGGTGGATTATATCCTACTCATGCTTGCACTCAATGTTGATTAATTTTAATGCATGTTAATGACTATTGTCGCTCTCTCAATTGGTCGCTTCCCAGTCTTTTGCTAGCCTTCACCTGTACTAAGTGGGAATATTGCTTGTGCATCCAAACTCAATAAACCCCAAAGTTATTCCATATGAGTCCACCATACCTTCCTCTATGCGGTATTTACCCACCGTTCCAAGTAAATTTGTGTGTGCCAAACTCCAAACCTTCAAATGAAATTCTGTTTTGTATGCTTGAGAAGCTCATGTATCAACTAGGGCTTTCTGTACCTTCCATGCTAGGTGGGTTATTCTCAAGGAGAAGTGGACTCCTCTCCTCATTCACGAGAAAATAGCTGGTAACCGGGATGCCCAGTCCCATGATCAAAAGATCAAATCAAATCAAAATAATAAAACAAAACTCCCCCAGGATTGTTGCTAGTTGGAGGCACCCGTTGTTTTGGGCAAGCCATGGATTGATGCTTGTTGGTGGTGGGGGAGTATAAACTTTACCATTCTGTTTGGGAACCGCCTATAATGTATGTAGCATGGAAGATATCAAGATCTCATAGTTGTTACGTTGACAGTGAAAGTATACCGCTCAAAATGTTATTCATCTCTATTTTAAAATCGAGCTTTGGCACCTCTACAAATCCCTGCTTCCCTCTGCGAAGGGCCTATCTATTTACTTTTATGTTGGGTCATCACCCTCTTATTAAAAAGCACCCATTGGAGAGCATCGCTGTCATTTGCATGCATTACTATTAGGTTATATCGTGTATGACTTGACTGGATCTCTTTTACCATGAATTACAATGTTTAGTCTATCCTTGATCTTTAAAGGTGCTCTGCATTTATTTTATGCGGTCTCAGAAAGGGCTAGTGAGATACCATCTTGTTATATCATATTATGATTGTTTTGAGAAAGTGTTGGCATCCGAGTTTTATTATTATTGATCGCTAGTTGATTATGCCATTGACATGAGTAAACATGAGACCTAAGTGTTATTGTGAATATGGTTAGTTCATAATCTTTGCTGAAAACTTGAATGCTGGCTTTACACATTTACAATAACAAGAGCAAACAAAGTTTGTAAATTTTTTTCTTTATCACTTTCAGTTTGTCAACCGAATTGCTAGAGGACAAGCAAAGGTTTAAGCTTGGGGGAGTTGATACATATCCGTCGTATCTACTTTTCCAAACACTTTTGCCCTTGTTTTGGACTCTAACTTGCATGATTTGAATGGAACTAACCTGGACTGACGTTGTTTTCAACAGAACTGCCATGGTGTTATTTTTGTGCAGAAATAAAAGTTCTCGGAATGACCTGAAAATCCACGGAGCAACTTTTCAGATATAATAAAAAATACTGGCGAAAGAAATAGTGTCAGGGGGCCCACACCGCGCCCCCTGCCTCGTGGGCCCCCCGGACGTCCACCGACCTCAACTCCAAGTCCATATATTTGCTTTCACGGAGAAAAAAATAATAGAGAAAGTTTCATCGCGTTTTACGATACGGAGCGGACGCGCGACCTGTAGCGCGTTGTTCTGGTAAGTCTTCTTTCTTTTGTTTTCTTGCACTTTCTTCTTTGTGGCGGCACGCCATTGCACCCACTAGGTGTAGCCCCCAAGGTTCGGGCCAACTATGTAGTAGTTGGGTCGAATCTTAAGAGCATTGTCCTTGTTCTGACTTCTGTCTTTTTTCAGCATCTTGACCGCCTTCCGGGTTGCCTCCTTCAACCGGCTCCTGGGCAAGCATCGGGAGCTCAAGGAGCAACTTGCTGCCAAGGAGGAGGAGTTCCGTGTCACACAGGTACTCTTGTGCTCTTTTCTAGTGGGGGCGCGCTAGCACACCCACTGGGTGTAGCCCCCAAGATTCGGGCCAACTGTGTAACAGTTGGGCCAAATCTTAAGTCTTGTCTTTTTTTTCTTCTGATGAATTCTTCTTCTTTGCAGTCGAGGTGCTGTCTTGGCGGGCCCGGCTGCTCCAGGCCGGTCATTGCTACGTCTTGAGCTAGCGTTGGTTTTCCCCGAAGAGGAGAGGGTGATGCGGCACAGTGTAGCGTAAGTATTTCCCTCAGTTTTGAGAACCAAGGTATCAATCTAATAGGAGGCTCCTCAAAAGTCCCACGCACCTACACAAACAAACTCAGAACTCGCAACCAACGCAATAAAGGGGTTGTCAATCCCTTCATGGTCACTTACGAAAGTGAGATCTGATAGAGAGATAATAATATTTTTGGTATTTTGTGATATAGATGCAGAAAAGTAAAGATGCAAATAAAAGTAGATTGAAAGCAAAAATGATAAGAGATAGACCCGGGGGCCATAGGTTTCACTAGAGGCTTCTCTCGAGAGCATAAGTATTACGGTGGGTGAACGAATTACTGTCGGGCGATTGATAGAAAAGCGAATAATTATGATGTTATCTAGGCATGATCATGTATATAGGCATCACGTCCATAACAAGTAGACCGACTCCTACCTGCATCTACTAATATTACTCCACACATCGACCGACTCCTGCCTGCATCTAGAGTATTAAGTTCATAAGAATAGAGCAACACATTAAGCAAGATGACATGATGTAGAGGGATAAACACATGCAATATGATATAAACCCCATCTTGTTATCCACGATGGCAACAATACAATATGTGTCTTGCAACCCTTTCTATCACTGGGTAAGATCACCGCAAGACTGAACCCAAAGCTAAACACTTCTCCCATGGCAAGAAAGATCAATCGAGTAGGCCAAACCAAATTGATAATTCAAAGAGACTTGCAAAGATAACTCAATCATACATAAAAGAATTCAGAGAAGATTCCAATATTATTCATAGATAAACTTGATCATAAACCCACAATTCATCGGATCTCGACAAACACATTGCAAAAAGAGATTACATCGAATAGATCTCCACAAGAGAGGGGGAGAACATTGTATTGAGATCCAAAAAGAAAGAAGAAGCCATCTAGCTAATAACTATGGACCCGTAGGTCTGTGGTAAACTATTCACAACTCATCGGAGAGGCTATGGTGTTGATGTAGAGGCCCTCCGTGGTTGATTCCCCCTCCAGCAGAGTGCCGACGAAGGCTCCAAGATGGGATCTCGCGGATACAGAAGGTTACGGCGGTGGAAATTGTGTTTCGTGGTGCTCCTGGATGTTTTCGGGGTCCGTGGATATATATAGGAGGAAGAAGTACGTCGGTGGATGCCCGAGGGGCCCACGAGACAGGGGGCGCGCCCTCCTATCTCGTGGGGCCCTCGGAGCTTTCTTGACTTGCACTCCAGGCTCTCCGGATCAGATTTGTTCCAAAAATAACGCTCCCGAAGGTTTCATTCCGTTTGGACTCCGTTTGATATTCCTTTTCTTAGAAATACTGAAATAGGCAAAAAAACAGCAATATGGGCTGGGCCTCCGGTTAGTAGGTTAGTCCCAAAAATGATAAATGTGTAGAATAAAGCCCATAAACATCCAAAAGGGGTAATATAATAGCATGGAACAATCAAAAATTATAGATACGTTGGAGACGTATCAAGCATCCCCAAGCTTAATTCCTGCTCGTCCTCGAGTAGGTAAATGATAAAAAGAGAATTTTTGATGTGGAATGCTACCTAGCATAATTCATAATGTAATTTTCTTTCATTGTGGCATGCATGTTCAGATCCAAATGAATACAAAATAAAAGTTCATATTGACATAAGAAATAGTAATACTTCAAGCATACTAATCAAGGTAATCATGTCTTCTTAAAATAACATGGCTACAGAAAGTTATCCCTACAAAATCATATAGTCTGGCATTTGCTCTATCTTCATCACACAAAGTATTTAATCATGCACAACCCCGGTGACGAGCCAAGCAATTGTTTCATACTTTAATAATCTCAAACTCTTTCAACTTTCACGCAATACATGAGCGTGAGCCATGGACATAGCACTATATGTGGAATAGGATGGTGGTTGTGGAGAAGACAAAAAGGAGAAGATAGTCTCACATCAACTAGGCGTATCAATGGACTATGGAGATGCCCATTAATAGATATCAATGTGAGTGAGTAGGGATTGCCATGCAACGAATGCACTAGAGCTATAAATATATGAAAGCTCAACAAAATAATCTAAGTGGGTGTGCATCCAACTCGCTTGCTCACGAAGACCTAGGAAACTTTTGAGGAATCCCATCATTGGAATATACAAGCCAAGTTCTATAATGAAAAATTCCCACTAGTATATGAAAGTGAAAACATATGAGACTCTCTATCATGAAGATCGGTGCTATTTTGAAGCACAAGTGTGGAAAAAGAGATAGTAGCATTGTCCCTTCTCTCTTTTTCTCTCATTTAATTTTTTTCTTTTTCTTTTTCTCTTTTTTTTTCTTTCTTTGGCCTTTTTTTTATGTCCGAAGTCTCATCCCGACTTGTGGGGGAATCATAGCCTTCATCATCCTTCCCTCACGAGGACAATGCTCTAATAATGAAGATCATCACACTTTTATGGATTTACAACTCAAAGCTAGAACAAGATATGACTCTATATGAATGCCTCCGGCGGTGTACCGGGATATGCAATGACTCAAGAGCGACATGAATGAAAATTATGAAGGTGGCCTTGCCACAAATACGATGTCAACTACATGATCATGCAAAGAGCAATATGACAAAAGTAATGTGTGTCATATGAACGGAACGGTGGAAAGTTGCATGGCAATATATCTCGGAATGGCTATGGAAATGCCATAATAGGTAGGTATGGTGGCTGTTTTGAGGAAGGAGTATGGTGGGTGTATTGTACCGGAGAAAATTGCACGGCACAAGAGAGGCTAGCAATGGTGGAAGGGTGAAAGAGTGCGTATAATCCATGGACTCAACATTAGTCAAAAGAACTCATATACTTGTTGTAAAAATTTAGAAGTCATCAAAAACCAAGGCACTACGCGCATGTCTTTAATATCTCAAAACAATTATCAAGTATCAAGTTGATCATAGCATCCAATTCACTTCCTATCATAGTTTTTATTATACCCAACTTGGATGCTCATCATTCTAGGACCAACTTTGTAACAATAGAAAATACCATGCTGTTCTAAAAGACTCTCAAAATGATATAAGTGAAGCATGAGAGACTAGCAATTTCTTCAAAATTAAGACACCACCGTCGTGCTCTAAAAGATATAAGTGAAGCACTAGAGCAAAAACTATCAAGCTCAAAAGATATAAGTGAAGCACATAGAGTATTCTAGCAAATTCTAATCAAATAGGCTTCTCCCAAAAGGTGTGTTACAGCGAGGATGATTGTGGTAAACTAACAAGCAAAGACAAATATAATACACGATGCTCCAAGCAAAACACATATCATGTGACGAATAAAAATATAGCTCCAAGTAAAGTTACCAATGAACGAAGACGAAAGAGGGGATGCCTTCCCGGGGCATCCCCTAGCTTAGGCTTTTGGCTACTCTTGAATATCTTGGGGTGCCATGGGCATCCCCAATCTTAGGATCTTGCCACCTTTTATTCCATAGTCCAAAAAGGCTTTACCCAAAACTTGAAAACTTCACAACACAAAACTCAACAGGTAATCTTATAAGCTCCGTTAGTGAAAGAAAACAAAACCACCACATAAGGTACTGCAATGAAATCATTCTTTATTTATTTTGGTGTTAAACCTACTGTATTCGAACTTCCTTATGGTTCATAAACTATTTTACTAGCCATAGATGCATTGAAATAAGCGAACAACACACGAAAAACAGAATCTGTCAAAAACAGAACAGTCTGTAGCAATCTGTAACTAGCGCAAACTTATGGAACTCTAAAAATACTACCAAAATAGGACTTACTGGACAATTTGTCTATAGATCAGCAGGCAAAAGAATCAATGCAAAAGCATGTTTCTGTGATTTATTGATTTTTTTCTCGTGAGCACAAAGTTTCTGTTTTTCAGCAGAATCAAATCAAGTATCATCATAGTTTATCCTATAGGTTCTACTTGGCACAAACACTAAACAAAAGATAAAAACACATCTAAACAGAAAGTAGAAACAAAATTTAACACTAAACAGGAACAAAAACAAAGAACATAAAGAAAAATTGGGTTGCCTCCCAGCAAGGATAGATCTAACTAGTGCCATCTTTGGCACTTGATTCATAAGTAGCACGCATGATAGATTCGTAAGGTAATTTGACTTTCTTTCTTGGAAAGTGCTCCATGCCTTTCTTTAAAGGAAATTGGAATCTAATGTTTCCTTCCTTCATATCAATAGTCGCACCAATCGTTCTAAGGAAAGGCCTACCAAGAATAATAGGGCAAGAAAGATTGAAATCTATATCAAGAACGATAAAATCTACGGGCACCAAATTTCTATTTGCAACAATAAGAACATCATTGATCCTTCCCATAGGCTTTTTAATGGTGAAATCCGCAAGGTGCAAATTTAACGAGCAATCATCAAGATCATGAAAATCTAGAATATCACATAAAGTTTTCTGAATTGTGGAAACACTAGCACCCAAATCACACAAAGCAAAACACTCAAAATCTTTAATTCTAGTCTTTATAGTAGGTTCCCACTCATCATTAAGTTTTCTAGGTATAGAAACTTCCAAATTAATTTTTTCATCATAAGATTGCATCAAGGCATAAATAATATGTTTGGTAAAAGCTTTGTTTTGACTATAAACATGAGGAGAATTAACAACGGATTGCAACAAGGAAATACAACTTTTTAAAGAGCAATTATCATAATCAAATTACTTGAAATCCGAGATAGTAGGTTCAACATTATTTGAAGTTGAGGATTCTCCAATCTCTCTTTTACCAAATTTAGCATTAAGATCTAAAGACTCCGAATTCTTGGGACGCCTTCTAGGCAAAGTTGATTCATCATCAGTCCCATAATCATCAAAATTCATATTGCAAAACATAGATCTAATAGGAGACGCATCAATAATTTTAAGATCCTCATCATTATTTTCACGGAAACTAGAAGAACGTGCTTTTATAAAGCTATCTTTCTTAGCACGCAATCTAGCGGTTCTTTCCTTGCACTCGTCAATGGAAATTCTCATTATTTTGAGAGACTCATTGATATCATGCTTAGGAGGAGAAGGTCTAAGTTTAAGAGAATCAACATCAAGCGAAAGTCTATCAACGTTCCTAGCCAAATCATCAACTTTGAGCAATTTTTCTTCAAGCAAAGCATTAAAAATCTTTTTAGAAATCATAAATTATTCACAATATTCACAAAATCAGAGGGAATCTTATTAAAATTACCATAATAATTATTGTAGGAATTTCCATAATTATTAGAGGAATTACTAGGGAACGGTCTAACATTAAAATTTCCTCTATAAGCATTGTTTCCAAAACTATTCCTAGCAAGAAAATTCACATCCATAGATTCATTATTATTCTTATCAAGGAAGACAAAGGCATATCATTAGGATCAAGAGGAGTATTTTTAGTAGCAAACATCTTCATAAGTTCATCCATCTTTCCACTCAAAACATTGATTTCTTCTATAGCATGCACTTTTTTACTAGAAGATCTTTTGGTGTGCCATTGAGAATAATTAGCCATAATATTATCAAGAAGTTTTGTAGCATCTCCTAACGTGATTTCCATAAAGGTGCCTCCCGCGGCCGAATCTAAGAGATTTCTAGAAGCAAAATTCAAACTGGCATAAAATTTTTGTATGATCATCCATAAATTCAAACCATGAGTAGGGCAATTGCGAAGCATCAATTTCATTCTTTCCCAAGATTGGGCAACATGCTCATGATCAAGTTGTTTAAAATTCATAATATCGTTCCTAAGAGTGATGATCTTAGTGGGAGCAAAATACTTAGAGATAAAAGCATCTTTGCACTTGTTCCAAGAATCAATACTATTTTTAGGCAGAGATGAAAACCAAACTTTAGCACGTTCTATAAGTGAAAACGGAAATAACTTCAATTTGACAATATTGTTATCCGTATCTTTCTTCTTTTGCATATAACACAAATAAACAATATTGTTATCCTTATCTTTCTTCTGTTGCCATGGCGCAAAATTGATCTTTCATAACAAGATTTAGCAAAGCAGCATTGATTTCACAAGACTCAACATCATTAAGAGGAGCAATCGGAGTACTAAGGAAATCATTATTATTGGTATTCGAGAAATCACACAATTTGGTATTATCTTGCGCCATGGCAACAAGTAATCCAACACACAAGCAAACAGAAAAAGGCAAGCGGAAAAGAGAGGAGGAGATTGGGAAAGAGAGGGCGAGCAAAACGGCAAGGGTGAAGTGGGGGAGAGGAAAACGAGAGGCAAATGGCAAATAATGTAAATGCGAGGGAGAGGAGTTTGTGATGGGTACTTGGTATGTCTTGACTTGAGCGAAGACCTCCCTGGCAACGGCGCCAGAAATCCTTCTTGCCACGTCTTGAGCTAGCGTTGGTTTTCCCCGAAGAGGAGAGGGTGATGCAGCAAAGTGTAGCGTAAGTATTTCCCTCAGTTTTGAGAACCAAGGTATCAATCCAGTAGGAGGCTCCTCAAAAGTCCCACGCACCTACACAAAAAAACTGAGAACTCGCAACCAACGCAATAAAGGGGTTGTCAATCCCTTCACAGTCACTTACGAAAGTGAGATCTGATAGAGAGATAATAATATTTTTGGTATTTTGTGAGATTGAAAGCAAAAATGATTAGACCCGGGGGCCATAGGTTTCACTAGAGGCTTCTCTCGAGAGCATAAATATTACAGTGGGCTTAACAAATTACTGTCGAGCAATTGATAGAAAAGTGAATAATTATGACGTTATCTAGGCATGATCATGTATTTAGGCATCACGTCCATAACAAGTAGACCGACTCCTGCCTGCATCTACTACTATTACTCCACACATCGACCGACTCCTGCCTGCATCTAGAGTATTAAGTTCATAAGAACAGAGCAACGCATTAAGCAAGATGACATGATGTAGAGGGATAAACACATGCAATATGATATAAACCCCATCTTGTTATCCTCGATGGCAACAATACAATATGTGTCTTGCAACCCTTTCTGTCGCTGGGTAAGATCACCGCAAGATTGAACCCAAAGCTAAACACTTCTCCCATGGCAAGAAAGATCAATCTAGTAGGCCAAAGCAAACTGATAATTCGAAGAGACTTGCAAAGATAACTCAATCATACATAAAAGAATTCAGAGAAGATTCCAATATTATTCATAGATAAACTTGATCATAAACCCACAATTCATCGGATCTCGACAAACACACCGCAAAAATAGATTACATCGAATAGATCTCCACAAGAGAGGGGAAGAACATTGTATTGAGATCCAAAAAGAGAGAAGAAGCCATCTAGCTAATAACTATGGACCCATAGGTATGTGGTAAACTACTCACAACTCATCGGAGAGGCTATGGTGTTGATGTAGAGGCCCTCCGTGGTCGATTCCCCCTCCGGCAGAGTGCCGGTGAAGGCTCCAAGATGGGATCTCGCGGATACAGAAGGTTGCGGCAGTGGAAATTGTGTTTCGTGGTGCTCCTGAATGTTTTCGGGGTCCGTGGATATATATAGGAGGAAGAAGTACGTCGGTGGACGCCCTAGGGGCCCACGAGATAGGGGGGGCGCCCTCCTATCTCGTGGGGCCCTCGGAGCTTTCTTGACTTGCACTCGAGGATCTCCGGATCAGATTTGTTCCAAAAATAACGCTCCTGAAGGTTTCATTCCGTTTGGACTCCGTTTGATATTCCTTTTCTTCGAAATACTGAAATAGGCAAAAAAACAGCAATATGGGCTGGGCCTCCGGTTAGTAGGTTAGTCCCAAAAATGATATAAATGTGTAGAATAAAGCCCATAAACAGCCAAAAGGGGTAATATAATAGCATGGAACAATAAAAAAATATAGATACGTTGGAGACGTATCAGTCATCATTACGACGGGCTTGTTGCCGATACCAGCCGTCTTGGTGTCGAGGCGGCACAAGCGAGGGCGAAGGCGGCCGCGGCCCGACGGTCTCTTGATGAGACCAACCGGCTGCATGAGCAACTGGCGTGTCACAAGATCCGCTTTGAGACCGAGGTGGAGCTCCTTAAGGTGGAGGCCGCCAAGGTGGTGGGGACGCAACAGGCTCTGGTCAAGGCGGACCAGCAGCGCGGCTAGCTGGCCGATGACAAGGGCCGGCTCCAGGCCGAGGTGGATCGCCTGCGGGAGCGGGCCACCGCGGCTGAGGAGGCCCGTTGGACGAGACTCGTCGCCGTGAGGCGGCCGAGAAGGCGGCCGAAGGCAAGGACGCCGAGCTGAAGGCGGCCCTTGCTAAGGCGGCCGATCTGGAGAAGGCACTCGGGGAGCGCGACCGCATCATGGAGCGGGAGCGGCGTGGTACGTTGCTCGAGGCGCAGCACCTGGAAGAATCCTTCTCCAGTAAGTGTTGCTTCTTGTAGTTTGCCGGGTCGGGACCCGACCTTTCTTCCTTGTTGTTCTTCTTTCTAACTTGCTTCTTCCTTTGCGACAAGGGCCTTCCCGGAGAGTGGCTGGCGGAGGAAGTCGTCTGCTATCAGCGCGACCCGACCGACGTTGTTGGGTCTGGGATGGATCCACTGACGGCCTAGACCTTCCGGGAGATCATCGCCGCTGCTGAGGCCCGCCTGCGGGTCCTGGGGACGCAGATGGAGCGGCTGTCCTGGGCCGGCACCGCGATGACGACGACCCTGTGGCCGCACTCCGTCCATCCGTGCAAGTTCTCGCGCCTAGCGTGTTGGTTGGAGATGGGCCCGGACCGCCTTGGCGAGTGGCGTGTTTCCGCTGCCAGTGCCAGTGCTGAGATGGCGCTCTGGTTCGTGTTGTCTTGGCATCCGGATCTTCAGCTGGACGCGCTGATGGGCCAGCGTGCCGGTCCAGAGCAGTTGCTGCCGGAGTAAGCCGGCCGGATCGCCTCCCGGGCCAGCTACATCGCCGAGTTCTCCTTCCATGACGAGTTCCATCCGGAGCGGAGGAAGACGGTAGGGTCGTGGATGGCGATGACTACGGCTTGCTTCTTCGCGATCCGGAGGGGAGCTCAGAGGAGACGGGCGTCTACAGCGACGCGGACGCCGAAGAGGACACTGGTGCCTCGCCGGACTCGGAGGCCGTCAACATCGCGACGCGACGCTGGAGATGCCTGAGACACTTTGTGTAAAAAATTGTTAAGTAGCAGGTCCACCCACCCACTGGGGGTTTTAGGGTGTAATGAACTCGGGCCCTGGGCCTTTACTTTAAATATTTGTGCGTAAATGTCGTGAGTGCTTTTGTGCTCTTTGCCTACCGCTTTTTCGAACCAATTTCATACGCTTTTCCTCTCTCAAACCTCCCCCCCCCCCGCGAGTCAGACGTCCGAGGATTCGGTCTGTGACAAGGAGTTCGATTCTTCGAGAGGGGCGCGCAGGACTTGGATCCTTAGAAGCGTTGAGCGCGAGCAAAACACCCACTGGGCCGGCTGGCGGCAATCCGGCTTGGCCGGTTGGTGAGCAGACGGTTGTGCGGCTACTTTTTTGATGAGTGACGGGCCGGGTTGATCGACCCAGCGTCCTTTGACTTAGTGTATGAATCGTAGAGGAGCTTTGGCCCGTTGTGCTTGCCCGCCGACAGCCAAAGCTGGATCTGCGGTTTTAGAGCTAAGTGGGGGACCATGGCGTCCCGACTTTATCGGGAATCACCAAGTAAGGCGGCGAGGAGACGACCGAGCCGGCCTGCCCCCGAGCCCCCGGGTCGAGTGAATCGAGCCGGTGGCTGGGTTCAGTGGTAAAGTGATGCAGAAAAATAGGGACGCAATAAATTGGTCGGCAAAAGGCAGTCCTCGAGTCTCGTTCGGGGACCCCACGGTTTCATGCGTTTACAGAAGGCGACGATACATACACTCGTGCGGCTAACTGTAAAACGGGCGAAGGAGTCCCGCGTTCCACGGTCGGGTCATTTCTTCGCTGGCGGTGTCCTTCTTGCGCTTCTTTGACTTGCGCGCGTCGATGAGGTAGTAGGCGTTGCGATCGCGCAAGGCCCTGCTCACGATGAATGGGCCCTCCCATGGAGGGGACAGCTTGTGCTAGCCTGCCTGCTCTTGGACGAGTCGGAGGACGAGGTCGCCCTCGCAGAATGCGAGGGGCTTGATCTTCTTGCTGTGGTAGGGCCTCAGGCCTTGCTGGTAGATAGCCGAACGGCTAAGTGGCAGAAGGCGCGCTTCTTCGAGCAGGTCAACACCGTCTTTGCATGCCTCTCTGGCTTCGGCTGCGGTGTACATCGTGACGCGCGGCGAGTCAAACTCGACGTCGGTCGGGATGTTGGCTTCGGCTCCATAAACGAGGAAGAACGGGGTGAACCCGGTTGACCGGTTCGGCGTGGTGCGTAAACTCCAGAGAACTGCAGGCAACTCGTCAAGCCAACTTCCGAGTGAGCGGATGAGTGGCTCGACGAGTCGCGGCTTGATGCCGGACATGATGAGTCTGTTGGCCCACTCGATCTGCCCGCTGGACTACGGATGTGCCACGGAGGCCAGGTCGAGGCGGATGCCAGAGACAGAGCAGTATTGCTCGAGCGCGCCCTTGGCGAAGTTGGTGCGGTTGTCGATGATGATGCTGTTCGGCATGCCGTAGCACACTGCTATGTAGTTGATGAACCGGACGGCTGTTGGCCCGTCCAGTTTCTTGATAGGTCTTGCCTCGATCCACTTTGAACTTGTCCACTGCCACCAGCAAGTGCGTCATGCCGCCTCGAGCGGTTTTGAAGGGTCCCACCATGTCGAGTCCCTAGACCGCAAAAGGCCAGACGATCAGTATGGTGCGGAGTGCTGACGCTGGCTGGTGGCTGCGTTTGCTGAAGCGTTGGCACCCCTCGCACTTGAGGACGAGTGACTCGGCGTCTTCGAGGGCCGTGGGCCAGTAGAAACCGTGGCGGAACGCCTTGGCCACCAGGGATCGCGATGCGGCGTCGTGCCCGCACTCGCCCTGGTGAATGTCGAGGAGGATGTCGATGCCGTGATCCTGCTCGACATAGCGCTGGAACACGCCGGTAGAGCTGCGCTTGACGAACTCGTTGTTGATGATGCTGTACATGGATGCCCTGCGCTGAACTTGCCGAGCTTCGGTCTCGTCCATGGGGAGAACCCCGTTCTCTAGAAATTCTGATATCGGCAGGGCCCAAGATGGGGCCGCGACCACGGTGAAGACGGCCACCTGGGTGGGTTCTGAGTCGGAGGCCCCTAGGCTAGGTTGAGCAGCCCTCGGGTTGGGGACGGCGATGGCCGGGTCCGGGGTGATGGTGGCCGGGTTGAGCTGAGCAGTCCCCGGGCCGGGTTCAGCAGCCCTCGGGCCGGGTTCAGCAGCCCCCAGGCCGGCTTGCGGTGCGGCCGGGTCGTCTGGGACGTGGATGGACTCGGAGTCCGCCGATGGCTTGACGGACGGCTTGCGCAGGTGCTCGAGGGAGACGCCGGACGGGATGGCTTGACGTGACGAGGCGATCTTGGCGAGCGTGTCGGCTGCTTCATTCTCCGCGCGCGGGACGCGGAGGAACTCGCAGCTCTCGAAAGATCCGGACAGCTTCTGGACGAGGAAGCGGTAGCTTGCCATGTTGGAGTCGCAGGCATCCCATTCGTTGGAACACTGCTGCACCACCAGGTCTGATTCGCCGTAGCACAGGATGCGCCGGATGCCGAGTTCCTTGGCAAGTTGGAGGCCGTGCACAAGGGCTTCATATTCGGCGACGTTGTTGGAGGCCGCGAAGTGGATATGGAGCGCGTAGCGAAGCTGGTCGCCCTACGGAGATGACAGTACGATGCCGGCCCCCAAGCCGAGTCGCATCTTGGACCCGTCGACGTGCCTGCACAAGTGCGTCGAGTCGGGATGCAGCGGCAAGTACTGGGTCTCGGTCCAGTCGACGAGGAAGTCGGCCAGGGCTTGGGACTTGATCATGGTGCGGGGCTCGTAGAGGATGGTGTGACCGGCTAGCTGGATCGCCCACTTGGTGACCTGGCCAGAGGCGTCCCGACACCCGATGATTTCTTCGGTGGGAGCCGTGCTGACGACGGTGACGACGTGCTCTTGAAAGTACTGCTTCAGCTTCTTGGCGGTGAGGTACACGCCGTAACACATCTTCTGGTAGTGTGGGTAGTTCTGCTTGGAGATGGAGAGCACCTCGCTCAGGTAGTAGACTGGTTGTTGGACGGCTTGGATCTTGCCCTTCTCTGGTCGCTCGACCAGAAGCACCGTCCTGACCGCCCGCGAGGTCGCACCTATGTAGAGCAACAACGGCTCCTTGTCAGTTGGCGCGGCCAGGACTGGTGCGATGGAGAGCATGCGCTTGAGGTCTTGGAAGGCATCACCTGCCTTGCCGTTCCACTCGAACGGGCTTGTTTTCTTCATCAGCTGGTACAGGGGTAGCGCCATCTCGCCCAGCCGGCTTAGAAACCGGCTGACCGAGGCCAAGCATCCGGTGAACTTCTGGACATCGCGCAGCTAAGCTGGCTTGCGCATATGCTCGATGGCCTTGGTCTTCTCCGAGTTTGCCTCAACGCCGCGTTCCGAGATGAGGAAGCCGAGTAGCTTTCCGGCTAGGACGCCGAAGACGCACTTTTCCGGGTTGAGCTTGACCTTGTATTTGCAGAGGTTTGCGAATGTTTCCTTCAAATCGTTGAGGAGCGTGAGGTGCTGCTTGGTCTTCACCATGATGTCGTCCACGTACACGTGGATGTTGCGGCCGAGTTGCGGCAGCAGGCATTTCTGCATGCAGCGTCGGAAGGTGGCGCCGGCGTTCTTCAAGACGAACGACATAGTGATGTAGCAATACGCCCCAAAGGGCGTGATGAATGACGTCTACAGGGCATCGGCCGGGTCCAGCTTGATCTGGTGATAGCCGGAATAAGCGTCCAGGAAGGACAGGAGCTCGCACCCGGCGGTCGAGTTGATGACTTAGTCGATCCGCGGGAGAGCAAACGGATCCTTGGGACATGCCTGGTTAAGGCTGGTGTAGTTGATACACATGCGCCAGGTCTTGTTCTTCTTCAGGACGAGGACTGGATTGGCCAGCCACTCGGGGTGAAACACTTTCATTATGAAGCCGGCCGCCAAAAGCTTGGCGACCTCTTCACCAATGGTTCTTCTCTTCTCTTCAGAAAATCGTCGGAGGGGTTGATGAATAGGCTTGGCGTCCTTGCGGACGTGAAGTTTGTGCTCGGCGTACTTCCTCGGGATACCCGGCATGTCCTTGGGGGTCGATGCAAAGATATCTCGATTCTCATGGAGGAAGTCGACGAGCTCGCCTTCCTATTTGCTGTCGAGGCGGGTGCCTACGACAACGTACTTGCTACAGCTAGGGTCTTCTGGGTTGAGATTCACTCTCTTGGTCTCCTTGGAGGGCTTGAAAGCAGCCTCGTCTGCTGGGTCCAGGGTCGGAATCGATGCCGCGGAGGCCTCGCCTGCCAAGGCGACGATTCGGTCGAGCTGGCGCCACTCCTCGGCAATGACCAGCTACTCGGCCAACTTGGCGCCATCTCGGGCGCACTCCAGAGACTTGCGGTAGTCGCCGGTGACGGTAATGAGGCCCTTGCGACCCGTCATCTTCATCTTCAGGTACGTGTAGTGGGGAACCGCCATGAACTTGGCGAGCGCGGATCAGCCCAGCAATGCATGATATGCGCTGGACAGGTCCACCACCTCGAACCAGACTGGTTCGTGTCGGAAGTGGCTGCTGTCGCCGAACAGGACATCGAGCCGGACCCGGCCAATGGGCGAGCAGGAGAGGCCGGGTACGATGCCGTGGAAGACTGTTCGGGTTGGCTCCAGGTCCTCGGCCTTGAGGCCGAGCTTGGTCATCATGTCGCGGTAGAGGATGTTGATGCTGCTACCGCCGTCGATGAGGACTCGAGAGAACTTGCATGTGCGCCGCGCGACGATGGTGAGGTTGAGGACAAGGGCATATCCACCCTAACTCGGCATGACTGCCGGGTGATCCTCCCGGGTCCAGGTGATCGGGCGATCCGACCAGTGCATGAAATCTGGCTTGGCCGGGACGACGGTGTTCACCTCCTACCGAAGAAGGCGCTCGCTGTGCTTGTCGTCGCCGAGGCTGGTGAAGATGACGTAGGCCGCGTTCTGGTCCGGGTAGACGTCATTCCGCATCGCGCCGCCGGCGGGAGGCGGCGGTGGAGGCGGAGGCGGTTGTCCTGCGCCTGGAGCCGGAGCCGGAGCCGGACGAGGCGGAACGTCTCCCCTCATGATGCGCTTGGTGATGGCGCACTGCCGAAGCATGTGCATGGAGGGTCTTGCGCCGCTATGGTGCTTGCATGGGGCGTCGAGCATCTCTTCGAAACTCATGGCGGGTTGCCACGCCATCTTGTCGGTCTACCGGCGCTTCTCTTCCGGGTCCACCGCGGGCTCGACGACCGCGATGAACCGGTTGTCGTGACGTTGCGCCGGCTGGTCGGCCTTGCGCTTGTTGTTCTGGTGATGCTGCTGCGGCTGTTTTCGCCGACCGGCTTCGGGGGAGGAACCGACTTTGCTTTGCAGGCTTCATCCAGCGCCACCTGGATATTCATGGCGGAGTCGGCGTTGGCGTACTTGTCCGCCGTCACCATGAGCGCGGCCATGGTGGCCGGCTCGGAGCGTAGGAGCTTGTGCTTGAGGAGGGTGCCGTCTCGGCACCCGCTGACGAAGTAATGTATCGCCTGGACTTCATGGACGCCCTCGCAGCTGTTCCGGAGCTCGGTCCAGCGTGCGAGATACTCGCGGCCGGTCTCCGTCGCCCCTGCACGCACATGGCGAGCTGGATGGGGGACCGGGTCGCTTGTATGTCCCGGTGAAGTTGCGGACAAAGGCCTCCTCGAAGTCGACCCACGCGTTGATGCTGCCCATCGGCAGGCTGTTCAACCATGTGCGGACCGACCCCTGGAGCATGAGCGGTGCGTAGCACACAGCGAGACGACGATTGGAACCGGTGATGCCAATGGCCGTGGTGTAGTCGGTGAGCCAGTCTTCTGGCTTCACGGTTCCATTGTACTTGGGGTTGTCACGGGGGAGCACGAACCCCTTGGGAAAGGGCTCCTCCCGGATGCGTGGGCCGAAGCACGCCGGCCCGATAGCGCTGCTCTGCTCCACGTCCATGGAGCTAGTGAGCTGATCGAGGCGGTGGCGCGCGTCGGCGTCGTCGATGGAGCGCGGGCCGAGTTGACTAGCGGCCAGGCCCTGAGGGGCCGGGTCGGTTGGAGCCGGACGCCGGCCATGCTGGCCGGGTCCGCGCTGGGTCTCCGGGGCAGGCTCGTTGCCCAAAGCATCGGCGGCGGTGGCGGCCGGGTTGCGTCGGGTCCGGGCTTGGCCGGAGTGCGCCTCGCCGGGCGGCGAGGAAGCCGTGTGCCGGGTCCGCCAAGGCGGGCGGAGCCAGATCCCGCCGGCTTGGCGAGCTGGTTGAGGTGATCCTGCTGGGTGTTGGTGGCGTGGAGGAGCTCGCGCATCCGCCCGATGCGTTCTTTGAGCTCCTCGCCCGCGAGTTGGTCAAGGCCGACCGCGGCTGCCTCCGCAGCGCGCATGTTCTTCACTGGGGTTCCGTCGACGGTCCGGACGGCGCCGAAGGCCCAGCCGATCGCTCCTCCCTGGGCGCGAGTATCGATGACCCGGCTTGCCTCGGCCGTGGCGGGCGTGAATCCGTGGGCAGCGGCGTGCTCCATCTGAGCGGCCTCCAGGCAACGCCTGGTGGCGGTCAGTGTCTCGGACAGGTCCAGCATCTACTGGCGCCTATCCTTGAGCTGGGTTCGGGCTTCAGTGACGTTGGTGGCGTCGACGTCGGTGCCGATTGGGATCCGGAGGCTCTGCATCGCGGCATGCAGTGGGTCAGACGGCTCGGTCCGTGCCGCTGCGGCCCCGGCTTCCGCGATCCTCCTTGCCTTGCTCGACGAGGAGGAGGCACCATCGCCGGAGACGAAAACCTCCACATGCGTGTCCATCGTCCCGGCAGTGAATCCTCCGCCGAGGGAGAGGGGAGAGTCGGAGTAGCTGAGCACCTCGTTGGGGTACTCGTCGACCGCGAACGCGTCGGAGATGCGCAACACGGTGAAGGAGGCGGCGAGCGCGCCGATGACGTCGTCCGCCAGAGTGACGGACTCGTCGGAGTAGGAGAAGGGCCCCGTCTGAAGCATGCTCCCGGCCAGCTCCTCGAGCTGCCCCATGGTGGGCGCCAACTTTCGTGGTGGGTGCACGACAGATGCCAAGGGATGGCTAAAGAGAGGAGGAGGCTCCAGGGCTCTGGTGGGCTCTAGAGGCAAGGTTGGCATGCACTGGCACGGGATGCAGGACATACCCAGGTTCGGGGCTCTCCGGAGAGATAACACCCCTAGTCCTACCGAGTTTAGTTGGATGATCTATAGTACAATGTCGCTCCTGGAGCTGTATGGAGGAGGAAGGAAGCTGGCCAAGGCTTGGGCTGCTCCTTCTCCCCGGTGTCGCCGTTGGGTGGCTAGTCCTATGCTTGCTTGTGTTTCTCTTACATATGTCTCACTCTCTTTCTCATCATGCCCCCGTAGGCGTGGGTTCCTGGGGGGTTTATAGATCAACCCACCCAGGGTTGCAATGGTAATATGCTGAGTCGTTGGGTCCGTATTGTCGGTGTCCGGGGTACCGGGCTGGGTCCCGCTTGTGGGCTTGTGGTTCGCCGGGTCCCCCTAGGTGCGGGCCCCGCGTGCCTAGGGGGCTGTGCGCCGTCTTGTCGATCGTCAGGGCATGACCGAGTCGAGTCGTGTACAGTGCTCTCCGTCAGGCTGCCGCTTGCTGTCGTCAGCGATGAGGGTGGGAGCATTCTGGCCACGCCATCCCCGGTCAGCGGGTAGGTAAGGGGCACTGTTGCCACGCTCCGGCTGACCATAGGCATGGGCGGGATCACTGTTGTCTTGGTCATCGGTGGTTGAGGTCTCGTCCCATCGTACGGCCTGGACGGGACGGAGCTGACCCATGGCTGGGTTGCCGTGGACGCCACGGGTGGGTTGGCTTGCTGGGGAAGCCATGGCTGCGTCGGGTTGAGTTGTCTTGCGCCAGTTGCTGCGGCCGGGTCGACGTACCTTGCCGGGTCGCAGAGTTTGGCCGGGTTGCGGGCCTTGCCGGGTCGAGCGACCCGGCCAGGCGCGTGCTAGTTTGCGGGACGATGCGGGCCCTGCTGTTTTTGAAAAGGATCCGGGTTCCGTTGCCTGCCCGGGGTTCATCCCCCGACAGCGGGACTATTTTACCTCTCGCCTTGTCTAAGTTTGTAACAAAATACTTTTGAAATATATT
>NC_041383.1:30976676-31031463 GCF_002162155.2 Triticum dicoccoides
ACAGTTTCAAAAAAAAAGTCTTCGAATTGCGAGTTGCTCACATGATGAATTGCAAGCTGGGCTAGCTTCCACTCGCGTACCCGGGCCTCCCGCTCACTCATAGTCACCTCACGATTGCTGACTTCGACTTCATCACGTGTCAGGTTGCTAAGCGAATTTAGCCGTGGGTTGGCAAGCATCAACCTTCCCATGTACACAATGGGCTTTTTTCTTCTTCAAGATGGGGTTCACGAATATTTTGATAAATTTAGGTCCTGATTCTAAAAAGAAATGTTTGCTACCACCACTGGCCAGGGTCGAGAACATATCCAATGCGGCAGACGGACGGGTGCATCGGATGCACATGAGACATTTGAACCATTAGATATAATCTGAGGGATGGGAGTAGGCTAAAATATGGATTCATGGGACATTTGCAAAAAAGGCTTCATACTATGCTAAAAACAAACCGTGCCCCACTCTTTCCTCTTCCATTATTTAGTCAGTGATATTTATTTATTTCTCCAAACATAAATATGTTCATATATGTTGAGCCATACATCACAGGTTGGTTTTCCTTTTACCACCATTGTTGTTGTGACGAGATTTTCGAAACAAGATCAATGTTGAATATATTTCTCGAATATTGATTCATTTTTATTTTCAATCATAAACCATAAAAACTATATATTTTGAATTGAAAATTAGATTTATTTTGTATGTTTTCAAACTCTAAATCTCCCTCCACACATCGATCCCACGTGCACATGCTTAAACTAAATTTCAAGTGAAGTTTTAGAAAGCAAAATAAAATCAAAAAATATTCAACAGTGATCTTGTTTCAAAGATCTTGTCAAGACAAAGTTGAAAACGGATTCAAAATTGGACACTCGATTTGAAATATATTTCCATTATGTGTAAACACACAATTGATGGGGGAAAGGGATGTGGAGCCTGGGTGGAATTTATTGAACTATAAGGTTTCTTTTACAAGTATGTTATATAGTCCAACATATGACAAATTCTAGCATGTTGCTTTTTCATCTAATGGCCCAAAAGCCATTGGTCACGTTCTCCGGCAGGGAGGTGATGGCACCGACCATCCCTAAGTGTGCGCCATGACGGACCACGACCCGCAATCTCAATCAAGCGGTGGCACCCACTATGTAGGCAGCGGGACAGGGACCGGCTAGGCGGCATGATGGATGATCTTTTGGTGCCTGACCACCATTCAGTTCGCCCCCAAGCCATTTATCTTTTGCCTCCGAGTCATGTATCTTTTTTCTTTTGCTTTCGAGCGTGTTTGTGTTGATGCCCCATAAAGCTATATATTATTCTCGTTCTCGCACTTGAACTACTTGCATGCACATGATGGTTTGTTTTATTTACAAAGTGAGGTGAAAGCATATTTCAAGAAATGTTTGCTGGTTATAGTCGTCATTTCTTTTACTACTCTGCTGAAATTCAAAAAGGAGTCCGTCAAGCCATGCTCCATTGATGGCACAGTCGTTGAGCCTGCGCCAGATCCCTAAATGATGACAGATGAAGATGAAGATGTAGCTGATGCTGCCTTATATTGAGGTTGTGCCACAATCTTTGCAAACTGCAGTCTTTGCTGTATTATAGTTACTTTTGCCAATAGGCCCAGCCTAAGAAGTTGACGTGAAGAAGGGGTGTAGCTTTCCTAAGACCTCCCTCGTGTATCTATTAATTGTTACATTTTGTTGTTGCATCCATTGATTGTAAGAATAGATTATTTCTGCTGATTAAGGATATGACTGAGACTTGGTCCTTTGTATGAGGCCTATATCAGTTAAACGAACTCAGTTAAACTGAGCTTTGCAATGAATCACTCCGACAAAACGTAATTTAACCAAGCTGTTGGCTCGCCACATTCGATATCCACCATTCGAACTTCACAATGTCTTTTTGGAGGGGTACGCTTGTTCTGAACTTAGCTTAACTGAAGAACTGAACGGCGACAGGAAGATTCAGATTTGTGACACCAGCGACCTGGAGAGTCATGAAGATCTTGTGCTTGACATGTTTGGCCAAGTGACTTATTATCGGAGAGGGAGGTAACATCATCCATACCCATACCGAAAGCTATTTGCGCCAAGTGGGGTGTGAAAAACGCGAGAGAGAATGGATGGATTCCGTGCATCGAACTGATAGCCAGGTATGCTGTACACGAAGGGGAGGATGATGCGTCCAGCAACAGGGTCACAATCGTACCTGTTGGCTACTTAGAAGAGATACTAACAACAATGCTGCCGCCTAGATTTCATCTACAAGCTATACAACTAGTTGTTCGTATCTGTCAACATAGAGGAAATCAGAAGCTTTTGCTTCAACTGCTGAAGAGAGAGCAGCAGATCGGGAAAGGACGTGCACTGCCCATTTGTTGGTAATAGTATATTTACCAAAACTGAGTGTGCACACATATCTGTGCACAGAATCATCAATGGAAACAGAGCGGTACCTCAGAAGCTTGATCTCACTGAAATCTGAATCCTGTCCATGCTTGTCACTCTTACAGAACTGATCCCAATGCCCCGCAAGCCTTATGACAGCGAACGAAATGGCCTTGTTGCGAAAATGGACCTCCGTGCCGACTTGCAAGACATCAGTAACCCCACAGCAAAATCTCATGTCTTGTATACTAGCTGCTACATCGGTGCTTGATATGTACAGTGGCTTGTCTTGTACTCCAAGTAGATGATTGTACTCCTATATATATGCCCACGAGGCTCAAGCAATAACCAATCCCTCTCTCCCTACTAACAAGATGAGTGGAGGACATAACGATACAAAAATGAACATATGTTTTTTTTTGAAGGTCACCGGGGAGGGAGAGGACTCCCCCACCTGAATTGTATTCAAATTGCATATAAGACTTCGCAGCCTTTTGCAGGATGGGTTCAAGTGAACCGGAATTACAGGGGGGCACAGGAGGAGAAGAGGTAAAGCAAAGAACACAACAAATAAACAAGGGAGAACAAAGAGGGAAAACACGCCCCGACACAACACAAAGCACCCCCAGCGAGATCGAACGGCATTGGCCAGCCGAGAACAAGCCATGGCACTGCACCATCGACGCAATCGGAGGCATCACGCAACCAAGACTGCACAACGCCACGACACCACTGTGTCGGGGGTGCATTCGAACGGTCACGCGAGGCCCAGACGACGCCACGGCGCCTGTGTATCGCAGGCAAAGTCGGAGTCGCCAAGCAGACAAACCCATGACACTGTACCATCGACGCAATCGAAGGCATCACGCAACCAAGACTGCACAGCGCCACGACACCACCTGCGTCGAGGGTGCATTCGAACGGTAACGCGAGGCTGAGACGACGCCACGACACCTGTGTGCCACCAACAAAGTCGCTTGACATCGCCAAGTAGAGACTCACCAAGGAGCGCAGGAGCAAGAACACAAGAAGAACACCGCCAAAGAGGGGCTCCAGCCACCGTCGACCCCAAACCGGCCGCACCACCACCACCTCAAACTTATCAGCAGAGCTAGCCTGAAGGAGGACGCCAACTTTCATCATCTGACCAAACAAGGCGAAGCGCCTCGAACAGTGGCCGTCTGGTCGCCACCCAACAACCCCCGAAAGGGGAGAGGTGGGAACGAGGAAATCCAATATAGGACCACACCTCGCTAACCCGGCTTCCGACGAAAGAATCAACCCCACTTCAGGGCATGGCCGAGCCAAGATCACGAAGACAGAGCACCACTTCTCCGCCACCATCTCCCCCACGGACCACCAACGGAACCACCTCGAGCCACTGTTCACCCTAGCAAGGCAAGCTCAAAGACGAAGCCCATGGAGGGGATGTGACGTTTGAGCGCCACCATCGCCTGATCCGGGAGACCGGGATCCAAAGTTTCCTCTGGAGCAGACAGGAGGGGAGACGAGCACCGCGTCACGACGCCTTCAACAAGGATACGGTGCCCACATGCACTGCCGTCGTTGGCTTCGACCGAAATCGGAGCCCGGCATTAGCCGGCAGTGTGCGCAACCCCAAAACCTGTAGCCTGCTAGTCCCCCCAAAGCCAAATCCACACAAGCAGATGAAGCACTCGCTGCCAGCCCACGAACAGAGACTGCCGCGCCATGCGAAGCCTCCAGATCGGGAGAAAGAACCGGGGACGAGCGAGAACGGCACCTGCTGCACGCCTAGCCCTCCGCACACCACGTGCTTAGAACCCCGACACGCCCACCTGCCCCCATTCCGAGTCCCAGCTCGCGGGAGAGAGCAAGGACCGCCAGATCCGCCGCCGATGGCAACGCACACCCAGGCCAGCCACCGCCATCCACAGCCGAGGCACAAGACCCCGCCGCAGCAGACGCCGCCCTCACGGCCAGAGGGACTCACCCCACGCCACAAGCGCCGATGGAGGCACCGCGGGCAGGGCAACCCCGCCGGATCTGAGAGGCGACGCGCCGACGCGCGCACCACAGAAGCAGGGCACGGGGGCGCAGCGCCAGCCGGCCGCGAGCACCGCCGCCCTCCCCACCGCGCCGGAGCACGAACGGAGCGCGCGGAGGAGCGACGCACCGCCGCCGCCACACGAGCCCCCTGCTCGTAGACCGGCCGCTTTGGCGCGCCAGAGCCCCGCCGCCGCCGGATCCGCGCGGGGCTTTGCCCGGCGGAGGCTGTTGGGCGGCGGCGAGGGGGAGGGAAGCCGGTGGTGGGGGGGCACTGCGGTGACGAGATGCGCCGCCGCCCGAGTCGCCCTGGGGAGGACGACGCGGGGGCCTTTTCTTACTGATCCGTCAAAACCATGAACATATGTTTTGGTTTTCGCAAACATGGCCGAACAGCAACCATGATAAGAAGTGGTAGTTATGTATACAACAAACATATGGCCAAGCACGGAAATAGGAAATAAATGGAAGTTCAGTGTTATGTCTTGTGGATTCTACTAAAATGGAACTACAACTAGGAAAACAATGAAATAAGCTAGGAAAAAGGATTACAAATCTGTAGAAAGAACTCCCTTAAACAAACTTCATCAGCAGCTCCCAAGTTGCTGCCATGAGGCAAAATATACGTTTGCTAGTTTCCTAGTAACCACCATCATTTTTTTACTGCTCCACTGAAATTCAAAATGGAGTGTGCGAGGCCTGGCTCAGTTGACAATAGTCGTTAAGCATGCGCCAGATCCTCCAAAGTTGAGGATAATCAAGAAGTTGCTCACTGACGACAGATCATGATGCCGGAATTAGCCTAACGAAACCACAAGCTACAACGGTGATTCCAGTAGTTTAGGTGTGGCTGCAGGATTTTGCCTTGGCTTTTATTCTTCTTCTATATAGTTTATTGTGGCTATTGGTTAAACTTAATTTTATGTTTTTGCCTAGCATAGGCCTTTTGCATCCTTTTGGTCTCGCTGGTTTACCTTGTCAATTTGTGTGCCTTCTTGGTGTTCTTCTGATACGGAACAACACACACCTGTTTGTCGAGAAAAACTAATCTATGGAGATTAGATCCTATATATTATATCTCAACTTTAGTAGTTTACTCTCTTATCCCTCCTCTAAAGCAGCTTTGTGGTAAAACTGTCCTCTGGCCAATATGTACGCTGTTATGCTTCCCCTGTTATGATCTAGGGGACCATTCAGCTCTGTTAGGACCAAACAGTCAACTTTACATGAGTTTTCCTGATCGTATATAATTAACTTCAGACGCGACTAAGAAATAAGAATAGTATAAAACTCTAAATAGGCCTTTGCTTTCCAATAATATGTGAGATAGTCAGTTTCTAATTAAGCATGTTCTGACAATAATATGTGCTTCAGCAGATGCATGTGCACAAGTCAAATCAAGATGTTCATCCTCAACTTGTATGTACACAAAATTTAGGGTGAATATTGTGGATTCTGGTTCATGTTTATTCTTTTTTAACTCAAATAGATGTATTGCTTTGCTTGTCAAGTTTTCATTTCTTGTTGGAACTCTTGTTACCTAGTGTAAACATACATGCCCAATGATATGCTTACCTAGTGTAAGCATCTCATTGGCATCCCCAGCACCTATCGTTGGCTGTATCGAAGTTGGTTGCTTTGTAATACAAAGCGGGGGAAATCCTTTTTCGTAAGGGGAGGATGATGCGCCCAACAACAGGGTCACAATCGTACCTGAGTTGGCTACTTAGGAGAGATACTAACAACAATGCTACCGCCTAGATTTCATCTACAAGCTACTAGTTGTTCGTATCTGCTTACACACAGGAAATCAGATCCTTTTGCTTCAACTGCTGAAGAGAGAGCAGCTGATCGGGAAAGTACGTGCACTATCCATTTGTTGGTAATAGTATGTTTACCAAAAGTGGGCGTGCACACATATGGACATGATGGACGAGGCGGAGGGCGAGGCGGAGGGCGAGGCGGAGACGAGGCTACCAAAGGCGGCCGGATCACCGCCGCTGCTCCTTCAACCCTTGTCTGGCGGACGCGCTCCGGCGCATGAGATCCAACCGGCCTCTCCTAGTACCCTAGCGGCGGCGCCGCCGGGTGGAACGGACGAGCCGGCGGGATCGGGTGGCGCTTGCGGTGTTCTGCAGCCTGGTGAGATCGGACGGGATGAATCGCGTTGGATGCAATGGCGGGCGAGCTTCTCCGAAGGGAACAAGTCCGTCGTTTGGATCGAAGGACGACTTCGTTTCTCTCTACGTTCGAGATGGATGGTTCTCCTAGATTTGGACAACGACGTCCTCGCTGGCGACTATCTTCCGGACGGCGGCAAGATTGAGGTTGGTTCTAGGTTCATTCTCGATTTATATGACGTAGTTGTTGGTGAATGTATGCAGGTGGATGTTCAACCGAGGTCACCGGAGTTGATCGATCTTTCGGAGCCGATGGTTCATGCAAGACTGGGAGGGAGGTTTTGGGCGCTTATGGACAGTGACGACAAGGAACAGGTCGAGGACCATATCTCTCTGAAGACTGCCGGCGGAGTGCCCATGGCCTCGCCGAGCGTTGGTTCATCGCCGGAGCTGGAGATCAAGACCGATCGATGTAGCTCTCCTGTTCAAACCTCAAAGCCGATCATGAAGCCGTGGAGCGGACCAATTCCAAAGGTTCTGAGAAAGCCGGTAACGTTGTCTGATTTTTTGCCGGATAACTGGACTCTTGTGACGCGGAAGAAGAAGAAGGATCGGCGGCCGCCGGCGGCGCTGAGGCCGGAGCCGGCGAGCGATCGTTCGTCCGTGATTAGGGCGGATCGGATCGTGCGTTTGAATGCGTTGATCGGTTCTGACGGGCTGGGAGTAGTGGGCCGCTGCACGGGCACTTCTGCGACCGGGACGTCGGGGTTGGGTGGTTTGGCTAAGTATGGGCCGGGATTAGCGGGGCTAAAGGCCCAGGCAAAACCGGCTACTGGCGAGCGGCCTGTCGAGGCGTACGTGCATGTGATTGCGTCAGATTGTGAGCCATCACATGCACGATCGATTTCTCCCTGTCGAGGTGTTGTTCTCACTAGGGTTCGCCGCCGCGGACGGGTGGGTTTTCCGGCTGCCGTGCGTGGCCGTGCGAGGCGGGCCTTGGGCGTCTCTCTCGGACTTGCAACGTCGGCTAGCGACGACGTGATGCCGCCCAAGCCTCCGCCGCCGGCGAAGAAGGGCACGTCGCTCGCGGGTGCTGCGGCCACGGCTGCGGCGTTGCCTGCGCCGGGTGTGGCTAGGGCTGCGCCTCCGCCTACGCCGGCCATGAGGCCACCCAGGGCGACAGCTCCGCCTCCACCTCGGGTGCCGGCTATGAGGCCATCAGCTCCGCACACGGCTGGGGCGCTGGCCCCGTTCACGGCTAGGGCGCCGGCGCCGCCTCCGCATGTGGCTCTTGTCCCCGGACCACGGGCTGCACAGGCGCCGTCTGCTAGGACCGAAACGCCGCCGGCACAACGTCCATGGCCGAGGCAGATGGCGTGAGGCCGAGGTAGTGTTGGTCAGGGTCCGACTGGCCTTGGGACGGGAGCGTCGGCGGGAGATGGCCGTAACCCCCCGCGTAGTCAGTCGGGCGATGACGGGTACGACGCTTATGGCGCTGGTTTGCACAGGGGTTCTTCCTCTACCGGAGGGGGCCGTGGCTATGCTTGGGTGGACAATGGCAATGATAACCGGGGTTTCCAAGGACCGACCGAAAATTTCGTCGAGGGCGCGGCCGGTCCTAACAACCGCGCGTTCCGAGGACGCTTTCGTGGAGGTCGGGACGGGAACCGGAGGCACTACCAGCCTCGGCATTCTGAGACCGCTACAGTGTCGGAGGTAGCGGAGGGTGCATCGGATCTACCGCAGGTGGCGGTGGAGACGGTGCAGGCTTTGGCTGCAGTTTCTGTGCCAGAGCCCATGCAGACTGGCGACTCTACTTCTGAGCAAGGTTCGGACAAGGCCGACAGTGACAAGTTGTCTAAGTGGGCGGCTAAGAAGAAGAAGCTCAGTTGTTTCCGTTGTGGGGAACTGGGTCACTTTTTGGTTCAGTGTACTGCGGAGTTATGTGATCTGTGCCGGAAACCTAAACACACAGCGGCCGACTGTCCTCTTATGTTGGGGCCTAAACCATCCGTTCAGATTTACGAAGTGTGTTGTGGAGTTGATGTTTTTTGAGTCTCCATCTGCGGAGCCTTCTGCACCCATACTGGAAACATCTTTCTCCGGTGTGGTGAAGGTGGTTCACGGGCCGTTGACAGAAGCACAGATCATTCAGCAGTTGAGAGAGCTTGCTCCGGGTAATTTTCAGTGGTCCTTACTTAAGCTCACCAATAACTCTTATAAAGTGGATTTCCCGTCTAAGGAGGATCAGGTGAGGATTCTCAAGTTCAGTATGAGAAGGGTCACAGGTACTAGTTATGTGTTGGAGTTTGATAAGTGGAAAAAGCAAGAGCCACAGGGCACGCCTTTAACTCAGATTTGGGTTCGTTTCTCTGGGGCCCCGTCTGCTCCTCTGGACAGCTTCTTGGTGACCTGGAGCTTGGGTTCTTTGATTGGCAGGACTGAGCAGGTGGATATGATGTTCACTCGGGCTCATGGGGTGGCACGGCTGCTTGTCAGTGTCGCCAATATTCAGTTCTTGCCAGACGTGGTGCCATGGATGTATGCGGGTGTTTTATATCAGTTGGATGTTGAGTATGAGGATCCTGATCTATTCAATGAGTTTGAGGATGATAATCCCATGGACACTTCTGAGGGAGGAGGGGGTTCGGGGAACCAGGATGAGTTTGCTAAGAGTAATGATGACAAGGCTAAGGGGCCTATGGGGTAGTCTGACAATGGTGACTCCGCCCCTGTGGGGTCTTCTAGCACAGTTCCGACTACCACTCTTCAGCTTGGCTCTTTTGGGGCGTTCTCGGCTCCGCCGAGGTTGTCGTGTGACAGGGTCGGTGCTGCGAGTCCGGTGCTCAGTTTGCGGGTGACGAGGTCTGTTGAGGACGGAGGTGCAGCGGGGCAGGAGGTCCCGCCCTCGGTTGTTTCTTCTCCTTCGGCACCGGCTGTGGTGGCCGAGCCGGTGGTCGCGAGAGGAGGTGACGAGCAGGAGGATCGGCCCTCTGGGCCTTTGACGCCGGCGGTGCCGAGGGTCGGCGCGGCCCCCTTGGTGAGGTCGCCGGCTTGCGGGGGAGCGGGCGCAGGAGGCCGTCGCTTCTTCTTCTGTTGCTCTGGAGGGCGGGCCGGGTGGTTTGGTCGCTGCGGCACCGGACTCCCTGGACCGCGCTAGGCCGAGTTCACCGGTCTCGGGCGTCGGCGGGTTGGCCGTCGATAGGCCTTGGGAGCCCTCGCCGACTTTGGATGTTGCTCCGGTGGCCCCGGCGCTGGTCACCGCGATTGGGGGACGGGCAGGAGGCTCTTTCCCCAGCGCAGCTTCTCGCGAGGAGGTCATCGCTTTTGGTGGGATCCCGGATCCTGTCTCTGCAGGGAGACGGGTCAGCGGGAGACTGCAGGAGCAGCCGGATGTTGATGACATGCAGCTCAGGTGCGCGTTGAGGTCGGCCAAGTTGCGCGACGTCGAGCTTTCTACTGGTATGTCTGTTAACAAGTCAAATTCTGTTATGCATTTTACCAATGATGAGATTGTGCAAAATGCCGACCAATTAGGAGTATCTCTTGGTAATAATGATCTAGAGATTTCTAGGTCCGTTAATGATATGCTAGATTTGGAAGCTGAAAGAGCGTTAGAATTAATTCGTAACATAGCGGCAGTTAGGCCGATGAATGAGTCGGAGATTTATGCGCTTGGGGTCAGGGTTCTTGATGGTTTGTGTGCTGATCTTGACCCTGCAGTACAGGAGACGGAGGAGCAGGATGAGTATGCCTTCCCTGATACCTCTACCCATGAGGATGTGTCTTTGGTGGTAGAGGCTCAATCTGAGCGTGCCGAACCTTCTGATGTTTGCGTTAAGCCTAAAAGGACCTGGAAACGGAAGGTTTATCCGGTGTCGGCTGTGCGTAGAAGTGCCAGGATCCGTACCTCTAAAAAATTTCATGATGAAATATGAGAGGCATCTTTTGGAACAGCAGAGGTCTTAAAGACTTGGCTAAAAGACGGTTTCTAGCAGAGGCTTCTCTTGAACATCATCTAGACTTTATTGCTTTGTCCGAGACTGGACGAGGTGATTTTTCTCCACAATTTCTGAGCACCTTATCTGGGGGGTAGATTTTGACTGGCACTGCCTCCCACCTAGAGGAAGATCCGGTGGGGTTTTACTCGGGGCAAAGTGCAAAATGTTGGAGGTTCGGAGTGTAGTGTTGGGTGAGTTTGCGGTAAAGTTTCGGGTCAGAACTAAAGCGGATGGTTTTGATTGGGCTTTGGTGGCAGTCTATGGTGCTGCGCAACCCGAACTCAAGCCAGATTTCTTGGCTGATTTGGTCCGTGTTTGCGGTAACGAGCAGTTACCCGTCTTAGTGGGTGGTGATTTTAACATTATTCGAAGAAAGGAGGAAAAGAATAATGACAACTTTGACGGCAGATGGTCGTTTATGTTCAATACTATCATTGAAAGCTTGGATCTCAGAGAGATAGAGCTTTCGGGTAGGAATTTCACTTGGGCAAACTCGCTACCGGTCCCGACTTTTGAGAAGCTTGATCGTGTTTTGGCGAGCGTCGATTGGGAACAGAAGTATCCTCTGGTAAAGGTGCAGGCGTTGACACGAGGTATCTCGGATCACACACCGCTATTAGTCGACTCAGGGGCTCAAACTCTATGGGTAATAAGAATATTTTCTCCTTCGAACTTGCTTGGTTTGAAAGAGAAGGGTTTGTTGAGTTGTTAGCTAGAGAGTGGGCTAAAGACTCGGGGGGGAAGGTCACCCATTGAGCGGTGGCAGTGCAAGATTCGTCATCTTCGAAGGTTCCTTCGTGGATGGGCTAAGCATACGAATGGGATATATAAGGCGGAGAAGGAAAGACTCCTTATGATTATTCACTCCCTTGAGTTAAAAGCTGAAACTTCTATTTTAGATACCAGCAAGATGGAGTCTAAAGTGGAGGCCGAGTTAAGGTTGAAAGAGCTCCTCCGCGAGGAGGAACTGAAATGGGCTTTGAGAGCTAAGGTTCGTAAGGTTGTCCAAGGAGAGGACAACACTCAATTCTTTCATATGATTGCTAATGGTAAGCATCGTAAGAAGAGAATATTTCAATTAGAACAAGATGAAGGGACGATAGTTGGTCAGGAAAACCTGAAAGTTTACATTACCAACTATTATTAGCAGCTGTTTGGACCTCCGTAAGAGAGTTTTGTGTCCCTTGATGAGTCAAGAGTTGAGGATGTTCCCCAACTTGAGACAGAAAAGAATGAGATTTTGACTGCTCCTTTTACGGAGGAGGTGTTTGAGGCCATTGCACAAATGAAAAACAATAAAGCGCCAGGACCAGATGGGTTTCCGGCGGAGTTCTACAAAAAGTGCTGGCATTTTATTAAGGGTGACTTGTTGCCGATGTTTCATGATTTATTCATTGGTCAGCTTCATTTGTTCAAGCTCAATTTTGGAACGATAACTTTTCTTCCTAAGAAGACAGAGGCTATTCGCATTGAGCAGTTTAGGCCTATCTGTTTGCTTAATGTCAGTTTAAAATTTTCACCAAGGTTGGGACGAACCGACTCACGCAGATTGCGCATTCAGTTGTGCAACCGTCCCAGACCGCTTTCATGCCAGATAGAAATATCCTTGAAGGGGTGGTCGTCTTGCATGAAACACT
This sequence comes from Triticum dicoccoides, assembly GCF_002162155.2. Lineage (NCBI taxonomy): Eukaryota > Viridiplantae > Streptophyta > Magnoliopsida > Poales > Poaceae > Triticum > Triticum dicoccoides. The sequence goes on from NC_041383.1 coordinate 30,988,853, forward strand.
CCATGAGATTCACTCAAAAAAACTAGATGGTGTGGTTTTTAAAGTGGATTTTGAAAAAGCATACAAAAAAGTTAAATGGCCTTTCCTTCAACAGGCGTTGCGTATGAAAGGATTTGACAAGGCCTGGCGAGACCAGGTTGAGTCCTTTACGCAAAAAGGGAGTGTAGGGATTAAAGTGAATGATGATATATGTCACTATTTCCAGACACACAAAGGACTAAGGCAAGGAGATCCCATGTCACCGATTCTATTCAACATAGTGGTTGATATGTTATCTATTTTAATAGGTCGGGCTAAGGATGCGGGGCAGGTGTCTGGTTTGGTTCCGCACCTAGTTGATGGTGGTATATCCATTTTGCAGTATGCTGATGATACTATCATCTTTATGGAGCACGACTTGGCGAAAGCAAGAAACATGAAGCTTGTGTTGTGCTTATTTGAACAATTGTCTGGACTCAAGATTAACTTCCATAAGAGCGAACTGTTTTGCTTTGGAAGTGCTAATGAGGACCAGGAGGCGTATAAGCAATTGTTCAGATGTGAGTTGGGTTCGTTACCGTTTACATACTTAGGTATACCCATTCATCATCGTAAGCTGACGAACAAGGAGTGGAAGTGCATCAAGGATCGTTTCGAAAAGAAACTGAGCTATTTGAAAGGGAAGCTCATGTCATATGGAGGTCGATTAATTCTAATTAATTCGGTCCTCACCAGTATGGCCATGTTTCTTTTATCCTTTTTTGAGGCCCCGGTGGGGGTCGGAAAGAGGTTAAATTTTTATCGTTCTCGATTCTTTTGGCAGAATGATGAGTTGAAACGAAAGTATAGGCTTGCAAAATGGGATATCATCTGTAGGCCGAAGGACCAAGGCGGTCTAGGCATTGAAAACCTAGAGATCAAGAATAGATGTCTCCTTAGCAAATGGCTTTTTAAACTTTCGTTCGAGACAGAGGCTACTTGGGCTCAAATTTTGCGAAATAAGTATTTTCAGTCTAAACTTTGGCTCAGGTGACTGTGCGCCCGACTGATTCACCATTTTGAAAAGGATTGATGAGAGTCAAGCCCCTCTCCTTTAACAGGGCAAAGATCTTAGTCGGGGATTGGGCTAACACGAGGTTCTGGGAGGATACGTGGCTTGGGGAGACGCCTCTGGCACTTCAATATCCTACGCTGTATAACATTGTTCAACGTCGAGAAGCCTACGTTGCAACTGTCTTACAGTCCATGCCTCTCAATATTAGCTTCCGGAGGACGCTGGTAGGCAATCGTTGGGAGGCATGGCTTCATCTTGTACGAAGGCTGATGGATGTCCAGCTGCCTCAGCAGCCAGATAGAGATTGTTTTGGAAACTGACTAAGGACGGCAGGTTCTCGGTCAAATCCATGTATCTGGATGTCATAAACACTAGTGTCATTCCTTGCTCGAAGCACGTCTGGAAAGTCAAGGTACCTTTGCGAATCAAAGTGTTTATGTGGTTTGTGCGTAAACAAGTCATTTTGATAAAGGATAATCTGGCAAAACGCAATTGGATGGGTTCTGCTAGGTATAGTTTTTGTGATTGTAACGAAACTATCAGGCACCTTTTTCTAGATTGTCCGATGGCTAAGATTCTTTGGCGTTCGATTCATATTGCTTTCAATATTACTCCACCTACCTCTATCAATATGTTATTTGGAACATGGCTTGATGGGGTTAATTTGGATTTAGCAAGACACATTCGTGTCGGAGTGTGTGCTTTGTTATGGGCAGTATGGAACTGCAGAAATGATCTGGTTTTTAACAGAGCAACGAACTTTCATTTTTTGCAGGTTATCTTCAGGGCCACAGCATTGATCCGTATGTGGTCGCTACTCACTCCGACGGAGGCCAGGGGGCGTTTGGCTACTGCGTCTACCCGATGGAAGATGGTAGCTCGGGTTATTTTCAACCGGTTTGGATGACGGTCATGTAATAGGATAGGCATGTAGTGCTCCTATTTTATTTGCCAGCCGGTTGTGGCTTCATGTTTAGGCTCGCTTGAGCAGCCTGTTTTTCTTTTCGATCGTTCAGATATTGGAGACTTTGTAACTGGTTTTTTTTAATAATATGAGCCGTATGCATCTTTCTGATGCAGAGGCTGGGGTAATACCCTTTTTTTTAAAAAAAATCCTCAATGGAAATGAGGCGGTACCTCGAAGCTTGATCTCACTGAAATCCGAATCCTGTCCATGCTTGTCACTCTTACAGAACTGATCCCAATGCCCCGCAAGCCTGATGACAGCGAACGAAATGGCCTTGTTGCGAAAATTGACCTCTGTACCGACTTGCAAGACATCAGTAACCTCACAGCAAAATATCATGTCTCGTATACTAGCTGCTCCATCGGTGCTTGATATGTATAGTGGCTAAAAAGTGAAAGGATCCCGCCTTACATTTACGACTTAATTATGCACAGTTACTTATTAATGGTCAACCTACCACAGTGGTTAGTCTTTATTGTAGTTACCCTGTTTAAATAGAAGTTAAAGGGGATGTAGGGGAAGTAGATGCATGAATGGAGGCAATCTGAGTACAACAATGATACGAAAACGAACACCTTTGGGTGTTGCGAACATGGTCAAACAGAAATATGGGTATGTAGTGGCCATCATGTCTACAACAAATATATTGGCCAATCTGCAAACAGGAACAAATAGGATTAAGTGTTACGTCTTGTGTATTCTGTGGAAATGGGAAACACATAAATCACGCATAGTTATTTTTCTGGATGCCCTAATACTTAAGGGCATCTCTAAAGCGGTACTGCAAAGCTCCCGTAAAGGTCTGGACCATGTTTTCAGGACACATGCCCTCACAGCCCATGTGCTTTGTCTTTAGGTCCACCTGGGCCGCCTCTGCTGTCCGGATTTGCTGTCTATTTTTTTTCGAAAAGGGAGGGCTTCTCGGCCTCTTCATCAGAATGATGCATACGGTCATAATTTGCTGTCTATTTGAGGGACAGGGTTGGTGACTGGCTCTCTTATCCTTTCCACGGACAGATAATGTGTCCGTTTTGAGGGATAGCGTTAGAGATGGCCTAGTTTTGGCAGGAAACCATCTCTTGATTGGAATGAGAGGGGAGGAAAGACACACACGGCTTGTCTTGGACATCTCAAAAAAATAATCTAATATGCAGTCAAAAGATCTCCATAGCGTCACTAAAGTATAGAGAGTTTGGACGCGCCTTAACCAACCAAATTTCCAAAAAATAAAAAGTAAATATAGCAAAATAACTATGTACTCGCAGAAAAATGTTTTCACTTTTGCTTGAGTTCATGTTTAGAATCTTCACAATTAGAAAGGAAATGGAAATTTCGTAATCAAATTCATAGATCCATGTCTTGATGTAAAAAATTATGTGGGATTTCAATCATATGAAATTCATATAAATTTCTTGTTTCAAAATGTGCCCTTTTAGCTAGATCCAGGTTTTTTTCTTGAAACTTAGAGTAGGCATAAATTTCTGTTACTTATACATGCATGATATATATATATATATGTGAGATTAAAGGTCACGACCTTTGAACGATGCCGGAGTTCCCATTTTCTAGTTGTATGTGCTGTTTCGGGAAAATCTCAAATCCTAGAGTGCAGGTGCATCCGAGAGCCAAGCCACCCGTAAAAAAAAACAGACTTTGGATATGACTTAACTGCATATGGCATTGCAGATGTTGGGGTGAGCTAGATATATGCTCAAAAGTTCTGTCTCGTGCGGCACTAAGATTACCAAAGCTGGATGTTAACACACATCTATGTGCACAGCATGGACGGTATCAACTGAACCATCACTGTACGAAGCTCGATCTCGCTGGAATCTAAATCCTTCAACGTCTGCTCATTCTTATTGAACTGATCCCAATGCCTCCCATGCCCGACAACTGCCAATGACGTCGCTTTGGTGCTTACTGATTCACCGTGCGCTGACTTGCAGGACATTGGTAACTGCATGGAAACTGTAAGTTACCCACACTGGCTGCTCCATTGGTGTTTTCTATACATATAGGCCGAAAACATGATTGGTCCTACCATACATTTACGATTTCATTATGCACAATTACCTACCCCAGTAGTTCACCTTTGTCACAGTTACCCCGTTATGAAAAGTAAATAAATGGAATGTAGGGAAAGGAGATGTGTGGGGGCCTTCTGAGTACAACAACGATACGTAAATGAACATATATTTTGGTTATTGCAAACATGACCGAACAGCAACCGTGATAAGTAGTGGTAATCATGTGTATACAACAAAATATATGGCCGAACACGGAAATAGAAAATAAAATGGAAGTTCAGTGTTATGTCTTGTGGATTCTACTAAAATGGCTTCTTGATTACAGAGAGATAGGCATAGTTTGTCTTGGACTTCTAAAAAAAATCTAAAATAGTTATTGTTAGGATGCTCTACATAAGTTTTGCAATAAACGGCTTCTTGATTACAGAGAGATAGGCATAGTTTGTCTTGGACTTTTAAAAAATCTAAAATGCAGTCAAAAGATCTTCCTAGAGTCACTAACTTCACTTGAGCTCATGTTTAGAATCCTCCAAAAATGAAGGAAATTATTCTTTTTCATAAGGAAATTAGTAGGTCCCTGTCTAGAACCGAAGGAACTCGTAGAATTAATTTCTCAAGGATTTCGGTAATACCAAATTACTATAAGCTTCATGTTATCGAGGTACGAATATGACAATAGCCAAATGCATTGAGGCATGCTCATAGTTGTGGAGATGGCCCACATGACAGTGACCCTAAGTCACCTAGGGTTACTTCAGCCAATAGAGGGTCAAGGTCATGTTTGGCCGGAATGTGTTCCCCCCAAAGACTGAATGCTGCCAATGCTAGGACATCGCGACAAAGAAAGCAAAGGAGATGAGTGGCTTAGCTGTAGCGGACTTAAAGAAGGAAGCAAAACGGCAAATAATAACTACGCTTTCTATATGGTGATCGATTTCCTTATTTTGCCCTTTATTTGAACAATATGTTTTCTTTCATTGATCTGTTTTTTCTTTCTAAATATAATTACCAAATAGGACTAGCAACTACATATAGGATCGAACTGATCGACCAGGTTGATCATCCTAGATTTAATGGTATCAAATGCCCCCCCCCCCCAATTGAACTGTTGTTACACTCCAGTCAATCTCTAGTTCTGCTCACTCGGCGATCCCCGACCCTCACTCTATCCCTTGACCTAGGAACACCCAAGCTCGGTGCACCCACGCCAGAAAACATAGCAAAACATTTAAAAAAATTATGAAGCTTTGTGAGAATGATCATCAACAAATGTTATGGGCGCTTGAAAAGTTTGGCGGTCAAATAATATTCGAGAAGCTCTGTATAAAAAAAACACTAAAAATTAGTCAAAATGTAAGTGCATTGTTTGAGCAGATTTTGGAATTTTGTCTTTTTTGTACAGAGCACCTCGAATGTTATTTGACCACCAAACTTTGCAAGCACTCATAATATTTGTTGATGACCATTCTCACAAAGTTTCTGAATTTTTTGAAATGTTTTGCTACATTTTCTTGCGTGCATGCACCGTGGGTGCACCACGGTGCACCGAAGGTGGGTGCAGCCACTACTTTCTCTTAAATGGTTCAATCATTGCACTATTCATCTTCACCATAGTAAGTTGTTCAAAAGTAATTTAAATGAGAAAGTTTTCTTGTCAAGTTTTCATTTCTTGTTCGAACTCTTCTTACCTAGAGTAAACATACACGCTACATGCTTTGCTTAGTTATGTTCAAGAATAGGAACATAACAATATCAATTAACTATGCTTGTTTACGGTTAGACTGAAAAATCATGAGCCTGAAGGTTCCTCGTCAACCGAGTCATCAAGTGTGATGCTTGAAGAAATTTTCTGCGGATATGTGATTTGTCATGTTCTCCACTCTCCCTGCTCACTTCTACCAATAATCTGAGGAAGTGGTTCCCTTTCCTTACCCTTGTTATAAATGCACCACCCATAGTTGGACTATTTTACATTGACTGTTATGTGTCCACACTATCATTGACTCCTATGCTTTATGGTGTACCATGTAGTAGATGCATTGATTTAGTTGCTTTACTCACAAGGTATTTGTGCAACATAGAGCAATGCAATAGAGGCTATATATATACACTTAAGAATACTACAACCTTGTTCAATAGTATGCGCTTTCTGTTGTTAAAGGTCTGTAGTTCGAGGGCTCAAGAGTGAGCCGGGAAGAGGAAGAGGGAGTCTCTAAGAGCATTGGGAATAGGATCATGGAGGAAAGTCCGGAGCTTGATTTCTCCTCCATTATCGGAGGGGGAGATTAGCTTTGTGTTTGCCCGATGCCTCCTATTCCTATCGATCTTAGGTACTCCTTCCGCTTCCTACTGGCTTACCCAAATATTTTGTCAGGAGAAGGGGGAAAGTACAAAATACATAGGATGTTTCCGATGATAAAGTGGTGGAAGTGATTCGGCAAGAGGAAGAAAACAGGGTCTGAGAGCGGTGGTCATGGAAACATATGGATGACAACAAAACTCTTTCCTCTAGAAATAGGGGCCAAAATTTGTTCCCTTCTCCTCGATCTCATGCCTATTGTTCTCTGGTCTTCCTCTTCCTTTCGACTTGTGCATTGATTTTGAAGACGAAAAAAACATATAAAATCATAAGCTTAGATAAATATGGCTTTGAGGGTGAGTCGGGAAGATGAAAAACATAGGGTCTACAAGCAGAAAACAAGCAACCATGTGAACAAAGGAAATCATAAAAATTCCATCAAAAAATAGAGGATAAGGCTTCATTCTATCCTCTTATTTTCTTGCACAATTTCCTTGCCGGTCAAAAAATGGACAACTTCATGGTTTAATTGATCTTGTAGCTTGCATCATTTCTTGGTCCATTAATTTGAACCTTCAACATTTAGTTGGTCGTCGCTCTTTACAATATGGAAGTACTAGGTGTTGATTATTCATTAGCATGTACGAAGTCCTGCATATACTATTCCTAGATCAATAACTTGAGTTATTAGCTAACAGCTTAATATGGAACGGAGGGAGTATTAACCAGTGGGGAGAATAGCTCATGAAGGGTGACGCCCTATCTTTGTAAGATATGAAATAGTGAAATAAATTACCTAAACCTATAGGAATTTCTTGTCATAGAGTATTTTCTAAAAACTGCAAATAGTTATGTGCGAAAATAAAAGATAGTCAGCCCTAATGAGATAAAAAAAAGTGCATAATGTATTTGCAGTTAGCAAATATGCAAGTTCTAATGTTTACTGTGAGATGATAAATTCAGAAGGATTACAGATTACTCCTCAAAGGTGCAAAAGGTACTTCGGTAGAAGAAGTTCAGCATGAATCGCCATTGTAAACCAGTGTGGTTCCTACGCACTGTGAACACGGGCACATGATAAATACACAAAAAAGAATATGGGTAGGTTATTCTGACATTGATACGCCAGAGCTACTTGATTATAAGACAGCTAGTGATGCACATGCTCTAAGCAAGACTTGGAACATACCATGAAAGGGGATGTGAAAACATAACATGAACATTTAAGAATTGTAATATTTAGGATAACTAGAGTAACTTGGAGGTTGAATCATGATGAATTAGTTCTGTTATTTGTATGTGTTTATCGAGGCTCTCACCGGCGATTCGTCGGCTTCTGCGACGAAAAGGTAGAGGCGAGGCGAGGGAAGGTGGAGAAGAGCGGAGCGCAGCTGCGAGGGGAGGGGAGCGCGGCGATGGGGCGAGCAGAGAGGGAGAAGAGAGATAGCAGTGAGAGAAATGAGCTCGAGCATAGAGGTTCGCAGAGAGGGCAGAGAGAATGGGCTAGCAGAGAGTGAAGAGGCTCAAGGGCTTGTTTGCAAAAATATCTGTCGCTACACTTTTTTCGGATCGGAGGGAGTACTTTTTTAAAAGAACACATTGTCTTCCATTACCATGACGCGCTGGCTAAATCGCCCATTATGGTGTTCATTGTAAACTGCCTAGCCAATTGTCATTCCTCAGTTTGAATCCATGCGCAGCTAAAGTGCGTGTTGCATTATTACAGGACCTCGGCATGCATTCAATATTACAACATCAAAAGCAACATATAGCTAATACTCCCTCTGTCAGGAATTACTTTTTGCAAAAATTGATAGAAATGGATGAATTTAGAGTTAAAATATGTCTATATATATCCATTTCTCCGACAAGTAATTCCGGACGGAGAGAGTATTTTATTTCCTGAGGCATAGCTCCTATGGCTTGTCGCTAGACTATAATCTGATTTCCTAACAGACGAAGCTGGAGTGCCTAGTACTGCCATCAACCGAGTCCTGGCAAGCTTAGGGTGGATGGATGCCATATGATCTTTTAGAGAGGAAGCTGGGTTTGTATTGTTTTTGTGCTCTGCCGAGCTGTGTTTTGCTGCAGCGAGCTGTGTTGTGTTTTGCCAAGACTTTGGCCTTTCTATTTTACTGTGGCATTCTTTTTGTGCCTGGAGAAAACTGTGAACTTTTGTTTCATTTTGATAATGGAATGGCGGGGGGCTTTGTTGCCCTCATGATCTACTCCCTCTGTTCCTAAATATAAGATGTTTTAGCTTTTTCCCGATTCACATGTATGTAGACGTGTTTTAGTTTGTATGTTCATCCATTTCGGTCCGTATTTAGTCCACATTAAAATATCTAAAACATCTTATAATTAGGTTCAGAGGGAGTAAAATAAAATAAAATGGTGCTAGACCATAATCTTCACTCTAGAGTCGGGACCAACTGCGTCAGTTCCATGGAGTACATTTTGAAGATGACAAGGTTGTATCTCATCAGAGCTGAATTGTTGATTGCATACAACATTGTAGATGCTTCTGCGGGTATAGAATTAGAGATATGTGCTTCTGTACCTGCCAGTGGGGCACTAAAGGGAAAACTGGATTTGCACACATCTATGTGCACGTAATCCTTATGAGAAACTGAACCATCTCTCTACGAAGCTTGATCTCGCTGGAATCGGAATACCAGGTATTCTGCTCATTCTTGTCGAACTGATCCTAATGCCTCGCAAGCCCAACGACTGCAAATGATGTGGCCGTTTTCCTAGATGATTCAGAATGGTAACTGCATGAAAATTATCTAAGTCAAGTCACCCATACTGGCTACTCTATTGGCGTATGCTATGTATATGGGCTGAAAACAGGACTAGCCCTACCTTATATATATGAGTTCATGGTGCACAATTACCTAATGGTCAACCTCTACCACTGTGGTCCTCTTTATTATAGTTACCCAATTCAATGAAAAGTTATATGGAATGCAGAGAAAGGAGGTGCATGGAGGACTTCTGAGTACGACAATGATATCAAAATAAACATACCTCTTGGTTGTTGGATGGCCAAACATAAATCTGTAGTGTAGTGGAAGCCATGTTACAACATGTATAATGGCCTACTTTGGAACATGGAAATAGGAAAAAAATGAAAATTAAGTGTTACTTTTTCTGGATTTACAGAAATGGAAAACACCACTACATGAAATTTCGTATACGCTGGGTGTCAGGCTCTTCGCCGAGAGCCAAACATCTATGTGCACAGGAAGGACAGGAGATACTGAACCATCACTCTAAGAAGCTTGATCTCGCTAGCTGAATCCTTCAACATATGTTCGTTCTTACTAAAGTGATCCCAATGCTTCCCATGCCTGATGACTGCCAACGATGTGGCCTTGTTGCTAACTGATTCACCACGCTGACACGCAGGACAATGGTAACTGCATGGAAACTGTAGGGTACCTACGCTGGCTGCTCTATTGGTGTGTTATGTATATGGACTGAAAACAAGATCGGTCCTACCTTACATTTATGATACATTATACACAATTACCCGATGATTGACCATACCATAGTAGTTCACCTTTATCATAGTTACCCCATTAAAAGAAGATACTTGGAATGTAGGGAAAGGATATGAGTGCAGGCCACAACGATACAAAAATGAACATATCTTTTGGTTTTCACAAACATGGCCAAACAACAACCATGATAAGAAGTGGTAATCTTGTATACAACAAATATATGGCCTAGCACGGAAATAGAAAATAAATGGAAATTCAGTGTTATGTCTTGTGGATTCTACTAAAATGGGACAACAACTAGGGAAACGATGAAATAAGCCAGGAAAGGACTAAATCTCTACAGAAAGAACTCCCTTAAACAAACTACATCAGCAGCTCCCAAGTTCCTACCATGAGGCAAAGTAAACGTTTGCTAGTTTGCTAGTAACCACTGTGCGATCTAGCGGAACGTCTTGCCTCGCTCAGGCCGACGGGTTCGTATTAAATAGATGGGGCGCACCTCCCATAATAGCGCATACATGTGGTTGAGATTACAATCTTGGAGATCAAGAAAGGAGATAGCGATAAGAGGTTACATGAGATAAACATGATAGTCGCATACATGTGGTTGAGATTACAATCTTGGAGATCAAGAAAGGAGGTAGAGATAAGAGGTTACATGACATAAACATAATAGTCTAACAACCTAACTATCTCCAATGACACATATCTCTGGGCTAGATGCGTCGGTCATGTACGTGACATGTTGACATGTTTAACATCCTCCCTTAGTCACAACTGCATTAAGTTGAGATTATACTTGAAGTTCTCAAAGCTCTTGATAGGCAATGCCTTTGTGTATCCATCTGCAATTTGGTCTCTTGAATGCACAAAACGAATGTCAAGTTGCTTTTGAGCAACTCTCTCTCTCTCTCTGACAAAGTAAAAATCTATCTCAATGTGTTTTGTCCTGGCATGAAACACTGGATTAGCTAAAAGATAGGTGGCTCCAACGTTATCACACCACAGACATGGAGCTTGTTTACTCTTTATATCGAGCTCCTTAAGCATGGACTGTACCCATATAATTTCAGTTGTGGCATTTGCCAAAGCCTTATACTCTACCTTCGTACTGGACCTGGAAACTGTGGCTTGTTTTCGAGCACACCATGATATCAAGTTGGGTCCAAAGCAAATAGAAAAACCACCAGTTGAGCGTCTATCATCAAGACAGCCTGCCCAATCAGAATCAGAGAAAGCACTGACAAGAGTAGAAGATGATTTGCTGAAGTTTAGACCCGTACTTAATGAATTTTTGACATATCTAACTATCCGTTTGGCAGCAGTTAGATGAACAATTGTAGGTGCATGATGGAACTGACATACTTTGTTAACAGCAAAAGAAATATCAGGTCTGGTGAGAGTCAGATATTGAAGAGCTCCTACCAAACTCATGTATTTTGTGTTGTCCTCTTGATTCAAGAGGGTTCCTTCTGTGAGAGATAACTTTTTTGAGCTCGATAGTGGAGTAGGTGTAGGTTTACAGCCTTGCAGGCCAACCTTTCTTACCAAGTCAATTGCATACTTTTTTTGAGAGAGATGAAGTCCATCTTTGTGTCTCTTTACTTCAATCCCAAGAAAATAATGCAAGTCTCCAAGATCCTTCAAGGCAAAATCTGCACTCAAATCTTTCAAGAGTCATGTGATGGCTTCATTAGATGAGCTTGTCACAATGATATCATCAACATATATTAGGACAAATATGCATGTATTGGACTTGTTGTAGATGAATAGAGAGGTGTCAAATTTTGAAGGAACAAAACCAAGTGTTTGCATTTTGTGATAAAGACAGGAGTACCAAGCCCTTGGCGCCTGTTTCAAGCCATAGAGTGCTTTGTCCAATTTGCAGACATAATAGGGTGCACTTTTGCTTTCAAATCCAGGAGGTTGTTTCATATATACCTCCTCTTCCAGAACACCATGAACGAACGTGTTCTGTACATCGAGTTGTATGAGACTCCATCCCCTGAAAATAACAATAGACAAAACAAGACAGATGGTAGCAGCTTTAACAAACTGGACTAAACATGTCATCATACACTACTAGGTAAAACCTTATACACAGAATCTTAGCAGCAGCGCGGGATAAAAACAAGCGCTACAGATACTGATACGTCTCCAATGTATTTATAATTTTTGATTGTTCCATGCTATTATATTACCTGTTTTGGATGTTTATGGGCTTTACTAAGCACTTTTATATTATTTTTGGGACTAACCTATTAACCGGAAGCCCAACCGAAATTGCTGTTTTTTTGCCTATTTCTGTGTTTCGCGGAAAAGGATTATCAAACGGAGTCCAAAGGGAATGAAACCTTCGGGAGAGTTATTTTTGGAACAAACGCAATCCAGGAGACTTGGAGTAGACGTCAATAAGCAAACGAGGAAGCCACAAGGCAGGGACGCGCGCCCTAGGGGGGTGGGCGCGCCCCCCACCCTCGTGGCCCCTCGTGGCTCCCCTGACCGACTTCCTTCGCCTATATATATTCACATACCCTGAAAACATCCAGGAGCACCACGAAACCCTATTTCCACCGCGGCAACCTTCTGTACCCGTGAGATCCCATCTTGGGGCCTTTTCCAACGCTCCGCCGGAGGGGGGATCGATCATGGAGGGCTTCTACATCAACACCATAGCCTTTCCGATGAAGTGTGAGTGGTTCACCACAGACCTTCGGGTCCATAGTTATTAGCTAGATGGCTTCTTCTCTCTCTTTGATTCTCAATACAAAGTTCTTCTCAATCTTCTTGGAGATCTATTCGATGTAACTCTTTTTGCGGTGTGTCTGTCGAGATCCGATGAATTGTGGGTTTATAATCAAGTTTATCTATGAGAAATATTTGAATCTCCTCTGAATTTTTTTATGTATGATTGGTTATCTTTGCAAGTCTCTTCGAATTATCAATTTGATTTGGCCTACTAGATTGATCTTTCTTGCAATGGGAGAAGTGCTTAGCTTTGGGTTCAATCTTGTGGTGTCCTTTTCCAGTGACAGCAGGGGTAGCAAGGCACGTATTGTCTTGTTGCCATCGAGGATAAAGAGATGGGATTTATATCATATTGCTTGAGTTTATCCCTCTACATCATGTCATCTTGCCTAATGCATTACTCTGTTCTTATGAACTTAATACTCTAGATGCATGTTGGATAGCGGTCGATGTGTAGATTAATAGTAGTAGATGCAGAATCGTTTCGATCTACTTGTCGCGGACGTGATGCTTATATACATGATCATGCCTAGATATCTTATATTTTATATTTACTAATTGGAGGCACCAAACGAGGCATCACGTTAATCCTTGGAATTAAGAAATTTCATCTGTTTGATGAACATAAGATATATTTCTAGCGGTTGGATGGAACTTCATACGTGATCTCATGTCCCTTCGTACATGAGACGTCCTGCATTTGGTCTCGTCATCGGCTCAAAATGAAAAAAGCTGAGCGTCCTCTCCAAGAATTGACATATCGAGGTGTCCTTCCCTTCATCACGTTTGTCTGGAAAAAATCTCAGCGTAATAACAAATCTGAACGTAATATACTGAAAAAAACTGCCCGATATCAGCTAAAGAAAATGAGGGTCATCTTCAATCCAATAATTGACTTACGCAAGGCATCTCTCTATGTTTCTGTTAAAAATAAAATCTGAACGTCCTCTCCTCCTAGATTTGGCGACGAAAGATGAAAATTGGCAACGTACTTTGGATTGAATCAACCACTACATGGTGGACAAGCCGCATCTACCAATCCATGGCGGCTCCTTACTAGCGCAGCAATAATGGCCGATCTGCCCCCGCTCCATCTATTCAACATACGTGAGATGCATGGACTCCTATCTCTCCGTCTCCTTTCCTAATAAAAAAATAGGCTCCACGATTAATTCTGGTGGTTAGGAAATTTCATTACATTAACAAATGATCAAATTGGCAGCCACAAGATGATGCCCCCGCTCCATCTATTCACCTGGCGTGTGACGCATAGACTCCTCCCTTCTGTCTCCTTCCCTAATAAAAAATCTAACATATAAAGGCTCCTAGGGTACCCGCCATTCTAGCGCCCTTCATGTCTCAGATTCATCCTGCCCGCTCGGTTTGTCTAGCTGGCTGTTTTTCATCGCGCTGGTAAAAATCCGAACGCTCATTATTTTGCACGCTCGTTATTCTGCCTAGAGCAGCTGACGCATGGGCCAACTTTCCGTGCGGGCCAGCCTCGCAGCGACACAGCAGGGGTGAAGCAGGGATGAATCGATCGTGGGCTGGGGCGAATAGATCATGGGTACAGGCGGGTGGGTGGATCGGCGCTCGTCTACCCTCACCCTCCTTCCATGCACCCAGCCAGGTCTCTTCCGCTTCAGAAGTGTTGGGCCCACTTGTTAGCCTCTTTGGGTAGGTGTGGAGCCAGGTGAAAGGTTGCGGGGTGGCTCGGTCCGCGATTGGTGGTGTGGACGCCGGGTGGGACGCGAGTAGTAAAACCTAGCCCAATCCGCTCACTTCCTCGAGCCCCACGCAACTCCACTTTCTCTTAATTTCTCTCCTCCTCCTCCTCCTCGATTTCCAGCGCGTGGCCGCCGCCGCTCATCCTTCTCCTCTTCTCTCCCGTGCCACCAGGTCGCTGCTCCTCCATAACACTGGCCGCTCCACCTCGCCTTCCTTCTCTTTGTTGTCCGATGGCCATCGGCGGCGCCTGGATCTGGATCGGGTGCAGGTTAGTTGAGGCCATTGGTTGCGTGAATCCGGGCGGATCCGGTCACTAGGCGGCGTGAGGCTGCGGATCCGACGAGGTCACGGCGGCGGCCGGTGGCTTTTTGTTGTGCTCTGCGAGAGACAACGGGAGGAGAAGGAACAAAGAGGAGGGAGGGATGCGGCAGGGCCACAGTTGCTTTGGTCATTGTTGTTAGCTGTGGGGAGGCATGCTGAACCTGCCGGCTCGACCAGGAGCTGCAGGTGCAGAGGCGCGTGCGAGGAGCGTCGTCGGTCGCCCGTCCTTCTTTCTTCGTCAGGAAGGGCGCAGCCTGCTACTCAAGCCCCTCTCCTCCTCTCCTTGCAGAGGAACGACCTTCTCCTTCCCCATTTATCTTGCACTGCTGTGCTCTTGCCAAAGCAGCTCCTAACCAAGCATTCGCTGCTCCTCAACTCTCAGCAGGAAAGGCACGGGCGCCACCACACTGGAGAGATGGACGAGGACATGAAGCTTTCGTGGAGACGACAATGTGGACGCCGCTGCACCCCCACGCCATGGACACGAAGATTCCCATCCTCTCTGCCCTCGATAACCACTTCAGCGGTGCCATGAACGGCAGCAACCGCCTCTTCTCGGCACACGCAGACCACATGGCCGTCTTCCTCTCTGGCCTCTTCCACACCAACAGGTTCAGACCCTATCCCTCTCCCTCTGCATCTTTGTTTAAATATGGTAAGCATTTCTTCAGAGTATAACTCTGTTGACTTAGGTTCCTTCTGTATTGGCCTGTGCAAAATAGGGTGAATGAAATCAGAGTATTGACCTGTATTGCATTTGTAGCTCAGGTCAACTAGGAGATGATGCAAGCCAAGGCGTTCACACTGATTTAATATGGTACGTGCTGAACTTCCTTTGGTTTATGAGACGAAAAGGATGTTATATATGCATGCTACTACAGTTTAGGCATTGATGTTATTTGAGCATCTTTGGTCCTGATGCCATATTTATTGCAGTTACGAAATTATTAACATTGTTTTTCATTTTTCATTTGTTGATCTAATTTATTGAGACCAAAATGAGAAACCATCATTTTATTTTCATTTCACGTTTGGATGATCAAGTGAAGACAAATGAATACACTGATGGAAGGCCATGTCAAAGAACTTTCTATTTTGTATTTTGTTTTTATTCAGGATCTACTATAATTTACCAGCAAGTGTTTATTCCTGAAATTGATCGTATGTGATATCTGAAATGAAACAACACAAGGCCTTGTCTCTCTTTGTATTTTGAGGTAATGTCGACGAACCTCATGTGAAAAAAATATAGTAAGAGGCATTTCTCAGTTTTCTACATGTGCCATAGTGCCGAGGTCTTTGAACAGGCACTTTGTGGTGGAATGTCAAACAGAGGGCTGTTTGATAGAATATGTGTTGTGTCAGATACTGCAACAGGCATACAAAAAATCACTTTGCTATATATTTACATATACTACCTTTTTCTGGATATACTATAACTATTTGTTCTCTTTTGTAGTTTGCTCTATGTTTGGTCATATTGTTCCTGGCGGTCCTGGAAGTATCTTCAAGTTTTAATAGAGGCAATCCATGGTCCTGAGATCGACAAAGTTTGTGGTAATGTTTCTTTTAGCTATTACACTTGAGAAAAATGTTTGGTGTTTTCATGGATCATGACAAAACTGGTGTGCGCACAGGCATCCTTCTTCCTTATGTATTGCGTCTAATTGCCTCTGGTCATAAATAGCAAGACACTGATGGAGGAGCCATCCAGCTCATGCTGCGATTGTTCCAGCTTTCCGTACTAAGAAATCACTGACTGCCAGGAAACGGAAGTGGACTGTGTGCCAGAGGTATGATCTAGCAATTTCTCATGTGGTTTCCTCTTTGCAGTGTGCTACTTCTTGTTTTCCGATGTTGTGCACGTTCCAGTTTAGAGCTCATGTACATCCACTCTTTATTTCTTAATTAAGTTAGTGATGCACACTCTACAAATGAGATCCTCTTCTGTTATGAAGAATTGTTATGGGTCTCCGCTTCTTCAAGAGGCTAATTGTTTTGATATATCCATATGTAATTACATTTTGGATTGTCAAAGTGCAATGTGTAAAGTATAGAAGGACCATCTACAAACATTAAAAAATTGCAATGTTTTGATCTTGAGAAGAGCATGCCAGCACTTGCTTGTTTCCCTTCCTGTCCAGGTTGGTTGACGTCTGGCCAGCAAGGTTAGGTGTGGTATAACTGTTGTGCTTGATTACTTCTTGCTGCATGTTCCATTAGCTTGTGAAAAAAGTGTCCTTGTTTGCTTATGTTTGTGCTGGTGATTTTGCTTCTGTTTGCTGCTTGGGAAAACATGTGTGTCCCCTGTTTTTCATCCACTGCAACATGTGCGTGTAATAAGTACCAGCTGCAGCTCATTATGAATATAGTGCCTGCAGCCGTGCTTCATAAGCGGATTAGGTGGCGGTTACTGTCTATTTACAGAGGACGGTTTGGTGGGTAGAGGTTTAGGAAGGCCTACTGGAACTAATTATTTCTTATCGCTTACCCCTTGTTCTAGATGGAAGTTGTTATTTGAATGTGCCATGTGTGGTTAAACTGAGCTGACTCCGAATGTGCTTCATGCAATTAAATTGATCAGAGCAGTTTATCTTTGCTTGTCAACTCTATATTAGTTGACAGACGATCGCCGAGGCTCTCTGTCGCAGCTGTGTGCCTGATCAACAAGCCAAATATTTCGGTGAGCTCCTCATCTACTTTGTCGCCTATTGTAGGATTTCAGCATTCTCAATCTTTGCTTGCCCTGTTGGGCTTCCACATATGCTAACTAAGTATGAGAATACAAAATGTAGCGATCCTTTCGTACATTTTCATTTTTCTTTCTGAAAGGTATTTTTGAGGGAAAGTGTTTGAACGTTTTATCTCTACTCTATTTTGTATCCTTATTTTTCTTTGTTTTTACCCCGAGTTAATTGTGCATTGATCTTCAGTTTATTTCTCAATTTTTCCATGAGCTACCCTAAAAAAAAACCTGGATGCCAACGGTGGCTTTTCTTCATTTGAATTTGAATCCATTGATAGATGCTCCAATTTAAATAAGAAAGAATAACATGATAGTTGAGAAGTGGCTACTAGCATGATGGTTGCTTTTCTGTTTTGCGGGTGTGGGCTGAGGTTGGGATATCCTTACCGATCTTGTTGTCATTCTTATTCTTACTGCTCAGTTTATAAACATCATGGTTCCCGTGTGTATATGTTGCAGATGGGGTTTGTGTCTACTGTGGTTGGGATGTAACAGATTGACTAGGTTTTTCCGAGTTGCTGATTAGGGTTAGCCAATCTACTGCATAAGAATTTGTTGGGCTCTTCTATTCACTTGGTTGCTTCTCCTACAGAGTCTGCTTGCTAACGTGTCTGAAGAGAAGATATCAGTGATGGTGGACCTGCTGATGGTGGACCAATGCGGTGAGACGTACCTGTTCCATATAACCATGTGAAAGAAGTAAATCCTTTCACCTTGATGAGGCACTGTAATCAACGGCCTAGCGCAAGCATGCCATAGCTCCTTGTATAATGTGTCGCTAGAAATCCCTGCACAAAAGATTCATTATGTGAACTAGGCATAAAATTCAAGGGCCTTTCACCTTAATATATAATGGCAGATTCTAACAGTTGGTCATGAGTCAATTTAAATAGTATTACTATCTAAACTGGGACTTCATGCAGGGATGAGGGATCCACCACTTGCCTGACGTCGTAGCACCAATTTACAATATAACCATAAGGTTTTATTTCTCGAAATATAAGAGCCGCATGACTGCACCACCCTGTTTCATTTCATCAATGAAACAAGAGTTTTACAGCAGGTAAGTGGCCAGGATGATCATAACCATGAGAAGTTGAAGATAAAACACACTGATCATTCAACACCAAATTTGAGAATTTGAGGTGAGGTCACTAAATTGAGCATTTGTTTCCCCAATGGACAGGTCAGAATTCACCAATATCCCAAAGGAAAGGAAATGATAATATATCAGCCAAACTATCCAAATTAGAAATTCTCTCTTTTTGTTCATCAACCTAGACAACAATATTACTAAAACTTACCTTTTTGCTAGAAAACAATGTCGGGCACCTCGAATTATATCCAAGTCCTCGTCTCTACTTCCTTAGCATCCACCCAGGAACTCATTACTCTCTAGAGAAGCTCAATTCAGGCAGAATAAGCCGAGGAAACGCACGACAACCCCAAACAAAGCGAAGCAAAGAACCGAACCTGTGGCACCTGAGGCGCCGGAATTCGCCATCTTCGCCGCCCAATCCAACGACACCCGACCAGAATTGAGGAGCGTGAGCCAATATGCTCCCCCCATGCGCACCTCCACGAGTCTTGCCCCACTCCGCGGCCATGGCAATGGCCAGCGCGGGGCTCGCGTGAGACTACAGCGGCGAGCACGAGGCCATGGAGGGGATCGAGCAGCGCGTCACGGCGGTGCAGGTGGCTCACAGGTCGACCGTGGGCAGTGAGTGTCGCAAAGCTGGTTGCGGCAGTGCGCCGCCAGGCGGAGCTCGCGCCGCGACGGCGGCTCGTGTGGGTGCATAGTAGCTGTGAGCGGAGACCTGCGGTGTGGCTGCCGCATGCCAGAGTGGGGCGCAGTGCAGGGACACACACCAGCAATCCTCCACGACGTGCCGAGCTGCGATTTCTCCTCCTGCCACCTGTGTAGCTTTGGATGGCGAGCTGGCGACGTTTCTGTGTATAGGAGAGAGGCAGAGAGCGTGACGTGTCGGGATAACCTTATCTCTTTGGCCATTTTACATTTTAGCACTTATAGTTTCCCTTATTCATTGCATGTATGGCCAACTAACGTTAGTTTTCAGTCACACTTCCAAATATCTATTTCCTTGTGCTCTAATCGGTGTCTAAATATTCTTACGTGTATGGTTTGAATGCTTGGTTTACTCTCACTCTTTGCCCATCATGGTTCCTGAAGTTGCTCGTGGAGGAGGACGACCGTGGCAGCGTTGCAATGGCGGCTAACGGAGCAGAGGAAGGCGGCCTCAGTCCAAAAGTTTGATGCATGCTCGGTGTCTAGGAATCGCATCAGAACGATGGTCAGAGCTGAACATAGTTGGTGAAACTAGCTAGGATCAAGAACTCACTAAAAAAATGAGGCGATTCACGACGGCGTCCAGCAGGCCTGCATGTTGAACCCTGGGACGTGGATATCGAGTCGGACCAAGGGCTGGTGGGTCCCACCCGTTCCTACGAGTGGAGTTGCAGCGGGGATACACAAGCTCGTTGGATCCACTCGCTGCCGCTTCATATTCAGCTCTTCATGGGCCGCGACTGCCGCTATTCGTGGGCCGGGCTAAATAACATATGGACCTTTGAACTACTTATCTCCATATACGCAGAACAGAAAGGTGTTTCTTTCTTTTTTTCCCTTTTGTTACTCACAAGAAAAGGTGTTTCTTTTCCTTTACGTGAAAAAAAACAAACATTTGCAAGGCACGGTTCTGTTTTTCCATTTGCTATTACATTTACTTCAATTTCTCTTACGGAAACCAGTATTCATTTATTCAAAGAGCATCGTTATTTTATATTTGTGAGATTACTAAAAAGGTTATTTAACTTTCTGCGAGACATTGGCAATCCTACATGACTTAGTGCATCATTTCCAACCTAATGTACTTACTATATATAATATATGAGCTATTCTTTTCGAACAACAATATGTTAACACACACTCTTACACCGATTGGCTTACACTCGGTCTTTGCGCCATCGGCGCAACGAGTCATCTAGTAGAAATAAAAGAAGAACAAAAACACATCCAATTACTTCCCTTCTCCTTTCGTCATATTCCACGTTGCTATCTGCTTCCAGTCAACACTTGCCTTCAATGATAGTTTTAAATAGCGCGCTAAACTTCTTAGCGGCGGACCTTTTCTAAACACTATAGCGTGCTATTTAAATTGTTTGTTCATTTGCTTGGACCAATGTCTCTTAGCACAAGATCTTTTGTAACACTACAAGAAATATGCTATCTTGTGACCTCCACTATTGGTCACTGAAAGGTCATAGTTTTTCATTTGCGACCTTTTTGTGACCAAAAACAGAAGGTCAAAAGCTGAGGGTCGTTAACTGACTATAGCGACCTTCTGTGTGATATGTAAAAGGTCGTTGGTTCTTTGACCAAATTTTTGATCACTAGCAACCTCCCCAGGCCATGTAGGCATCCAGTGTGGCAAGCTGATGTGGCACAAGATTCAGCCCGGTCCAATTCGATTTCCTACATGGGCCTAGCCCAACAATTCGGCCCATTTATGATTTTTTTTCCTAGATGTTTTTGGGCCTTTTCTATCATGGGCCTTTACCTTTCCACAGAGTTTGTTTCCTTTTTGTTTCTATTGTCTATTTGAGTCGAGGCCTTCTTATAGTACTTCTGAATAGCTTTTCAGCCCAGGTTATTTTGGGCCATGGCATCTTAATAGTACAAGTATATTTGGGCCATGGCCACTATCAGGTCCAGTAAGAACATTTTATGGAGAACTTAATGTTCAAGTAAAATGTACACAACATTATAGGAAAATAACACATACAAGAGCACATAAAATTTCATTTCACTCCTACAGCTCACTACATCATAGACAGTACATGACAATCATTCAATTTTTTACTAGGCAGTAGCCGAGTACATCATTCAATTTCAAATAAACAGTACTGCTCTTGGAAGCAGAATAGGCCGCCACACGCCATGGTGCCCCAAGGAACCAGCAGCGCTGCTTGCCCCCTTGGCCCAGCTCCTTGCTGCCGACGATGGACGAGACTCGGATGCGGAGCTCCCTGCACATGACATATTGTGTCAATGCTTGCAGCAATAGAAGGAACTCACATACCATAGAACTTGCACAGTAGTGTATCAACACCCGAAAGATTGACTGAATTGAACTGTTATATAACCAAGTTAGAGCTGGCAGAAGTTGCAGGTACATAAACATCCATCGAGCTAACATGTTGTATTTCTGTAGAAAGAAGCATCAACTCACTATTCTACACAAAAAGCTAGCCCATACATGCACAGACACCAGAACGGTACATAGAATGAAGCACAGGGCTAGTACTTGCTACCCTGACATTTCAGGCCTTCTAGTGTTTAGGAGATTTGACTTCCAGCAGAAAACTAAGTCGATAGACTTAGCACTTGTGACTTCGACTAACTTGACCAGTGCTAAGTTATTAATAGACTTACATGTGACTTCAACTAACTTGTGGATTGATTAGATATAAACAGTAGTACTGAATGATAGATATAAACATTAGTATTGCCTGAGCTCGGTTTTTTTTGGCAAGGATAAGCATGTCTTAAACCGCCATTGTGAGATCGTTGAAGTAATATATGCCAGAATGTGAGAATGGATAAAACAGACATGAATGTTCTCAAGTGCCATGAAGTGAGAAAGCAGGTAGTCAGAATGATGAGGCATGTTAGCTGCCAAAACAGATTCAGACTAACTGCATGTCCAGACAGACGGGCCATTCCCAAGCATTTCAAGACACCAGTAGAGGTCAGTAGACAACAAACTTGGATGCTATCTATCCATACTAGTAAAGAATGATACGAGGCCAGTAGAAACTGTTTGCTACCGACGAGCTCGCCAAGGTGCACAGTTGTTCAAAAAGGAAGCACATTTGACTAAAGTACCAGATTTCAGAGTTTGTAATAGCATCATGAACAGCAGTTGTAAATTACTAAATTTTACCATACTGAATGCTATCTAGAAAGATAGATACGATGCAGGGGGTGTCCATTACCGACGATCTTGCCGAGGTGCATGGAGATGGAGTTGAGCTGGGCCTTGTTCTCATAGAGGTGGTTGACCGCCTTCCTGGACTGCACCAGCTCCTTGGCCAGCGCCTTCAGGAACAAGCATCACCAGCAGAGGAAACCAAATTAGTAAATCAGCCCAAATCGAGGGCCTTGACCTTGAGCTGCTTCTCCTTGGCGCCCTTCACCAGATCCGAGGTCACTGTTAAACACACACGCACACAAACGCATCAGAAAAATTAACCTAAAACGAAGTAATACACGGAATTAGTTCAGGAAAATGGATACAAGCGGGCGAATCATCCTAAGTAACCAGAAACAAAACATTGTTTAGTCGCTAGGCGTTAAAGCGATAGATGTTAAACACTAACTTCCTTCATAAAAAAGAGCAATAATAACAACCAGCAGGTTCTTAACACTCAGCAAGGGTTGACAGATATATAATGGGTTCAGCAACCAATTTGGCTCAGAAACTAAGAAAATCAGAAAGATTTTTCGTTCATAATACGCTAACAAGCATTCATGAATCACACTAGTAAGTAAGAACATGAGTAAACTAGCGATTAGCAAATGAATCTCAACTTCAGCAGAAGATTGAGATACAAATGCATCCAACTGCAAGGCAGACAGAACCTGTCATCATAAAGGAACATCATACAACATAGCTCATCTTACAGCAATGTGCACACAAATTGGGCTAAGCAACGCACTAAGAACAAGTCAAGTAAAATTGCATGCCACTCGATAACTAAGCAATCAGTTGCAATATCTACTCTGAATATTTGCTCCCCTGCTGATCCATCCAATATCTACTCGGAATACACTAGGAAGCATCATTGCCATGATCCACGAATCACATCAATAACTTAAGAGCTCAAGTAATATGATACCTAAAAACTAAGAACAGAACAGCCGGGAGCCTGGGACGCGAATCCCGGCCAAAATCCCGATCCCAAATCACGGCCAAAATTCACAGAAATGATATGTCGACCAAGAGCAGTTCACCGCACAACCTTCCCGGCCAAAACCCTGAACCCAAATACGAACGTTCGCCGCTGAGCGTACGACGCCCGGGCGGAAGCGCAGGCCCTCTGTCCCGCCGATTAACTCCTGATTACGAGCAGGGGATGGCGATGCTACGGGAGTCGGAGAGGGGGGATGTGGGGGTGCATGCTTCTCACCTGCACCTGCAGGCGTGCGGAAACGGGAGGAGCGGCGGATTCCGCGGCGAGGGAGTCACCGAGCTCGTCGAAGAGGAGGGGCGATGGGGCGGCGGTGACTGCGGCTGCGACGAACAACAGAACGTGGAGAAGAAATGCTCGTCAGATCTGGTTGGTGAAGCACAAAAACCCTAGGTGGGGGAGGGGAGGGGCAAGAGGAGGCAGGCGGCTCACCTGCGGGCGGCGGAGACGCGACCGATGCCGACGCCGACGCCGGCAGCGGGAAGGTTGGCCGACTTTCCCTCCCTGTCATGAAGCGAAGCAAAGCAAAGAAGCACCGCCTCCCCCGCGGCTCCGCCTCAGCTATAAGCCAAACGCAACCAAAGTAGGAGCTAGGCGGGGCTGGGGTCGCGAGAGCGTCGGTGGATCGGCGATGTGGGAGATGGGGGGAGGGATCGGGGTGGCGGCGGTGATGTGGGAGACGAGGGGTGGGTGGCGGATCTGGAGCGCTAGGTTTCTTGGGGTGAGAGGGTGAGGGAGTTTTCTTTTTTCTTTTTTTCTTTTTTTTAGACAAATAGGGGGGTGCGAGGGAGAAAGGGCTGCCGTCGGATCCGAGAGCATCCGACGGTGTTTGAGCTCGATCCGCGTGACATGCCCATGGACCAATCAGAACCCAGTACACGTTATCACCTTTTAAATTGGTCGTAATCGACTAAAAATAAGGTGTTGAACCATTTTTTTTTCAAAAAGGTGTTAAATCATATAAACAGTTTTATGATGTGAGAAATTCAAAAAGAAACATTTTCATTATGCACAAGGATGCATATTGAAATTTCAAACAATGTTGCCTAAGGAAATTTTCTATTTCTTTGGACGAAAGAACCATTTTCCATTTTTCGAGTGTCCAAAAGGAGGTTTTTTTGTGAAGGACCTGCCAAATAATTGTTGTAAAATTGGACCAAATCATTTTTCTAAAATACTAGGCCATATTTAATGCACAATTGACCAAATGGTTGGGTGTAAAAAGTTTTTATCCACCTCTGGTGAAAAAGACAAATTCCCGCCGATTCAGCTGGAAGTGGGTCAAATTTGAACTGTAGCTGTCTGGTAGTTTGCTCTTTATTCTTTCTAAAAATCATTTCTAGGTACATAAGTATCTATTTAATATAAGAAACACAAAAAAATTCCAAGATTCAACCACTATCTAGGAACGGTCATTCCCGCCGTTTTGACCGCATTTTGAAACGGGCATAAAAAATTCAAAAAAAATCAAAAAATTGGGAAACCTTCGCATTGTGTCATTATATGTGGCCAAGTTCCCAGGAAAAATAATAAACTTGCAATACAGCAATTATTTTTAAAAAATGTTCTCAGAAACGAGCTATCACGTGTGGAGATCAATGGCTTTCAAGCCAAATGATCAATCTTATGGCCACATTCATGGCATAGTTTGTTCGAATGATCTCATATTGTGCACAAGGGTGCATATTGGAATGGCAAACAATGTTGCCTAAGGAAGTTTTCTTTTTCTTTGGACGAAAGAACTATTTTCCATTTTTCGAGTGCCCAAAAGGAGGTTTTTTTGTGAAGGACCTCCCAAATAATTGTTGCAAAATTGGACCAAATCATTTTTCTAAAATACTAGGCCATATTTAATGCACAACTGACCAAATGGTTCGGTGTCAAAAGTTTTGATCCACCTCTGGTGAAAAAGACAAATTCCCGCCGATTCAGCTGGAAGCGGGTCAAATTTGAACTGTAGCTACCTCATAGTTTGCTCTTTATTTTTTCCAAAAATCATATCTAGGTAAATAAGTATCTATTTAATCATAGAAATACCAAAAAAAATCCAAGATTCAACCACTAGCTAGGAACGGTCAAGCCCGCCGTTTTGACCGCATTTTGAAACGGGCATAAAAATTCAAAAAAAATAAAAAATTGGAAAACCTTTGCATTGTGTCATTATATGTGACCAAGTTTCTAGGAAAAATAATAAACTTGCAATATGGTAATTATTTTAAAAAAGTGTTCTCAGAAATGAGCTATCATGCGTGAAGATTCATGGCTTTCAAGCCAAATGATCAATCTTATGGCCACATTCATGGCATAGTTTGTTCAAATGATCTCATATTGTGCACAATGGTGCATATTGGAATTCCAAACAATGTTGCCTAAGGAAGTTTTCATTTTCTTTGCACGGAAAATTCATTTTTCATTTTCCGAGTGCCCCAAAGGAGGTTTTTTTGTGAAGGAACTACCACATAATTGTTGCAAAATTGGACCAAATCATTTTTATAAAATACTAGGCCATATATAATGCACAATTGACAAAATGGTTGGGTGAAAAAAGTTTTGATCTACCTCTGGTGAAAAAGACAAATTGTCGTCGACTTAGTTGGAAACGGGTCAAATTTGAACTGTAGCTGCCTCATAGTTTGCTCTTTATTTTTTCCAAAAATCATTTATAGGTACATAAGTATCTATTTAATCATAGAAACACCAAAAAAATTCCAAGATTCAACCAGTAGCTAGGAACGGTCAAGCCCGCCGTTTTGACCGCATTTTGAAACGGGCATAAAAAATTCAAAAAAAAAATCAAAAAATTCGAAAACCTTCGCATTATGTCATTATATGTGACCAAGTTTCCAGGAAAAATAATAAACTTGTAATACGGTAATTATTTTTAAAAAGTGTTCTCAGAAATGAGCTATCATGCATGAAGATTCATGGCTTTCAAGCCAAATGATCAACCTTATGGCCACATTCATGGCATAGTTTGTTAAAATGATCTCATATTGTGCAAGAGGGTGCATCTTGGAATTCCAAACAATGTTGCCTAAGGAAGTTTTCATTTTCTTTGCACGGAAAATTCATTTTTCATTTTCCGAGTGCCCAGAAAGAGGTTTTTTTATGAAGGAACTACCAAATAATTGTTGCAAAATTGGACCTAATCAATTTTATATAATACTAGGCCATGTATAATGCACAATTGACAAAATGGTTGGGTGTCAGAAGTTTTGATCCACCTCTGGTGAAAAAGACAAATTCCCGCTGATTCAGTTGGAAGCGGGTCAAATTTGAACTGCAGGTGCCTCATAGTTTGCTATTTATTTTTTCCAAAAATCATTTCTAGGTAAATAAGTATCTATTTAATCAGAAATACATGGTTTGATGGCGAGACATCGAGGTTTGGAGGTGTCTGAGGGCCCCAACTCTAGAGCGCATAAGCTCGCATGCCCGCCGCGTGGTCACCGCGTGACCGTGGTGTTGCCATGCGTTCTGGGAGGCCTAGGCATGTCTAGTGGGTTGTTCACTCCCCAGGTATATGCTAGGAAGAAAATTATAACATAAGATTCTCACGAGGAGACTGATCGATGCTCAAACATGAATAAGCAGCCAAGTGTTTGATTTGCGGTACGGGAAATGCACATGGCTAATGGGCATGAGTTTTGGCTGAGGATGATCAGTTACTAAGAAGACCTTCTTCACAAATTTTTAGGGAAATCAAGAATATATAAATAACACTTCCTTCACAAAGTGCTGCTCTGAACAGAATAGGAAAATGAATATTGTTGTGTCATTTTTGAACTAGGCAAGGAAGGTTTTGACATATTTGATGAAGATATGATCCAAACAATTTATGAGATTTTTTTGGGAATTTTTGGAATGACAGAAATATAGGTTGCTTCACAACCTAGGGCAAAAACTACCACATGGACATGACACATAGGCAAAACTGATGAGGTGGCGCCTAGTCATCACAACCAACCAAAATCTACAAGGCTATGACCATCTATTTTGGTCGTTAACAACTAGAAATAAGGCAGCGGACCAGCCCTGTTTGCTTTGTGACCATTTGGTGTAAGGAAATTACGACCTTTCTGACCAAAATGGTCGCAATGGTTTAGGGTTTGGAGCTCCCCGAACAGCTTTTGACCAATTGGTCTCAAATGGTCATAGATCTATGACCAATTCTTCCAGGGTCACTGACAGAAGGTCACTAGTTGACATATTTCTTGTAGTGTAAATGCTATAGCGTGCTATTTAAAACCATGCATTCAATTGAATTGGCCGGTTGCAAGTTGGAGGAGAAATTGCCTCATGTATTTATGCGCTTCCATGCGAGGCTTCATAAGACGATCTTCTGTCACTCCCATGCACTCGGATCTAATCCGTAGCAATAACCCACAAAAGATGTGAAAGAGGTGGTGGTTCGTACTAGACACCCAGCAGCCACATATTCTTAAGATGGGCACAATACCGGCGGGATAGTGAATGCGGTAAGCATCATTTTCTATTTGCAATAGGCATGACGTGCTCAAGCTAATTTCTGTTTGAGCCTACAATAGACGTATGGCTCAAGATTTTCGGTTTGACATAAATAGGTATGCCCCAAGATTTGTGGTTTTACTGACTTTTTGTGTTGTTAGCAATCAGTAATTGTGATTTTAACCTTTCTCATCTGAATTTGTAGACTAAGTTAAAAATTCTCCATAATTTCTTATTCTAGAAAGAAATATGTGGATATTTTTAGGATTCTAAGAGGAAAAAACAAGTCCGATTGTTTACATCTTCTAACAAGTGATATGCATGAAGATTTTTTTTACTAAATAAGCATCTACTTCAAGGACAAGGAAACATACAAATCAGTTGCAAAAGATGACCGCAGGATGGTCCGTGATCTGAGGCGTTCGTGAGCACGTTGTGCCCGACGAGGTGAAGTGCCTAAGGAGGCTGATGCCACTGCCAAGAGAAATTTTCGACTACCGGCTGGCAGGAGGCTAGCAGCTCCATTGTCAGCTGCATATTGGTCTATCTGTACATGACGGCTACATCAATGCCTCCAGATGCTAGCAAAGGTAGATATTACTCTGTGTATGTTTTATATTTGGGTACTTCATATGATTGGTTTGAGGCCTGGTATTCATTGTTACTTTGACGCAGGGTGTTATGACTGTACATATGTCTATATTTTTTTGCAACAATAATATTAATTATGTTTAGATGCTGAAATTTGCATACCAATATGCTCACGCAGGTAATAAATTAGGCTTATTATTGCTATCGACTCTAGAAAAATGTGATATAAATACACACAAAAACAGTACTTTCAATTCAATAAACCAATATGCATATTTGTTTTTGCGGAAAAAATAGCTGTAATCCCTACTTTAGCTGAATAGAAATTTCTAAAAATATGATCATTGGTAAAATTTTAAAAAATAGTATATCTCTCTGATGAATTAACATACAAATTTAAGAAAGAAGTACATAAATATCTTTTGATATAACATATATGTTCAATGTAACATATATTTCCTGATAGAACATGGGCATGGATCTGCTCATAATCACCAACTAGAATCCAATGTCTGCATGTCATGATAAACCAACTTTTGCACTAACATTTTATGCAAATAGTAGTGAATAATTCAATCGTAAAAAATGAAATGATCAAAAAATAGTTGAAAATGTTGTGGGCGACATATCTTCAATAGCAAAAGCAAGACCAATTCTTCATATTTCCGTGATTTTTTTAATGCATCATACACTCATGTAATTTTTCATTTCTAATTGTATAGCCCACGAATACACATGTAGTCTTCTGAAAAATGTTACGATGTGATAACCCACAAGTGTAGGGGACCGCAACATCTTTCGAGGGTGAAGTACAACCCAAATTTATTGATTCGGCACAAGGGGAGCCAAAGAATATTCTTGAGTATTAGCAGTTGAGTTGTCAATTCAACCACACCTGGATAACTTAGTATCTGGATCAAAGTATTTAGTAGCAAGAGTGGTATGATAGTAATGGTAATAGTAGCAACAGAAAAAGTAATTTTTTTTGGGTTTTTGTAGTAGTTGTAACAGTAGCAACGGAAAAGTAAATAAGCGAAGAACAATATGTGAAAAGCTCGTAGGCAATGGATCAGTGATGGATAATTATGCCGGATGCGATTCCTCAAGCAATAGTTATGACATAGGGTGATATAGAACTAGCTCCAATTCATCAATGTAATGTAGGCATGTATTCCGTAAATAGTCATACGTGCTTATGGAAAAGAACTTGCATGACATCTTTTGTCCTACCCTCCCGTGGCAGCGGGGTCCTAGTGGAAACTAAGGGATATTAAGGCCTCCTTTTAATAGAGAACCGGACCAAAGCATTAACACATAGTTAATACATGAACTCCTCAAACTACGGTCATCACCGAGAAGTATCCCGATTATTGTCACTTCGTGGTTGTCGGATCATAACACATAATAGGTGACTATAGACTTGCAAGATAGGATCAAGAACACACATATATTCATGAAAACATAATAGGTTCAGATCTGAAATCATGACACTCGGGCCCTAGTGACAAGCATTAAGCATAGCAAAGTCATAGCAACATCAATCTCAGAACATAGTGGATACTAGGGATCAAACCCTAACAAAACTAACTTGATTACATAGTGAATCTCATCCAACCCATCACCGTCCAGCAAGCCTACGATGGAATTACTCAGGCACGGCGGTGAGCATCATGAAATTGGTGATGGAGGATGGTTGATGATGATGACGGCGACGAACCCCCCTCTCCGGAGCCCCGAACGGACTCCAGATCAGCCCTCCCGAGAGAGATTAGGGCTTGGCGGCGGCTCCGTGTCGTGAAACGCGATGAAACTTTCTCCTTGATTTTTTCTCCCTGAGACGGTATATATGGAGTTGGAGTTGAGGTCAGAGGAGGTCCGGGGGGCCCACGAGATAGGAGGGCGCACCCCTAGGGGGGGCGCCCCCTGTCTCGTGGACAGCCCGTGGGCCCCTGGCCTTGATTATTTCGCCAAAAATTCTTATTAATGCTGAAAAGTGCCTCCGTGGATTTCCAGGACATTCTGAGAACTTTTCTTTTCTACACATAAAACAACATCATGGTAGTTCTGCTGAAAACAGCGTCAGTTCGGGTTAGTTTCATTCAAATCATGCAAGTTAGAGTCCAAAACAAGGGAAAACGTGTTTGAAAAAGTAGATACGTTGGAGACGTATCATGATGTTACATCTTTCATATAAATCTGTGGCTCTTGGGCATTACACAACGAGAGGAATGTCACACATAGATGAAGATTTGGAAAGTGTATGCATTGCAAATACAAATGGGGATCTATTTAAGCTAACAAGAATGTTGAGCCGTCTCCATGTTGTATTTGCGCATAAAACGCGTCTCCATGTAGAGCATTCTTGATCATAAATAAAGTATGCCACACGTTTAAATAGAAAAAACATGCTAGCCCGTGTGGACGCACAGGTTTGATGACTAGTTCTCATAACTATGCACTTTTCTATCAATTACTCGACAGTAATTTGTTCACCCACCGTAATACTTATGCTATCTTGAGAGAAGTCACTAGTGAAACCTATGGCCCCCGAGTGTATTTTCCATCATATAAGTTTCCGATCTACTTTATTTTGCAATCTTCACTTTCCAATCTATATGATAAAAATGCCAAAAATATTTATCTTATTATTATCTCTATTAGATATCACTTTCGCAAGTGGCCGTGAAGGGATTGACAACCCGTTTATCACGCTGGTTGCGAGGTTCTTGTTTATTTGTGTAGGTACGAGGGATTTGCGTGTAGCCTCCTACTGGATAGATACCTTCCTTCTCAAAACTGAGGGAAATACTAACGCTACTTTGCTGCATCACCCTTTCCTCTTCAATGGAAAAACCAACGCATGCTCATGAGGTAGCAAGAAGGATTTATGGCTCCGTTGCCGGGGAGGTCTACGCACAGGTCAAGACATACCAAGTACCCATCACAACCTCTACTCCCTCGCATTACATTATTTGCCATTTGCCTCTTGTTTTCCTCTCCCCCACTTCACCCTTGCTGTTTTATTCGCCCTCTCTTTCCTGTTCGCCTATTTTTCGCTTGCTTCTTGTGTGCCTGTTTGCCCTGATGGCCTTGCCTAAAAACGTTGATCCTCACCTTAGAAGGCTGGAAGAAACCGAAAACAACGATAGAAGCTTTATGACTTTACAATTTGAGCATAATAATTTCTTTAAACAAGCTTAAAGAATAGAAATCTTTATGGAATACATGAATAAAGAGCTTTATGATATGTCTAAGGAATTTTATGGTTTGAATTCTCAGTTTGCTCGTCTTGAAAAATCAATAGCCCAAATTGCGGATAAGTAGGCCACCTTAGTTAATTAGATGGCTGCCAAACCAGAAGGGTTAGAAGGAAATAATGATGACGATCTAAAAGTAATTGATGTGTCTCCTATTAAATCTTTGTTTTTCAATATGAATCTTGATAATGAGGGGACTGGAGATGAGTCAACTTTAGTTATAAGGCGTATCAATGATCCAGAGTTTTTAGATCTTGATGCAAAAATTGGTAAAAGTGGGATTGAAGAGGTCAAAAATTTACATAGCAATGAACCCACTATTTTGGATTTCAAGGAATTTAATTATGATAATTTTTCTTTAATAGATTGTATTTCCTTGTTGCAATCCGTTTTAAATTCTCCTCATGCTTATAGTCAAAATAAAGCTTTTAATAAACATATCGTTGATGCTTTAATGCAATCTTATGAGAAAAAACTTGAATTTGAAGTTTATATCGCTAGAAAACTTTATGATGAGTGGGAACCTACTATTAAAATTAAAATTAAAGATCATGAATGCTATGCTTTGTGTGATTTGGGTGCTAGTGTTTCCACGATTCCAAAAACTTTATGTGATGTGCTAGGTTTTCGTGAATTTGATGATTGCTCTTTAAACTTGCACCTTGCGGATTCCACCATTAAGAAACCTATGGGAAGGATTAATGATGTTCTTATTGTTAAAAACAGGAATTATGTGCCCGTAGATTTTATTGTTCTTGATATATATTGCAATCTTTCATGCCCTATTATTCTTGGTAGACCTTTCCTTAGAACGATCGGTTTAATTATTGATATGAAAGAAGGAAATATTATATTCCAATTTCCATTAAGGAAAGGCACGGAACACTTTCCTAGGAAGAAAATCAAATTACCTTATGAATCTATAATGAGAGCCACTTATTAATTGAATACCAAAGATGGCGATACTTAGATCTATTCTCGCTTTTATGCCTAGCTAGGGGCGTTAAACGATAGCGCTTGTTGGGAGGCAACCCAATTTTATTTTTGTTCTTTACTTTTTGCTCTTGTTTAGTATTAAATAATTCATCTAGCCTCTAGTTAGATGTCGATTTATGTTTTAGTTAGTGTTTGTGTCAAGTAGAACCTATATGATCATCTTGGGTGTTAGTTAATGAGATCTTGCTGAAAAACAGAAACTTTTGCGCGCATGAGAATAATTTTAATAAATCACCGAAACATGATGTTTAGTTGATTCTTTTTGCAGAAGATTAATAGACAAATTTCCTATGACTTCCTATTTTGGTAGGATTTTTAGAGTTCCAGAAGTATTCGGTAGTTACCGATTGCTACAGACTCTTCTGTTTTTGACAGATTCTGTTTTTCGTGTGTTGTTTCCTTATTTTGAGGAATCTATGGCTAGTATCGGGGGGTATGAACCATATAGAAGTTGGAATAAAGTTGGTTTAACACCAATATAAATAAATAATAAGTTCATTACAGTACCTTAAAGTGGTGGTTTGCTATCTTGCACTA
This sequence comes from Triticum dicoccoides, assembly GCF_002162155.2. Lineage (NCBI taxonomy): Eukaryota > Viridiplantae > Streptophyta > Magnoliopsida > Poales > Poaceae > Triticum > Triticum dicoccoides. The sequence continues at coordinate 31,022,070 of NC_041383.1, forward strand.
ACGGGGCTTACGAGTTTTCTGTTGAGTTTTGTGTTGTGAAGTTTTCAAGTTTTGGGTAAAGATTCAATGGATTATGGAATAAGGAGTAGCAAGAGCCTAAGCTTGGGGATGCCCAAGGAACCCCAAGGTAAGATTCAAGGACAACCAAAAGCCTAAGCTTGGGGATGCCCCAGAAGGCATCCCCTCTTCCGTCTTCGTCTATCGGTAACTTTACTTGAGGTTATATTTTTATTCACCACATGATATGTGTTTTGCTTGGAGCGTCTTGTATGATATGATTATTTGCTTTTTAGTTTAGCACAATCATCCTTGCTGTACACACCTTTTGGGAGAGACACACATGAATCGGAATTTATTAGAATACTCTATGTGCTTCACTTATATCTTTTGAGCTAGACAATTTTTCTCTAGTGCTTCACTTATATCTTTTTAGAGCACGGCGGTGGTCTTGTTTTGTAGAAATTAGTGATCTCTCATGCTTCACTTATATTATATTGAGAGTCTTTTATAACAACATGGTATTTGCCTTGGTTATAAAATTAGTCCTAATATGATGGGCATCCAAGTTGGGTATAATAAAAACTATCATATAGAATGCATTGAATACTATGATCAATTTGATATTTGATAATTGTTTTGAGATATAAAGGTGGTAATGTTAGAGTCATGCTAGTTGGGTAATTATGAAATTGAGAAATACTTGTGTTAAAGCTAGCAAGTCCCGTAGCATGCACGTATGGTAAACGTTGTGTGACAAATTTGTTGCATGGGGTGTTATTTTGATTGCCTTCCTTATGTGTGGAGGTCGGGATCGCGCGATTGTTAACTCCTACCAACGCTTCCCCTAGGAGCATGCGTAGTAGTACTTTGCTTCGAGGGCTAATAAACTTTTGCAATAATTATATGAGTTCTTTATGACTAATGTGAGTCCATAGGTTATACGCACTCTCGCCCTTCCACCATTGCTAGCCTCTCTTGTGCCACACAACTTTCGCCGGTATCATATGCCCACCATATAACTTCCTCAAAACAGCCACCATACCTACCTATTATGGCATTTCCATAGCCATTCCAAGATATACTGCCATGCAACTTTCCATCGTTTCGTTAATTATGACACGCTCCATTATTGTCATATTGCTTGTGCATGATCATGTAGTTGACATCGTATTTGTGGCACAGCCACCTTTATAATTCTTTCATACATGTCGCTCTTGATTCATTGCATATCCCGGTACACCTCCGGAGGCATTCACATAGTCATATTTTGTTCTAAGTATTGTGTTGTAATTCTTGAGTTGTAAATAAATAAAAGTGTGATGGTCTTCATTATTAGAAAATTGTCCCATGTGAGGAAAGGATGATGGAGATTATGATTCCCCACAAGTCAGGATGAGACTCCGGACTTTACAAAAAATAAAAGAGGCCAAAGATGCCCAAATAAAAAAGAGGCCAAAGAAGCCCACCAAAATAAAAAGAAAAATAGAAGAAAAAATTGAGAGAAAAAGAGAGAAGGGACAATGTTACTATCCTTTTTTCCACACTTGTGCTTTAAAGTAGCACCATGATCTTCATGATAGGGAGTCTACTATGTTATCACTTTCATATACTAGTGGGAATTTTTCATTATAGAACGTGGCTTGTATATTCCAATGATGGGCTTCCTAAAAATGCCCTAGGTCTTCGTGCGCAAGCGAGTTGGATGCACACCCACTTAGTTTATTTTGTTGAGCTTTCATAAATTTATAGCTCTAGTGCATCCGTTGCATGGAAATCCCTACTCACTCACATTGATATCTATTAATGGGCATCTCCATAGCCCGTTGATACGCCTAGTCAATGTGAGACTTTCTCCTTTTTGTGTGAGGGTTAAAAAAATCTGAAGCGCGTTAAAAAGTATGAACCGATTGCTTGGCTGAAAGCGGGGTTGTGCATGATGGGAGTATTTTTTCTGATGAAAATTAAGCATAGCCTAACTATATGATTTTGTAAGGATAAGCTTTCTTTGTCTATGTTATTTTGATAAGACATGATTGCTTGTTAGTATGCTTGAAGTATTACTATTTTTATGTCAATACTAAACTTTTATCTTGAATCATTTGGATATGAACATTCATGCCACAATAAAGAAAATTACATTGAGAAATATGCTAGGTAGCATTCCACATCAAAAATTCTGTTTTTATCATTTACGTACTCGAGGACGAGCAGGAATTGAGCCTGGGGATGCTTGATACGTCTCCAACGTATCTATAATTTTTGATTGTTCCATGCTATTATAATACCCGTTTTGGATGTTTATGGGCTTTACTAAGCACTTTTATATTATTTTTGGGACTAACCTATTAACCGGAGGCCCAGCCCAAATTGCTGTTTTTTTTGCCTATTTCACTGTTTCGCAGAAAAGGAATATCAAACGGAATGAAACCTTCAGGAGAGTTATTTTTGGAACAAACCCAATCCAGGAGACTTGGAGTAGACGTCAAGAAGCAAATGAGGAAGCCATGAGGCAGGGAGGCATGCCCTAGGGGGGTGGGCGCACCCCGCACCCTCGTGGGCCCTTTGTGGCTCCCCTGACCGACTTCCTTCGCCTATATATATTCACATACCCTGAAAACATTCATGAGCACCACGAAACCCTATTTCCACTGCCGCAACCTTCTGTACCCGTGAGATCCCATATTGTGGCCTTTTCCGGCGCTCCGCCGGAGGGGGAATCGATCATGGAGGGCTTCTACATCAACACCATAGCCTCTCCGATGAAGTGTGAGTAGTTTACCACATACCTTCGAGTCCATAGTTATTAGTTGGATGGCTTCTTCTCTCTCTTTGATTCTCAATACAAAGTTCTCCTTGATATTTTTGGAGATCTATTCGATGTAACTCTTTTTGCGGTATGTTTGTCGAGATCCGATGAATTGTGGGTTTATGATCAAGTTTATCTATGAGAAATATTTGAATCTCCTCTGAATTCTTTTATGCATGATTGGTTATCTTTGCAAGTCTCTTCGAATTATCAGTTTGGTTTGGCCTACTAGATTGATCTTTCTTGCAATGGGAGAAGTGCTTTGCTTTGGGTTCAATCTTGCGGTGTCCTTTCCCAGTGACAGCAGGGGCAGCAAGGCATGTATTGTATTGTTGCCATCGAGGATAAAAAGATGGGGTTTATATCATACTGAGTGAGTTTATTCCTCTACATCATGTCATCTTGCCTAATGCGTTACTATGTTCTTATGAACTTAATACTCTAGATGCAAGTTGGATAGCAGTCGATGTGTGGAGTAATAGTAGTAGATGCAGAATCGTTTAGATCTACTTGTCGCGAACGTGATTCCTATATACATGATCATGCCTAGATATTCTCATAACTATGCACTTTTCTATCAATTGCTCGACAGCAATTTATGCTATCTTGAGAGAAGCCACTAGTGAAACCTATGGCCCCCGGGTCTATTTTCCATTATATAAGTTTCCTATCTACTTTATTTTGCAATCTTTACTTTCCAATCTATATCATAAAAATACCAAAAATATTTAACTTATTATTATCTCTATTAGATCTCACTTTCGCAAGTGGTCGTGAAGGGATTGACAACCCCTTTATCGCGTTGGTTGCGAGGTTCTTGTTTGTTTGTGTAGGTACAAGGGATTTGCTTGTAGCCTCCTGCTGGATTGATACCTTGGTTCTCAAAACTGAGGGATTTGCTGCATCACCCTTTCCTCTTCAAGGGAAAAAGCAACACATGCTCAAGAGGTAGCAGCTACTAACTTAGCAATAGTGCAGCTGGGCGGAACCACGCTACTACTAAAATCGACCCATAGTTCCCGCCAACCTAGGTTTAGTAGTAGTGTGGTCTTTATAACTGCGCTACTGATAAAGTCTTAGTAATAGCGCGCTTTTTTTGGGACGCGCTACTGCTAATTGTCGCTATTTTTGAAACTGTACACATGGCGGGACCCACTTAGTAGTAGCGCGTGAGGCGTAAGCGTGCTGTTGCTACGTTAATAGCAGTAGCACGGTTTATGACCAGTGCTACTGCTAAGCAATAGCATATACCATCTTTCCCCCCCTCCCCCTCCCCCATCCTCTATTCCGCACTTTCCCCTACCTCCCACCCCTCTCTCCCTCACTTTGCTTCTTCATCACAACTTCTCCCCCCATTACTCTCCTTCTTCTACCTACCTTTCTCTCTCTTTATTACTCCTAGCTAACTTACACCAGCTCCATTAATGCATATCCTTTCTCTTTTTCTTCCCATCCACTAGATAAAGTCATATCCTTCCCTAACTAGCTTTGTAGATCTACCCATTTAATGAAGTGACCTATATATCTCCCTAAGTAGCACTACTAGGGAAAAGCCTATACACAGAATCTTAGCAGCAACGCGGCTCAAAAAGGAGCACTGCTGCTAATTAGTAGTAGTGAGTGTGCGGGAAACTCGCTGCTGATAAGTTTTTAGCAGTAGCGCGCTCTGTGTAAACCGCGCTGCTACAAATATCGACCGGCGGTGTTCACCGAGCTCCATTTAGCAGTAGCGCCGTGGCCCGAACCGCGCTACTGCTACGGATGTAGTAGTAGCGTGCTTTTACTGAGATCGCTGCTGCTACATTTCAAATTGGCAAAAAAAATTGTCATTGTTAGCAGTAGCACCGTGGCCCAAAGCACGCTGCTGCTAATTCTTTATCAGCAGCGTGTTTCTTCTCCCGCGCTACTGCTAACCCGCACCAACCCACCACCTTTCCCCACCCGTGCCTCCCCTCCCCCTCCTCTCTTCCCTTCCCCCTACCTCCCCCACATGCTCCCACTCTCACTCTTATTCTTCCTCAATACTTCTCCCCCCATTACTCTTTCTCTTCTATCCACCTTTCTCTCTCTTCATTACTCCTACCTAACTACACCACCTATATTAATGCATCTCCTTTCTCTTTCTCCTTTCCCCTCCACTAGTTGAAGTTGTCTCCTCCCAAATTAGGTAGATAGGTAGATGTAGGATTTAGTTAAGTAACCTATTTGCTCCCTAACTAGATCTATCTTTGCCAAGAAGAGCTTTGTGCACTTTTGATCTCCCTACAACATCATCTCCACCGTGTGCTCGATCTCGATCGAGATAGAGGTGATGAAAATTTCATGCTTTTGCAAAATGGAAATATGTTTATGTGTGTGTGATATGTTTGTGGAAATTGTGTTTGTGGCATGCCAAATTGTGCTTTTGAGTTGCCTATGTTTTGCCGAAATGTCGATTTATTTCTGTTTCGGCGAATTCCGGGCAAACTCTAGATCCATATATGTCCTATTTTTAGGGAAGGTCATGCCAAATTTTTGTATGACTTTGATGCATGCATGCATTTTTATAATGAATTTGTTTACTATAACCGTGTAGAGTTGACGATGGTCAGTGGAACGATGGTGGACAGGTGGTTGCGGTCGGCGGTGCAGGACATGAAAGAAAATAACCGGACAGAGGTTTTATGTCCGTGTCGAAAATGCAAAGAATAGTTTGGCTCGACCCCCATGATGATGGTCATGTCGAAGCGCACCTGCTCATGGCTGGTTTCATGGATGGCTATACGCGGTGGATAATTGAAGATGAGGATGACGATGTTGAGGATGCCGATGGGGCAGGCAATGATGACACGGGGCAAGACGAACAGATGATCGATAATGGCGGCGGGGAAGAGGCCGGACATGGCGGAGGAGAAGGGGCCGGACATGGCGGCGGAGAGAACGACATGGACTCCACGCATCAGAGTTCGTCGGTACTAAGTTCAATCGTGCGGGACCCTCATGTTCAAGCATTGCTTTGCAAGGAGACGAGTACTGAGAGAGCTTCTTCTAGAGAGGAGGCTAAGCTGGAGCAACTGGTGGTAGACTCGAACACTCCATTGTATGATGGTTGCAATCCTGAGGTGACCCGCTTGAGTTTCACGCTCCAACTCCTGAAGACGAAGGCTAAAAACAAATGGACCGACACTAGCCTCGATGAGTAATCTATGTCCTACTAGTGTTGATGAGGCCAAGAAGATCGTGTGCCCTCTTGATCTGCCACACGTTAGATACCATGCATGCATCAACGATTGCATAATTTATCAGAAGGAGCACGCGGAAAAAACAAGCTGTCCGGTGTGCAATGCTTCTCGGTACAAGAAGGCCGGGAAGAAATGTCCCTAGAAAGTTGTATGGTATTTACCGATCACTCCCCGTCTCCAGAGGTATTTTGTAGATCCCAAGGAAGCAAAGCTAATGCGCTGGCACGCAGAGAGGAAGAAGCCCGACGATGGAGATGATCCGAAGCTGAGACACGTGAAGGATGGAAGCCAGTGGAGAGTGTTGAACAGCTTCTATCGGTATTTTGAATGTGATGCAAGGAACATCGTGCTCGGCGCGTGTACCAATGGCATGAATCCGTTTGGCAACCAGCACACCAACCATAGCACATGGCCTGTGTTTGTATGGATGTACAACCTCCCCCCTGGTTGTGCATGAAATCGAAGTACATTCACATGAGCATGCTTATTCAAGGGCCGAAACAACCAGGAAATAATATTAATTTGTATCTAGGGCTACTTCAAGAGGAGTTAGACACGTTATGGAAAACACCAGCCAAGAAATGGGACGCCAGCAAAGGTGAGTATTTCAACATGAGAGCCGCGCTGATCACGACAGTGCAGGACTATCTCGGTTACGGATATGTGGCAGGTCAGGTGTGCCATGGATATTGCAGATGCACGCGGTGTATGGATGATACGACGTCTCAGCAGCTAACGTCAAGGAAAGATGGCAGGTCTGGGAAAATCGTGTACATGGGGCATCGAAGATGGATTGAACAGGACGACCCGTGGAGAAACCATGGAGATCTATTCAATGGTCACACTGAGCATCAGGACCTCCACGTAAGCGGAGCGGTGCCGAAATCGATGAGCTGTTGAAAAACTGGAAGGAGTGCCCCGCGCCGGGAAAGACGATGAGAAAGGCGCCGGAGCCGCTGCTGAAGGTATGGAATACGAGGTCTGTGTTCTGGGACTTGGAGTACTGGCACAAACTCGATACACCTCATTGCCTTGATCAAATGCATATCTGTAAGAATGTCCTTGAGAGCTTGCTCGCAACACTGATGAACATGCCGGATAAGACCAAGGATGGGCCGAAGGCAAGAAAAGACTTACAAGATTTGAAAATTAGGGAAGATCTGCACATGCCGCCCCGTAAAATGTCAGATGAGACAGAGACGGAGATAGAGGCACGGGAGAAGAAGGGAAAGAAAATAAAGAAAGAGGATTATTGCCCCCCTTCTTGCTTCACCTTAAGTCAGGCTGAGATCAATGCCTTCTTTAAGTGCCTTACCGGAGTCAAAGTTAGTTCCGGTTACTGTGGCAAGATAAGCAGATATCTAGACACGGACAAGAAAAGGTTCAGCGGGATGAAGTCTCAGGACTGTCATGTGACGATGACGCAGATACTACCTGTTGCCCTTAGAGGGATAATGGACAAGCACGTCCGTGACACGCTTATTGGAATCTGCAACTTTTTCGACGTCATCTCTTGAAAGTCGATCAGTGTGAAGCGGCTCCAAAGGCTACAGGAAGAGATCGTTGTGATACTGAATGAGCTTGAGATGTACTTCCCGCCCGCGTTCTTTGACGTGATGGTGCATCTGTGCGTCCATATTGTGGATGACATAATAGACCTGGGGCCATCATTCCTGCACAACATGATGCCATTTGAGAGGATGAATGGGATCATCAAAGGATTTGTTTGTAACATGTCCCATCCGGATGGAAGCATCGTCCAGGGCTATTTGGCACAAGAGTGCATCTCTCTCTGTGAGAATTTTCTATATGGCGCAGACCAGCCGACTGGTGTTAGTGTTGGTTTGCCCGTTAACAAGCACGATGGGAGGCTCGAAGGAGATGGTCACTGCAACGGTCGCAGGGAACTACACGTGGCATACTCAAATCGACGCAGCGACTTTGACAGAGCAAACTTGGTAGTGCTACAACACCTAGACGAGGTAGATCCTTTCGTGGCACTGCACAAAGAAATTATCGCAAAGAGATATCGTGACCGGGGGGTATGCAGGACGGACGCCGAAGTTACTAGAGAGCACAACTCCACTTTCCTGCATTGGTTCAAAGATCATATTATTGCTAATCCTCCGGAGGAGGGCTCTAAGGACGGATTGCTCATATACGCCTTAGCACATGGCCCCTCGCCCAACCTCGTAACCTATCAGGCATATGATATCAACGGATACACGTTCTACACGGAGGCCAAAGATATGGACAGTGATGATCAGAACTCAGGGGTGACGATGGAATGCATCACCGGCAGCGACAACGGCGCAACTGAACGATTTTATGGAAGGGTCGAGGAGATCTGGGAGCTTGACTACTCTGGACTGCACAACACGACGATGTTCCGTGTCAGATGGGCTAAGAATGTCGAAAGAGAAAGCCGGATTTTCACTACCATGACTATACCCGACGCCAAGAGCGCTACCATGAACGCTATCGCAAAAAATGAGCAATGGGTACACGCTAAGCACGTGACACAATGCTTCTTCATAACTGACCCGCGCAATCCCAGCCGTGTTGTCCTGAGGAGAGGCAAAAAGAACATCATCAGAATGGATGGAGTCGCCAACGAGGAAGACTATGATCAGTACGGCAACCCAATGAGGGAAGATGACGATGATGATGAAGTATACATCAAAAGAAGAATCAATACTACATTACCTAAGAAAAATCGTACTCTATGGAAAAGGCAAAGTCACAATGAGGGGCTCAATTATTCTTCGACGAACAAGAAGGGAAAGAAGCTGACTCAAAAACGAAAACGTCAGCAATGAGGAAACTTATGTTATCGGTCAAATGATGTAATATATATATATATATGTTCCTATTTTGTATACACACTTAGCCATTATTATGCATGGGTCCAATGATGTGTAATATATATGTTCCTATTTTGCATACATATTTAACCGTCAAATGATGCAATATATATCGCCCTCCCTTCGTTCACTGCCCTTGGGAAATAAAAGTGGGATAAAATAAAGGAAAAGAAAAAGGAAAACTGCCAGTAGCGAAGGTAGTAGCAGTGCGTTTTGCCTAAACCGCTACAGATACTGAAGTTAGTAGAAGCAAATTTCGTATAAAGCGCTACAGCTACTGAAGGTAGTAGCAGCGCGTTTTGTCCAAATGCGCTACTGCTACGTCCACTTAACCGAAAATTCTCACCTGCCCTGCTTCATCCCGCCTTTTCCCCCCCAAATCCCCACTCTCCCCTGTCGCACCGCCTCGCCCGACCCGGCCCCGGCACTAGCCCCCGACTCCGGCGTCGGCGCTAGCCCCCGACCCCGGTGCTCGCCCCCGACCTGACCCTCGCCCACGACCC
>NC_041383.1:31031868-31071976 GCF_002162155.2 Triticum dicoccoides
TAGGGTTCTTCGGTTAATTTACTTAGGTTTTAGTTAGGGCAGTATGTTAATCAGGTTATCTATTTAGTTATGAATTTAGCTAGGTTTCAAAATTTGAACTAGACATGTGATATGTGCAAATTTGAACTGGACATGTGATATGTGCATATGCCATGTTTTGGACATGTCATGTTTGGAAAATGATCCGAGTGGCCTATGTTACGCCGGAATGTTGATTCATTTCTGTTCCGGTGAATTTCAGGCGCTCGATATGTCCATTTTTTAGCAAAGGTCATGCCGAAATTTCCCGTGAATAAAGGCATGATTTTGTGCTACATAGTTGGCATATCGAGTGCTGGCACATAGATTTCTTTTTATGTCATTTCTCATTTATTCATACTTTTAGAAATAAATAAGGACACTTAATCATAGGAAACATGTCGAACAATGAAGAAACTGGGCCTTCTGACCAAGATGCAGACGAGATGGATTATGAGGGTGAACAAGAGTACCTCGACTATTTGACTGCTAAGCAAAGTTTGCAGGTCGGCCTCGATGATGGTACTGACGCCGACATCGACACCGACAGCGCCGGCACCGATGGCGGCACCGAGACCGGTGGGGAAGGTACCGGTGGGGAAGGTACCGGCAGGGAAGGTACCGGCCCCGATGCCGCTACCGAAAAGAGGAAGCATAAGAAGCAGACGATACGAAAACCTAACAAACTAGGGATTGGACGACTTGTGATCACAAAGATGGCAAGTTTGAGCCGTTAGAGCCGGAAGAACCTTGCAAGTGCTATGGGAACCAAGTAGGATGCATCCTACGGGAACGCGCGAGCATCAACGACGATGACTTAAGGAGTAAAGAACATTTGACGCAGTTGCTCCTAACAAAGTTGCACAAGAGATTCAAGTTCCCTGACCGGGATGATAACATAGAACAACCGTGGGATGATCCGAAGATGAAAAAGATTAACAATCACGCCATGGGCATGTTCAGTAATGATTTGGCCTCCTGGAAAACGAGGGTGAAACGAGCTATTGAGGCTGATGAACCCCTGTCCAAGATTCTGGAGGAAAATCCGACACTTACGGAAGAGGAGTTCGAAAAGTTCAAGGACACTTGCGCTACCGAGGCAGCCAGGCTAAGGCTGCGAAATTCAAGAGCCTTCAGCAAAGGAACATGGGGAAGCATCACCTCAGAAGCCGTGTCTACCTCGGTAAAAGGCCCATATGGGATAAGGAGGACGCGGAACGTGAAGCCGCGGGTCTCCCAGACCCCTTCGCGAAGTTCACCAACCCCTTGGAGCATGACTTCATCAGGGCCCGCTACAAGTGGGACAAGGAGAAAAAGATTTTTACACGGACAAGATCACGAGGAAATTGATTAGACTACTAGAGAAGCAACACCAGCTTGCAGCCGAAAGCCCTACTTCTACAATGAGGCCCAAGTGGGACACCCCTCTCAACCGGGCCTTGAACAAACTTAAGGGACTCCATTTGGATCAGCGGCCGCAATATGGTTGTGTGCATGGCGCTGGAGATGGCGCCACATGGAAGGTGTTTTACAGCGAGGGCCCGGAGGCCAAGAAGCTGAAAACGAAGTTTAGTCAGGCGGACATCAACGCGAAGGTGAAGCTTGCGGTCGAGAAAAAAGCAGCTGAGGACACGAAAAAAGCAGCCGAGGACAAATATGAGTTGCTACAGCAGGCAGTCAATGCAGCTGTAACTGCCTGCAGAAATGATTTCGCTACTAACGTGGTTCCAGTTATCATCAAATGGGCGAAGGAAAATCCAGACAAGATGGTACATGATTTCCCGATGCCCAGTTTCGTCGGGAGCAACTCCATGAACAACAACACCATCGCACCATCACTTGCTCATGCAACCGGGCCTCCTCTCGCAGCCGCTCCCACTCATAGCAGCCCGTCCTCAGTCTCAGGCGCGCTAGGTGGGCCTTCATCTTTGGCTGAGCTCGACGCTGTCACGGTAATTACATGTCGCACCAACATATATATATATATATATATATATATATATATATATATATATATATATATATATAATATTCCATTTTTGTTGCCTTTCGGTTTTTACGCCACAGACATATGTGTTTGCAGGCGAAAGAAACCCCGTGCACCATACTCTACTTAATCAAAGGCCAGAAGGTGGACATGGGAAAGGGGATGATAATGGACCCCTCTCAACGCACGTTCCACAACTAGCCAATCCCCGCTGGGCACTTCAGGGTTAGCTTGACCAGTGTGAAATCGGGGCACGAGGATTTGCCTCCTCCAGTACAGCATGTGGGAGCGGACGACGAAACCCCGCCGCGGATTGGAAGCTGCAAGAATTCGGTGCTGCTATGGCCGAAGAATCTTATTCGTCTGGAGCCGGCCGATAGCACACCAATAACTAGCTACCACACATCAACAAGCATGCGCGAAGACCACCACCCCGCCTACGCAATTACCAGCTCATGTAGTGTCGGGTGAGAGCGGCGGACGACAATATGAAGGGGGTGCAATAGTACTGGCTGATGTAATTTCTCCTGTAGAACAGAGAATGGATGATGAGACGGAGGTCGACCCTATGGATTAGCTCAATACAAACGCGTATGACTGCGACATAGATATGATGAGTCAACCATATGACTAATCAGGCTATCAGCTTGCTAATGAGGATATGGATGATATGCCTGGGCAGGGTCGTACCATGGATTGCAAAAAGTCTCTCTTCATGAAATCCTCACAGGACACGCCTGAAGATGCCGCCTCAACACAGGCTCAACTAGCCGGGCGCGAGGGTCGTACAGTACTTAGCCCGGGAACACTGGGGCAGGGGTTAAGGAAGGGTCTGGAAGGTGTGCACAAGAAAAAGGAGAGGAAGAGATCGGGGAAGGTCCAAACAAGCCAGAGCACATAGCAGCCAGACGATGCATTCTGAAGAGCGTGTACCCGTGAAAAGTGCGGTCATGTTCCATATCACGGGCGAGCCGATGCTACCGCCGAAACCGCTGGAGGCACTATCAGGGGATCTCAGGAGAGTGCACGACCATGTGCCGTCGACTGAGAAAAGCCTACTAGCCTCAAAGGATCCAGGATATCCGACATACGCGGCTGTGTGCCTGAGGGGAAGTGCTACGTCGACACACAGCCCGCGGACGTGTTCTTCCTGCGGTTTGACCATATCTTTGAGATGTTTCTAACAAGGTGGCTTGATTTTACTATCGCCCGCCTTTTTGCGCTACATATGAGCTTCGTCATGAAGAGTGAAGAAGTCTCGCAAATCTGTGTGGCGGATCCGTACTACATGCACGAGTCTTTCTTGAGTCTCGGCGACTTTGAGCGTGAAACTGCTAGGGAGTACCTCCAAAACTTCATGGTACAGAATAAGGACCGGGAAATTGTCCTCGTGCCTTATCATCCAAAGTAAGTCAGTTCCGGACAACCCTTTCGTACATTTCAATCATTCCTTCTCTCTCATATGGGGAATAATTTGAGGTGTCTTTTCCCCGCAGCAACGGGCGCGCCGTCCTTATCGTTCTTTACCCGCAAGTCTCCCACGCCGTGTATTTTGAACCTTCCAGAGACTACGAGAAAAAAGACTACACCCACATAATAAATATTCTAGATGATGCTCTCCAAGGCTTCAGCTTTAGAGGTGGCCACGTGCAGATCAAGAAACAAAGGAACAAGAAGATGGGTTTCCCGCATAAAACTAACTTCTCCTGCATCCATGTCCCAAAACCAAGCAAGAAGGATGGATTCTACATCGTCCATCTCATGATTCAGTTCAACACGAATCACCAAAAGCTTCGCATTAACAGCAGAAATGATGATCGTATCCACAAGTGGCTAGAATCTCATGGAGAAACGGATTATAAACTTAGAGATGACTTCTTTCGCATCCAAAGCGACATTGCGACGATCATCATGAAAGAAGTCGTCGATGAGAAGGGGATGTTCCACCACGGCCCTATATCGTGAGCTGTCGTCCGAACTCGCATAGGCATGCAACTTCTAGACCTCACACCGTTCAAGAAGCTAGGGTTCGTCCTTGATGATATGGAAGGATGGAACTTCTAGTGATTTATGATGCTGCTGATGATGATATGTGTCGGTTGAACTTGTATACTTCTTGTAGCGATGAAACTTTGTGATGTCCACGGTCCATGCCGAACTTGCGTAACGCTACTTTGTTAGTTTGCGTACGATGAGATGCGTACCTCTAGTTAATTAATTTGCATATTGTATGTTGCATCTAGTTGCTAACCCTTTCTTTTTCGGTGTTGCTCTAGTATATTTTGTTGCATATATATGATTGTACATCCTCTTCATGAACATGCATCTCTAACAGCTACCTAGTTTCTTGATGGCGAGATGGAATTGCTATTCGTGTACAAAGGGAAGGTTCCGGGGGTGTACAATGAGTGGCATGAGTGTCAGGCGCAAGTGAATGGGTTCACGGGCGCCAGCCATAAAGGCTTCAAAAGCAGACAAGAAGGAGAAGCTAGTTACTTGAGGTTCACGCTAGCGCGAGAGAGGACTCGTAACCGCCACCTCATGTACTGCATAGTTCCGCTCTCACTCATAGTGATAGCACTTCTTGCGTATACCTTTGTTTAGATGGATGGCGTTGTTGTAGTTGCAAGTATTCGAGACTTGCATGTATCGCTATTTTCGAGATGATGACAAGATATCACTTTGAGTTGGATGATGATTATGATGAGACTATTTGTATGTACATGCTATGATTACATTTGTGGTCTCGCAGGCATTTGTATGTGTATCATGATGACATTTCTATGTGCTAAAGATTCTTCTATAAAGCCTGTTCAAATACAAAACAAATATGCCAAAAAAAAAATAAAAAAACCTACTTAAATTAGCAGTAGCGAGTGTACAAAAGTTAGCAGCAGCGCCGCGATAGCAGTAGCGCGTCAACGTAAAGCGCGCTAGAGCTACTAGCAGTAGCGAGCTTCCGCAAACAGCGTTGCTGCTACACTTGTGTAGCAGTAGCGCCGGTGAGCACGCGCTACTACTATCTGTTAGCTGTAGCGCCTTATTAGTAGCGCCTATCCCCGCGCTACTGATACATCTAAAACCCGCGCTGCTGCTAGCCTTTTCCCTAGTAGTGTAGATCTAGCCATCTGAAGAAGTAAGCTTTGTCCACTTTTGATCATTCCCTAGGTGTGTGGTGACACCGATCGACATCATCATCACCGTGCTCGATCTCGAGATCGGTGATTAAAAATGTGTGCTTTTGCAAGAATGAAAATATGCGTATGTGTGCGATATGACATAATCGTGTGATATGATGGAAATTGTGTGTGTGGCTTGAGTTGTTGCCGAATTGTGCTTAAGTTGCCTACGTTTTCTTGCAATGTCTATTTATTTCCGTTTCAGTGAATTTCGGGCAAACTCTATATGTCCTATTTTTAGGGAAGGTCATGCCGAATTTTTGTATGACTTTGATGCATGCACACATTTTTATAATCAATTTGTTTATTATTACCGTGCATGTGTTCATGATGGCCAATGGAACGATGGTGGACATGTAGTTGTGTTCGGCGGTGCAGGACATGAAAGAAAATAACTTGACAGAGGTTTTATGTCCGTGTCGAAGATGCAAAGGAATAGTCTGGCTCGACCCCTATGACGATGGTCGTGTCGAAGCGCACCTGCTCATGACTGGTTTCATGGATGGCTATGCTCGGTGGATAATTGAAGATGAGAATGATGATGTTGAGGACGCCGAAGGGGCAGGCAATGACAACACGGGGCAAGACGAAGAGATGATTGATAATGGCGGCAGGGAAGAGGCCGGACATGGCTGCGGAGAAGGGGCCGGACATGGCGGAGGAGAAGGGGCCGGACATGGCGGCGGAGAAGGGGCCGGACATGGCGGCGGAGAGAATGTGGACTTCACTCCGCAGAGTTCATCGGTACCAAGTTCAATCATGCGGGGCCCTCATGTTCAAGCACTGGTTCGCAAGGAGATGAGTACTAAGAGAGATGCTTCTATAGAGGAGGCTAAGCTACAGCAACTAGTGGTATACTTGAACACTCCATTGTATGATGGTTGCAATCCTGAGGTGACCCGCTTGAGTTTCACGCTCCAACTCCTGAAGACGAAGGCTAGAAACAAATGGACCGACACTAGGCTCAATGAGCATCTCAAGTACCTAAAGGATGTTCTTCCCATGGGGAATATGTGTCCTACTAGTGTAGATGAGGCCAAGAAGATCGTGTGCCCTCTTGATCTGCCGCATGTTAGATACCATGCATGCATCAACGATTGCATAATTTATTGGAAGGAGCACACTGAAAAACAAGTTGTCCGGTGTGCAATGCTTGTCGATACAAGAAGGCCGGGAAGAAATATCCCTAGAAAGTTGTATGGTACTTACCAATCACTCCCCGTCTCCAGCGGTATTTCGTAGATACCAAGGAAGCCAAGCTCATGCGCTGGCACGCGGAGAGGAAGAAGCCCGACGATGGAGATGATCTGAATCTGAGACGCGTCAAGGATGGAAGCCAGTGGAGAGCGTTGAACATCGTGCTCGATGCGTCTACCGATGGCATGAATCCATTTGGCAACCAGAACACCAACCATAGCACATGTCCCGTGTTTGTATGGATGTACAACCTCCCCCCTGGTTGTGCATGAAGTTGAAGTACATTCACATGAGCATGCTGATTCAAGGGCCAAAACAAACAGAAATAATATTAATCTGTAGTTTGGGCTACTTCAAGAGGAGTTAGACACGTTACGGAAAACACCGGCCAAGACATGGGACGCCAGCAAAGGTGAGTATTTCTACATGAGAGCCGCGCTGATCATGATGGTGCACGACTATCTCGGTTACGAATATGTCGCAGGCCAGGTATGCCATGGATATTGCGGATGCACGCGTTGCATGGATGATACAATGTCTCAGTAGCTAACGTCAAGGAAAGAGGGCGGGTCTGGGAAAATCGTGTACATGGTGCATCGAAGATGGCTCGAGAAGGACGACCCATGGAGAAACCGTGGAGATCTATTCAATAGTCACGCCGAGCATCGAGGACCTCCACATAAGCGGAGCGGCTCCAAAGTCGATGAGCTGCTGAAAAACTAGGAATAGTGCCCCACGCCGGGAAAGACGATGAAAAAGGCGTCGGAGCCACTGCTGAAGGTATGGAAGACGAGGTCTGTGTTCTGGGACTTGGAGTACTAGCACAAACTTGACACACCTAATTGCCTTTATCATATGCATATCTATAAAAATGTCCTTGAGACCTTGCTCCCGACACTGTTGAACATGCCGGATAAGACCAAGGATGGGCCGAAGGCAAGAAAAGACTTGCAAGATTTGGAAATCAAGGAAGATCTGCACATGTCGCCCCGTAAAAAGTCAGACGAGACGGAGACGGAGACAGAGGCGTGGGAGAAGAAGGGCCAAGAAGTAAAGAAGAGGATTATTGCCCCCCTTCTTGCTTCACCTTAAGTCCGGCTAAGATCGATCAATTCTCTAAGTGCCTTACCGGAGTCAAAGTTAGTTCCGGTTACTATGGCAAGATAAGCAAATATCTAGAAACGAACAAGAAACGGTTCAGCAGGATGAAGTCCCATGACTGTCATGTGATGATGACAGTCCGGGCTTGCTGCGGTGCAGATGGAACCGTCGGAAGATGATGACGACAGATTAAACTCCGACGATAATGGTGATGACCCTCCTGTAGCTGACTCATACACCAACAACCAAAGCAGCACGACTGAGTGCAAGGAGAAGTGACCGACGAGGAAATTGTGATTTCCTCCACCCTTCCCGTTTAATTCAATGTTTTTATCTTTTGTTTAAGTATTATCCGATGAAAACTACATATTTTGATTTTTCCGATGATTCTTTATGTGTTAATTATGCTCGATTTAAGTAGATTTCATGCTAGTTCGTTGATCTACATAGGTTTATATTCATAAATACATGTGTTGTATGAATATAAAGAACCGAATTTGATGTACATGGACACTTGCGCTATCGAGGCAGTCAAGGCTAAGGCTGCGAAATTCAAGAGCCTTCAACAAAGGAACACGGGGAAGCATCGCCTCGGAAGTCGTGGCTACCTTGGCAAAAGGCCCATATGGGATAAGGAGGATGTAGAACGTGAAGCCACAGATCTTCTAGACCCCTTCGCGAAGTTCACCAACCCCTTGGAGCATGACTTCATCAGGGTTTAGGGTAATTATTCTTTTACCACCTTACATTTAGCTCCTGATCAAGTCGACTACACATTCAAAAACGGTTCACGTTCCTTCTACAGGATAAGCAACACCAGCTTGCAGCCGAAAGCCCTACTTCACCGATGAGTCCCAAGTGGGACAGACCCTCTCAACTGGGCCTTGAATGAACTTAAGGGACTCCCTTTGGGCTAGCGGCCGCAATATGGACGTGTGCACGGCGCCGGAGACGGCGCCACATGGAAGGTGTTTTAGAACGAGGGCCTGGAGGCCAAGAAGCAGAAAACAAAGTTTAGTCAGGCGGACATTGACGAGAAGGTGAAGCTTGCGGTCGAGAAAAAAGCAGTTGAGGACGTGCAAAAAGCAGCCGAGGAGAAACATGATTTGCTACAACAGGCAGTAGATGCAACTGTAAATGCCTGCAGAAAAGATTTTGCTACTAACTTGGTCCTGGCTATCATCAACTGGACGAAGGAAAATCCAAACAAGACAATACATGATTTCCCCATGCCCAGTTTTGTCGGGACCAACTCGGTGAACAACACCACCGCACCATCACCTGCTCACGCAACTGAGCCTGCTCTCGCACCCGCACCCGCACCCGCTCATAGCAGCCCGTCATCAATCTCTGGCTCGCTAGACAGGCTTTCCTCTTTGGCTGAGCTCAACGCCCTCACGGTAATTACATGTCGCACCAACATATATATCTAGAATATTCCATTTTCGTTGCCTTTCGGATGTTTTACGCCGCAGACATGTGTTTGCAGGCCGACGAAACCCCGTGCACCATACTCTACTTGATCAAATGCCAGAAGGTGAATGTGGGAAAGGGGGTGATAACGAAGCCCTTGCAACTCATGTTCCACAACCAGCCGATACCCGCTGGGCACTTCAGGGTTAACTTGTCCAGTGTGAAATTAGGGCATGAGGATTTTCCTCCTCCGTTACAGCTAGGGGGAGAGGACGATGAGACCCCTCTGCGGATTGGAAGTTGCAAGGGTTGGGTGCTGCTATGGCCAAAGAATCTTCTTCCTCTAGAGCCGGCCGAGAGCACATCAATAACCACACATCAACAAGCATGTATGGAGACCACTACCCCGCCTACGCAATTACCAGCTCCTGTAGTGCCGGGTGAGAGCGGCGGACGACGTGATGAAGGGGGTCCAATAGTGGCTGATGTAATCGGCCCCGTAGAACAAAGAATGTATGATGAGATGGAGGAGACGGAGGACCCAATGGTCGGGTTTCCTCAATACATGCGCCTATGACAGTGACTTGGATATGAGTCCGTCATATGAAAAATCCGGCTATCAGCATGCTGATGAGGATATGGATGATCCGCCCGGGCAGGAACGTCCTAGCAGGGATTGCAAGAAGTCTCTCTTCATGAAATCCTCGTAGGACACGCCTGAATATGCTGCCTCAACACAAGCTCAACTAGACGGGGGTCGTACAGTGCTTAGCCCAGCAACACTAGGGCAGGGGTTAAGGAAGGGTCTGGAAGGTGTGCCCAAGAAAAAGGAGAGGAAGAGACCGGGGAAGATAGGCTCAGCTGCCTGCAAACAAGCCAGAGCACATAGCAGCCAGACGGTGGATTCTGAAGAGCGTGTACTCGTCAAAAGTGCGGCCATGTTCCATGTCATGGGCAAGCTGATTCTACCGCCGAAACCACTAGAGGCACTATCAGGGGATCTCATGAGACTGCACGACCATGTGTTGTCGACTGAGAAAAGTGTACTACCCTTGAAGGATCCAGGATATCCGAAATACGCAGCTCGTGTGCCTGAGGGGAAGTGCTACGTCGACACACGGCCCGCGGGGGTGTTCTTCCTGCGGTTTGGCCATATCTTCGAGATGTTTCTCACAAGGCGGCTCAATTTTACAATCGTCCCCCTTCTTGCACTACATATGAGCACTGTCATGAAGAGAGAAGAAGTCTCACAAATTTGTTTGGTGGATCCGTACAACATGCACGAGTCCTTCTTGAGTCTCGGCGACTTTGAGCATGAAACTGCTAGGGAGTACCTCCAAAACCTCATGGTAAAGAATAAGGACCAGGAAATTGTCCTCCTGCCTTATCATCCAAAGTAAGTCAGTTCTGGACAACCCTTTCGTACATTTCAATCATTCCTTCTCGCTCGTATGGAGAATAATTTGAGGTGTCTTTTTCCCCGCAGCAACAGGCGCGTCGTCCTTATCGTTCTTTACCCGCGAGTCTCCCACGCCGTGTATTTGGACCCTACAAGAAACTACGAGAAGAAGGACTACACCCACATAATGCATATTCTAGATGATGCTCTCCAAGGCTTCAACATTAGGGGTGGCCACCTATAGATCAAGAAACAGAGGAACAAGAAGACGGGTTTCGCGCATAACTTCTGCTGCATCCATGTCCCCAAACCAAGCAAGAAAGATGGATTCTACATCCTCCATCTCATGATTGAGTTCAGCGCGGATCACCAAAAGCTTCGCATCACAAATAGAAACGATGATCATATCCGCAAGTGGGTAGAATCTCATGGAGAACCGGATTGTAAACTTAGAGATGACTGGTTTCTCATCCAAAGGGGCATTGCGACGATCATCATGAAAGAAGTCGTCAATGAGAAGGGGATGCTCCACCATGGCCCTATATCACGAGCTGACGTCTGAACTCGCATAGGCATGCAACGTCATGACCTCACGCCGTTCAATAAGCTAGGGTCCATCCTCGTTGATATGGAAGGATGGAACTTCTAGTGATTTACGATGACGATGTTGATGATATGTGTCGTTTGAACTTGTATATTTTCTGTAGAGATCAAACTTTGTGATGTCCACGGTCCCTGCTAAACTTGCCTAATGCTACTTTGTTAGTTTGGGTACGATGACCTGCGTACCTCTAGTTAATTAGTTTGCATACTATATGTTGCATCTAGTTGCTAACCCTTTCTTTTTCATGTTGCTCTAGTATATTTTGTTGCATATGATTGTACATTCTCTTGATGAAGATGCATCTCTAATAGGTACCTAGCTTCTTGATGGCGAAGAAGCAGTGCTATGTCGTGTACAAAGGAAAGGTTTCGGGGGTGTACGCCGAGTGGCCTGAGTGTCAGGCGCAAGTGAATGGGGTCTCAGGCGCCAGCCATAAAAGCCTCAAAAGCAGACAAGAAGCATAAGCTAGTTACTTGAGGTTCACGCTAGCGCGAGAGAGGTCTCGTAACCGCCGCCTCATGTACTTCATAGTTTAGCTCCCACTCATAGTGATAGCTCTTCTCGTGTATATCATTGTTTAGATGGATGACGATGTAGTTGCAAGTATTCGAGACTTGTATCGCTATTTTTGAAATGATGACGAGAGACCACTTTATGTTGGATGATGATTATGATGATGACCACCTTGTATCGCTATGTATATGCTATCATTAAATTTGTATGTGTATGATATGCTAGAGATTAGTGTAGAAAGCCCAAAACAAAATTCAGCAGCACAAAATGTGGAGGAGAAAAAAATTTCAAAAACTAATAGCGGTAGTGCGGGGTATGGCATTAGCAGCAGCGAGCTCTTAGCAGTAGCGCTCTTTGCACAAGGGCGCTACAGCTATTATCAGCAGCACGTGTTTCAGACAAATGTTCCTGCTATCCCAAGTTAGCAGTAGCACTGCTCAGGCCGCGCTACTGATAAGCATTAGCTGTAGCGCCGTATCAGTAGCGTGGCCACCCGCGCTACTGATCAGCATATAACCCGTGATACTACTAGGATTTTCCCTAGTAGTGATAATCTATGCCATACTGTTGTTTAAAACCGTTTGCAACAACCCTAACTTTGTAGCGATCAATAGTTCTATCAGATTTCCTTTTGATCCTGAATACCCACTTGCAATCAATTAAATTTTTACCTTGCTGTGGAGGAACAAAGTGCCAAGTTTTATTTTTCTTAAGTGCCATGTATTCTTCCTTCATGGCATTATTCCACTTTTCATCACGAAGTGCTTCCTCAAGTGTATGTGGTTCACCTGAAGAACAAACCATACCATATTTGGTTATGTGTTTATAATTAACATGATGTATTACCCCATGTTGTAGTCTTGTACGTCGTGACGATGCAGTAGCCAGATCAACAGCCACAGATGATCCTGGAACAGGAGCTCCTGCTACAGAATCTACTACCGGTGGATCTTCTATGGCAACTTGTTCAGGTGCAGCCTCTGTAGTTTGCGCAGAAGATCCCGGGCCTCATCATTGGCTGATGATGGCGTATCCACCTCGAGCCGTACGATGGTCGGGCGCGCTGGAGACCACGCCAGATCCCCTGGGCCCCGCGCCAGTTGGGCGAACCGGGTTACGCTGCTTGTAAACGACCAGCTGGTCATGGAACCGCACTCCATCTGGGCGAGCAGCATGCTACCACGTGCCGAGCGAGGATTGGCACGGGGAAGAACTTAGGCCACCACCTCTAGAGGAGAGCCGCGTGTCGGGTGCTGGGCTGGAGACAATGACGTGATCGGCGGGTGCTGTCGCTAGTGCATCTGCCGCGGCTGCCATCACGGATCCCGAGGAGGATCGACTGGGCTCGTGCTGCAGAATTGATCCCGAGGAGGATTTGCCTCCCAGATGGGGGCGCATGAACCATGAGTCTGCCGGCGCATTTTTGTCACTGATTTCACCATTTTATTTGTTGTTTTCTCCTGTAGCATCATGAGAATACTCATGCACATCATTGGTAGCAAGATTAGTCAACGATTGATCATCACAATTCAGACCCCCATGATCAATGGTGGTGGGATGAGAGGGTAAGAGAAGAATTTCTTCTTGAAGGCGAGTGCCGACGTTTGGATGCATATCAGCGAAAGGGGATTTTGTTTCATAAAAAGCTAAGTCACGAGATATATAAATGCGACCAGTGGATACAACTAGGCACTTGACACCTTTGTGTTGTGGACTATACCCTAGGAAAACACATTGCTTAGAGCGGAGCATGATTTTACGATTATTGTATGGGCGAAGATTGGGCCAACAAGCACACCCAAAAACATGAAGGGACTTGTAGTCTGGTTTTGTGTGGAGAAGTCTTTCTACTGGAGTTTCATTGTGGATGAGTCGACTAGGAAGCATATTGATGATATGAACAGCAGTGAGAACAGCCTCATCCCAAAACTTGAGAGGCATGGACGATCCTGCCAAGAGGGCTAGCCCAACTTCAACTATGTGTCTGTGCTTACATTCAGCAGAGCCATACTGTTGATGAGCATGAGGACACAGAACATGGTGTGATATCCAAGTGATTGGAAGAAGGAGTTTAATTTTTCATACCCCCCCCCCCCAGTCCGATTGTACTGCAATGATTTTGCTAGAAAATTTTCGCTCAAACAAGGCTTGAAAATTTTGAAAAACTTGAAAGACATCGGATCTATTTTTTAGAAGGTAAATCCACACAAATTTGCTATAGTCATCTATGAAGCTCACATAATAATCATGTCTACCAACGGATGTAGGGGCAGGACCCCACACATCAGAGAAAATTAATTGAAGTGGTTTGGTAGAGACACTAGTAGATATTGGATAAGGTAATTGATGACTTTTAGCACACTGACAGGAATCACAAATAGTTTCGACATTGCGCTCACCAATAAATGGGAGCTTATTTTTCCTAAGCAATCTTTCAACTAGAGAAAAAGCAGCATGTCCTAATCGATCGTGCCACCGTGTTGACATGACTTTGACAACACCATTGGCTTGTTTATTGGATATCCTAATCTCTGGAATCAACGGGTAAAGCCCTCGAACACATCTACCTCGATAGAGTACCTTCTTTGTTGGTTGGTCCTTGATCAAGAAGAAGTAGGGATGAAATTCAAGGAAAACATGATTATCAATGGCAATTCTAAGAATGGAGAGAAGATTTTTAGCAGCACAGGAACATGCAAGATTCTCTTAAGATGAATTTTATGATGAGGGGTAAGAAAAGTTGAATGACCAATGTGACAAATCTGCATACCTTCTCCACTTGCCGTATGGATATGTTCTTTGCCACGATAATTTTCCTTCATTGTGACTTTCTCAAGTTCATTGGAGATGTGATTAGTGGCACCACTATCAACATACCAATTTGTATCGACTCCGTAGGAGCCATCAGCCACGGCAGCTACCTTTTCATCATCTTGAGAGTCGTCGTCGTCTTCGTCAAACCGGTACCAGCAATCGTTTGCGGTGTGCCCTGGCTCACCACAAATCTGGCAGCGGGGCATCTCTGGTCGGGACTAGTGGGGCCACCACCACGGCAACCTTTGGACGCGCCAGAGCGGCCATTGGAGCTGCCACCGCCGTTGTTGCCACCACCACCATGTCCTCCAGACCTTCCCTCACTACTAGGGAAAACCTTATACACGGAATCCTAGCAGCAACGCGGCACAAAAAGAAGCGCCGCTGCTAATTAGCAGTAGCTCGGGCAACATACACTCGCTACGGATACAAATTTAGCAGTAGAGCGTGCTGGCTAAACCGCACTGCTACAAAAATCGACCGACAATACACACCAAACTAAGTTTAGCGGCAGCGCTGTGTCAAGACACGCGCTACTGCTAATGCAATAGTAGTAGCACGCGTTTTACTCCTATCGCTGCTGCTACTTTTGAAATTGGTCACATGGTTGGCCCCGCTTAGCAGTAGCGCGTGTGTGAAAAGTGTGCTGCTGCTATGCTCTTACCAGTAGCGCGGTTAACCACCCGCGCTACTGCTAAGACGCAGCACACCGCCACCTTTTCCCCCGTCCTCCCCTTCCCCATCTCCTCTCTTCCCTTTCCCCTACCTCCCACATCCTCTCTCTCTCTCTCTTCTTCTTCCTCAATACTTTCCCCCCATTACTCTCCCTCTTCTACCTACCTTTCACTCTCTTCATTACTCCTAGCTAACTACACCACCTCCATTAATGCATCTCCTTTCTCTCTCTTCATTACTCCTAGCTAACTACACCACCTCCATTAATGCATCTCCTTTCTCTTTTTCCTTCCCCCTCCACTAGTTGAAGTTGTCTCCTCCAAAATTAGCTAGCTAGGTAGATGTAGCATTTAGTTAAGTGACCTATTTGCCCCCTAACTAGATCTATCTTTTTCAAGAAGAGCTTTGTGCACTTTTGATCTCCCTACATCACCATATCCACCGTGTGCTCGATTTCGAGATAAAGGTGATTAAAATTTCATGCTTTTGCAAAATGGAAATATATATGTGTATGTGTTTGTGATATGATAATTCGGTGATATGATGGAAATTGTGTGTGTGTGTGTGGCATGAGTTGATGACGCCAAATTGTGCTTTTGAGTTTCCTATGTTTTGCTGAAATGTCGATTCATTTCCGTTTCGGTGAATTCCGGGCAAACTCTAGATCTATATGTCCTATTTTTAGGGAAGGTCATGCCGAATTTTTGTATGACTTTGATGCATGCACGCATTTTTATAATCAATTTGTTTATTATTACCGTGCAGACGTTCATGATGGTCAGTGGAATGATGGTGTACAGGTGGTTGCGGCCGGCAGTGCAGGACAGGAAAGAAAATAACCTGATAGAGGTTTTATGTCGGTGTCGAAAATGCAAAGGAATAGTTTGGCTCGACCCCTATGACGATGGTCGTGTCAAAGCGCACCTGCTCATGACTGGTTTCATGGATGGCTATACCCGGTGGATAATTTAAGATGAGGATGACGATGTTGAGGATGCCGACGGGGCAGGAAATGACGACATGGGGCAAAACGAAGAGATGATCGATAATGGCGGTGAGGAAGAGGCCGAACATGGCGGCGGAGAAGGGGCCGGACATGGCGGAGGAGAAGGGGCTGGACATGGCAGAGGAGAAGGGGATGGACATGGTGGCGGAGAGAATGTGCACTCCACGCAGCAGAGTTCATCAGTACTAAGTTCAATCGTGCGGGACCCTCATGTTCAAGCACTGCCCACACTCTCTCTTGCCCCGTCGCGCCGCCAGAGCCTTGCCCTCGCCGCACCCCTGCGCTCGCCCCCGACTCCGACCCCGACCCCAGCTCCGGCCCCGGCGCTCGACCCCGACTCCGACCCCAACCCCGACCCCTCCCAACCTCGGCTGTCGTCGCGCCTGCACCGTCTATAAGCCCCCCACCGCTCCTCCTATCTCTGGTAGGTAGGGTTCTTTGGTTAATTTACTTAGGTTTTAGTTAGGGCAGATGGTTAATTAGGTTATATATTTAGTTATGAATTTAGCTAGGTTTTTCTTCAAGTTCTATATTTTTCTTCCTTTTATATGCAAATTTGAAGTGGACATGTGATATGTGGACATGTGATATGTGGACATGTGATGTTTTGGACATGTCATATTTGGAATTTGGACATGTCATTTGGACATGATGATTATGTGCATGGTAAATGATCCGAGGGGCCTATGTTACACCGGAATGTTGATTCATTTACGTTCCAGTGAATTTCAGGCGCTCGATATGTCCATTTTTTAGCAAAGGTCATGCCGAAATTTTCGGTGAATTTTGGCAGATTTGTGCTAGATAGTAGGCATATCGAGTGTCGGGAGTTGCTGGGAAATGACATTCCGGCAAACATAGATTTCTTTTTTATGTCATTTCTCATTTTTTTCATAGTTTTAGAATTAAACGAGGAGACTTAATCATAGGAAACATGGCGAACAACGAAGAAACTGGGCCTTCTGACGAAGATACAGACGAGATGAATTATGAGGGTGAACAAGAGTACCTCGACTATTTGACTGCTAAGCAAAGTCAAGGTTTGCAGGTCGGCCTCAATGATGGTACTGACGCCGACATCGACACCGACGGCACCGGCACCGATGGAGGTGCCGAGACTGATGGCGGGGAAGATACCTATGGTGAAGGTACTGGCGCCAATGCCGCTGCTGAAAAGAAGCAGCAGAAGAAGCAGAGGATACGAAAACCTAACATACTAGCGGTTGGACGACTGGTGATCACAAAGATGGCACCTAGCAAGTTTGAGCCATTAGAGCCAGAAGAACCTCGCAAGTGCTATGGGAACTAAGTAGGATGCATCCTACGGGAATGCTCGAGCATCAACGACAATGACTTAAGGAGTAAAGAACATTTGACGCAGTTGCTCCTGACGATGTTGCACAAGAGATTCAAGTTCCCCGACCGGGATGATAACATAGAACAACCGTGGGATGATCCGAAGATGAAAAAGATTAACAATCACGCCATGGGCATGTTCAGCAATGATTTGGCCTCCTGGAAAGGGAGGGTGAAATGAGCTATTGAGACTGAGGAACCCCTGTCCAAGATTCTGGAGGAAAATCCGACACTTACAGAAGAGGAGTTCGAAAAGTTCAAGGACACTTGCGCTACCGAGGCAGCCAAGGATAAGGCTGCGAAATTCAAGAGCCTTCAGCAAAGGAACACGGGGAAGCTTCGCCACGGAAGCCATGGCTACCTCGGTAAAAGGCCCATATGGGATAAGGAGGACGCGAAACGTGAAGCCGCGGGTATCCCAGACCCCTTCGCGAAGTTCACCAACCGCTTGGAGCATGACTTCATCAGGGCCCTCTACAAGTGGGACAAGGAAAAGAAGGTTTTTTACATGGACCAGATCACGAGGAGATTGATTAGACTACTGGTAATTATTCTTTTACCACCTTACATTTAGCTCGAGATCTAGTCGACTACACATTTCTTAACGGTTCACGTTCCTTCTGCAGGAGAAGCAACACCAGCTTGCAGGCGAAAGCTCTACTTCTCCGATGAGGCCCAAGTGGGACACCCCTCTAAACCGGGCGTTGAACGAACTTAAGGGACTCCCTTTGGGCCAGCGGCCGCAATATGGTCGTGTGCACGGCGCTGGAGACGGCGCCACGTGGAAGGTGTTTTACAACGAGGGCCCGGAGACCAAGAAGCAGAAAAATAAGTTTAGTCAGGCGGACATCGACGAGAAGGTGAAGCTTGCAGTCGAGAAAAAAGCATCTGAGGACGCAAGAAAAACAGCCGAGGATAAAAATGAGTTGCTACAGCAGGCAGTCAATGCAGCTGTAACTGCCTGCAGATATGATTTTGCTACTAACTTGGTTCCAGCTATCAACAACTGGACGAAGGAAAATCCAGAAAAGACGGTACATGATTTCCCGTTGCCCAGTTTCGTCGCGAGCAACTCTGTGAACAACAACAACACCGCACCATCACTTGCTCACGCAACCGGGCCTCCTCTCGCACTCGCTCCCGCTCATAGCAGCCCGTCCTCAGTCTCTGGCGCGCTAGGTGGGCCTTCGTCTTTAGCTGAACTCGACGCCCTCATGGTAATTACATGTCGCACCAACATATATATATATATATATAATATTCCATTTTTGTTGCCTTTCGGATGTTTTACACCACAGACATGTGTTTGCAGGCCGATGAAACCCCGTGCACCATACTCTACTAGATCAAAGGCCAGAAGGTGGACGTGGGAAAGGGGGTGATAATGAACCCCTTGCAACTCACGTTCCACAACCAGCCAATCCCCACTGGGCACTTCAGGGTTAACTTGTCCAGTGTGAAATTGGGGCACGAGGATTTGCCTCCTCTACTACGGCATGTGGGACAAGACGACGAGACCCTGCCGTGGATTGAAGCTGCAAGGGTTAAGTGTTGGTATGGCCGAATAATCTTCTTCGTCTGGAGCCGGCCGAGAGCACACCTATAACCACACATTAACAAGCATGTGCGGAGACCACCACCCCGCATATGCAATTACCAGCTCCTGTAGTGCCGGGTGAGAGCGGTGGACGACGTGATAAAGGGGGTGCAATAGTACTGGTTGATGTAATCGATCCTGTAGAACAAAGAATGGATGATCTGCCTGGGCAGGAAGGTCGACCCAATGGCTTTCCTCAATACAAACGCGTATGAGTGTGACCTAGATATGATGAGTCAAACATATGACGAATCGGGCTATCAACATGCTAATGAGCATATGGATGATCTGCCTGGGCAGGAAGGTCGTAGCAGGGATTGCAAGAAGTCTCTCTTCATGAAATCCTCATAGGACATGCCTGAAGATGCCGCCTCAACAAAGGCTCAACTAGCCGGGGGTTGTACAGTGCTTAGCCCAGCAACACTGGGGCAGGGGTTAAGGAAGGGTCTGGAAGGTGTGCCAAAGAAAAAGGAGAGGAAGAGACCGGGGAGGATAGCTGCCTCCAAACAAGACAAAGCACATAGCAGCCAGACAATGGATTCTGAAGAGCGTGTACCCGTGAAAGGTGCGGCCAAGTTCCATCTCACGGGCGAGCCCATGCTACCTCCAAAACTACTGGAGGCACTATCAGGGGATCTCAGGAGACTGCACGACAATGTGTTGTGAACTGAGAAAAGCCTACTAGCCTCAAAGGATCCAAGATATCCGACATACATGGCTCGTGTGCCTGAGGGGAAGTGCTACATCGACACACGGCCCGCGGAGGTGTTCTTTCTGCGGTTTGACCATGTCTTTGAGATGTTTCTGACAAGGCGGCTCGATTTTACAATCGTCCGCCTTTTTGCGCTACAGATGAGCTCTATCATGAAGAGGGAAGAAGTCTCGCAAATCTGTGTGGCGGATCCATACTACATGCACGAGTCTTTCTTGAGTCTCGGCGACTTTGAGCATGAAACTTCTAGGGAGTACCTCCAACACTTCATGGTACAGAATAAGGACCAGGAAATTGTCCTCCTGCCTTATCATCCAAAGTAAGTCAGTTCCGGACAACCCTTTCATACATTTCAATCATTCCTTCTCCCTCATATGGAGAATAATTTGAGGTGTCTTTTCCCCGCAGCAACGGGAGTGCCGTCCTTATCGTTCTTTACGCGCGAGTCTCCCACGCCGTGTATTTCGATCCTTCCAGAGACTACGAGAAGAAGGACTACACCCACATAATGAATATTCTAGATGATGCTCTCCAAGGCTTTAGCATTAGAGGTGGCCACGTGCAGATTAGGAAACAAAGGAACAAGAAGATGGATTTCGTGCATAAAACTAACTTATGTTGCATGCATGTCCCAAAACCAAGCAAGAAAGATGGATCCTACATCCTCCATCTCATGATTGAGTTTAGCACGGATCACCAAAAGCTTCGCATCAGAAACAGATATGATGATCATATCCACAAGTGGGTAGAATCTCATGGAGAAGCGGATTATAAACTTAGAGATGACTTCTTTCGCATCCAAAGGGACATTGCGACAATCATCATGAAAGAAGTCATCGATGAGAAGGGGATGTTCCACCACGGCCCTATATCGCGAGCTGACGTCCGAACTCGCATAGTCATGTAACGTCATGACCTCACGCCGTTCAAGAAGCTAGGGTCTATCCTCGATGATATGGAAGGATGGAACTTCTAGTGATTTACGATGCCAATGATGATGATATGTGTCGGTTGAACTTGTATACTTTCTGTAGCGATGAAACTTTGTGATGTCCACGGTCCCTGCCGAACTTGCGTAATGCTACTTTCTTAGTTTGGGTATGATGACATGCGTACCTCTAGTTAATTAGTTTGCATACTGTATGTTGCATCCAGTTGCTAACCCTTTATTTTTCGTGTTGCTCTAGTATATTTTGTTGCATATGATTGTACATCCTCTTGATGAAGATGCATCTCTAACAGGTACCTAGTTTCTTGATGGCGAGATGGCAGTGCTATGTCATGTACAAAGGGAAGGTTCCGGGGGTGTACAACGAGTGGCCTGAGTGTCGGGCACAATTGAATGGGGTCTCGGGCGCCAGCCATAAAGGCTTCAAAAGCAGACAAGAAGCGGAAGCTAGTTACTTGAGGTTCATACTAGCGCGAGAGAGGACTCGTAACCGCCGCCTCATGTACTGGATAGTTCCGCTCTCACTCATAGTGATAGCTCTTCTCGCGTGTATCATTGTTTAGATGGATGACGTTGTAGTTGCAAGTATTCGAGACTTGCATGTATCGCTATTTGCGAGATGATGACGAGATACCACTTTGTGTTGGATGATGATTATGATGAGATTATTTGTATGTATATGCTATGATTACATTTGTGGTCTCGCAGCCATTTGTATGTGTATGATGATGACATTTGTATGTGCTAAAGATTCTTGTATAAAGCTTGTTCAAATACAAAACAAATATGAAGAAAAAAAATCAAAAACTACTGAAATTAGCACTAGCGAGTGGAGAAAAGTTAGCAGCAGCATGACAATAGCAATAGCCCGTCCTAGCAAAGTGTGCTAGAGCTATTAGCAGTAGCGAGCTTCCATACAGCACACTGCTGCTACACTTGTTTAGCAGTAGCGCAGGCGCACACGCGCTGCTGCTACGGGTTAGTTGTAGCACCTTATCAGTAGCGCCCGCCCCCGCGCTACTGATATACTTAGAACCCGCGCTGCTGCTAGGCTTTTCCCTAGTAGTGCTTTGTTGCGGGAAGAGCCACGGCCATGGGAGCCACCACCACGGCCCCGCACAACGGCGTTGGGAGAGGAGCGAAAACCACCGCCCGAGTTGTTGAACTGGGCCATGCGCTGAGCGAAGTTGCTCAAGATGGCGTAGAGTTCGTCGAGGGAGACCGGCGTGACGCGTGCGTCCAGGGCGGAGACGAGGGGCTGGTAGTCAACCTCCAGCCCATGGATGATGTAGGAGATGAGCTCGGCATCTTGGATGGCCTTCCACGCAGCTGCAAGCTCGTCGGCAAGGCCGCGGAGGGAGCCGAAGTAGGCGGCAACCGTCTGGTTGCCCTTCTGCGCGTTGATGATTGTCGTCCTGATGTTGTTCACATGGATCATGGACTATGACGAAAACATACCTGCCAACGTAGTCTAAAGCACGTGTGCGTGGTGACCGTGGTCACCGTGACGAGCACCTCCTTGGATAGGGTGCTGAGCAAATAGCTCAATCCTCCTGGACCCAGATTGGGTGGAGAGGGTTGGCTGCAGAGCTTTCTTTGCCATCCTTATCCTTGGTGACATGAAGCCTTGCCGGTTCCGGTGTGGTGTCGTCAACGTAGCCAAAGACACCGGCGCCACGCAGATGGGGAGTGACCTGCATGCGCCACAACACATAGTTCGTGCGTGTTAGCTTCTCTGTGACCTGTCCATTGAGGGTAGGTTGGGAGGAGCCGGAGGAGGAAGACATGGCTAGTTAGGCCGACGGGTTCGTGTTAACTAGATGGGGTGCACCTTCCATAATAGCGCATACATGTGGTTGAGATTACAATCTTGGAGATAAAAAAAGGAGATAGAGATAAGAGGTTACATGAGATAAACATGATACTCTTAACAACCTAACTATCTCCTATGCCACATATCTCTGGGCTAGATGCGCCGGTCATGTATGTGACATGTTGACATGTTTAACAACCACCATCATTTTTTTACTGCTCCGCTTAAATTCAAAATGGAGTGTGCGAGGCCTGGCTCAGTTGACAACAGTCGTTAAGCATGCGCCACATCCTCCAACGGTGAGGATAATCAAGATGTTCCTCACTGACGACCGATCATGCCGGAATTAGCCTAATGAAACCACATACATCTAACCTCTTCTTGAGAGCTGACTCTACTAACGGACACCTGAGACCTCTTTCTACTAAAAGACACCACTTGTGAAGGTGGAGTGAAGCATCCATCTGCCAGGGCTCAGTATTTTTTCGAATTACAGAAATGGTCAAATCCATGGACTCGAGGTTTGTCATATTATAGCAAGACCATGGAATCCCATCTCAAATCACAGTTTCCTTCATATATGTAAACTGAACAGCTAGGTTGGGGCTGGACTACCGGCTGCCGTTGACCTGGGCGTACCGATTGATGCTGGTGGCAACCTGGCCATCGCATCCGGGCGGTTCTTGAGGCGGAGGTGCAGCGGTGCAGGCCGGCGTCGATGTTGGAGCCGGAGCAGAGGGGTGGAGGATGTAGGCAGTGGGGAACGGGGCGTTGTTGGCAACCATGGCAATGGTGGGTGAACAACGGGTGGCGTGGGGCGTTTTCATTGTCTAGCAGGGTAAAGGGGTAAAGGTGGGTTTAGATGGGCTAGATGTGAAACCCGGTCAAAAAAAAAAAGAATCATGTCCAATGAAAACCCACGTATCTGAGTGGGATGGGCTGATTAGTCCCGCTTAGCCCCACTCGTTTCTTGATTCCGGCAACCTGAATTGTGAACAAAAGCAACACTCTCGACAAAACTATCACTCTGTGGACCTTGACATTGCAGGAATTTGAATCATACAGCTGCAGAAGTGCTCATCTTTGTTATGGAAAATATCCCAATGCCTCACATGCCTAACGACGTCAACGGCCAATGTAGTGGCCTTGCTAAATGGCTGGTGTGTCATCTCTCCATGAAAAGCATCAACCCACATAGACTGGTTGCTCGGTCGATCCGTGTTTGCTATATATGTGGGCGGAAAAAGTGGATAGATGATCGTACATTTATGACATGATTATACAAAATTATTCATCGATTATTTGACGGTTCACCTACTGCTTTACTCCATCTTCATCACTCCGTTCAAAAGTAAATGAAATGAAAATTGTGACCTTTTAAAAGTAAGTCAAGAATATAATCTCAGTGGTCCATCGATCAAGATTATGTTAGAAAATTTAAACATTGTTAATTAAGGATTTTGCACAAAAATAAGGAATCGTATACAGATAAAGGTAGTTGGGGTTTCATCTCTGTATTGAGCATCTTATTTCACGTTGGATGCAAGTTCTCATGATATGTTATTAGCTAATGCTCCAGTCACGATTTTTTTGGTGTGGTTAGGTCTATTTTTTGTTGGGCTCTTTCCCTCTTCATCTTTCATGGTGCAAAAAGCCTTCACGTGGTAGAAGTTGGAAAATTTACTTGCTTTCTTGCTTAATGAATAGATGTGCAAAGTATCTAAAATTAAAGCGCGGGACTGAAGAAAAGAAATCAGAGGTCAAAAATGTGCCATTTGATTCAGCGAGTTATTTTGACCAATGAAATGGGTTCAATCAAGGTGTCACTTCAATCCCCTAACTTCTGAAAAAACACGATAATAGTCTACATTTTTGGCCAAGAGTTGATAAAAACTTCCATTTTGTTGCCAGAACACACAACTGCACTCATTCAGTTATACTTAAATTAAAGTAGCTTGTATAAACCTGCAGCTCCACTCCCATCGACCTTTGAGGCAAACGATGATGACCGAATGGCTGGCTTGGTGGGCAAATTGATAATACTAAAATCTAAGGGTTGCAGCTTGATGTTCTGTCAGGACCGGATTTTCGTCACCCACATCTCAAGGATTTCTCTGAAAATATATTGCCACGGCATGTATCAGCCAAAGAATGGCATCCACACTAGCCTGAACTGTTAGGAATAAGCCACGCATGAGTATGTGCTCGTGTGTGTGATCTGTGTGCATGAGTGTGTGTGTGCTCGTGGTATGCGTGGCGTGGTGGTAAGCACATGAGCTAGCTAGATGGGCATGCATGTATGTATTAGTTGCGGTGTTTAGCAGGTCGTTAGCAGCGGCCGGTGGAGATGGCCGCGTCAAGCGCTCGTAGCGCGTGTAGCGTGCATGGCCGGGCTGATCGTTTGCATGCAGCGGATAGCTAGGTGGAGAAACGTGGGCGTTGCGTTTGCTGTAGGACTACAAAGCTGCCGTCGTGGGTGTGTGTTTGTACAAAAAGTTGAGCACCATTTAGACATTGCAAAGAGAAAAAAGATTCGGGCGTTCGTGTGCCCGTGGCGGCGTTCGTCGCCGGCCAGAAAACTTGTGTCCACTGTGTTCATCTCCTTCCTTCGTTCTTGTTCGAGCGAGTGTGGAGAGGGAGAGGTAGCTAGGGTTTCCGTTTGGCAACAACATTTGGTATCATGAGTTTGGTGTCTTGGGCGTGCTTGCCGTGCCGGAGGCGTGAGCTCGCCAGTGGCTGCGCGATGGAGTTCCGAGCGGTGTGTCGGCCTATGGAGGTGTGCGGCGCTGCAGCGGTCATGGCGGAGGCGGAGGCGACACACGGTGAGTCCGCGATGAGCTCGGCGGACGTGGAGGCTTCGGCGGCGCGGTGGCGGCACGCGGCAAGCACGATGGAGACCGGCGTCGGTGTGGCAGGTCGAGTCCGTGGCAGTGGCGACCGGCGTTAGCGCGTCAAGTCGGGTCCGCGGCCATGACGACAATGATGATGGAAGCAGCAGCGTCAACTCCAGCGACCACGAGCAGGCGACATGTTACAGCGACGACCGAGGTGTTAAAGACGACGTCGACGACGAGTCGGGGCTCATGCTGGCAGGCTACGCGGCGAGGTCGTGGCTTAGGGTGAAAGTGTTAGACATAAGCCACGTGTGTGTGCGTGCGTCGAGCCGGGCGCCGGTGCATGGCCGCGTCGATGGTCTTGGCGAGCGTGTCCGTTGCTGTGGTGATGGGTTGAGCAGGCGCTGCGTGCGTGGGTAGCAGAGGGCTACAAAGCCGGGCCACGTCCAGGTTGTTAGCTAGGTGCATGCATCAGATGGATATGATGCGCATGTAGGCTAGTTAGTTGGTTAGCTACCGGGTCATGTGGTTAGTTAGCAAGATTAGTGCTGGACGTGCGTGCGTGGAGTTGGTGGCCGAGTCGCGTGTGTGCGCTAGCCTGGGTATAAAACCCTCCATTGTGTACTGATGTAAGGGCGCCGGTCTGTTGCCGCGCCACGATGACAGTATGTGCCGAACTGAGGGGGAGGGGCCTATAAGATGTAGTCTCCGTCAGGATCGTGGTATGCGCCCGGTTGATGTGAGAGTTCTTCCGGGGTTGTGCTGCGTGTGTGCGTACGACCTCCATGTATGTGTGTTTGAGTAGTTGAGTTGAATAGAAGCCAACATACAGGCCGTTCGGTGGCCGGGGCGTTCGTCGCCGGAAAATTCTATTCATCTTCTTCTATCTTCGTCCGGTGTTCATCGCCGGAGGGCGGTTCGGCGTATGTCGCCGGTGGGTTTGTCCCAAGATAAACATTTAGGTATCTCATTTCTAATACAAAATCTTTAATGAACAAAACTATCAGCAAAACAATACAACTGAGAAAAGATTAGATTTCAGAAATTACATATATGTTAAGCGTAAGTAAAACACTAGTATACGTCTAAAAATACTCAACTGTCACATGAACGAACCCTGCAAAGCATCTGTCATGCTCCAGACATGCCAAAAGCACAATGTTTTTCCATAATATTACAGGTAACTCTTGTTAATTCAATTGCAGTTTTGGATGATGGATATATGTTTTCAACAAAATACACTGTACACAGAATTTTTAGTACAAAAGAATCATAAATCTCATGAGATTAACAACATCTCTTGGAAAAATAATACCTCAACCAGAAATTTTACAACACAACAACAACGTTCTGTTAACCAACAATACAAAGTGGAGCAATGGTGAGCCAGTAGAATTTCAGGAAAACAACCAGGAAGTTTAAAACAGAGCTCAAGTGTTCTCCAAAATAATGCAAAACAACCTTTTAAGCAACATTACAAAAAGGAGCATTTGCAAACGAGTCAAAATTCACAGGATGTTTTTCTGTAGTTTGCTAGTTTTTTTATGGTCATTGCTAGTTATGGAGCCATTCCTGGCAGAGTATGCAATATCTTGGAGCAATGACAAAAAATATTAAATTAACCATTTGAATTTCAAGAAAAGTTTGTTTGTTTTTTGTTATACGAGCTTTATTAAAGCCCTGCTTTACAAAGAAAGTAAAGTAATTGTACGACTCGGGTTTTTTTCCCCAAAACCCTAAAAGCTCTGGCGCCGCCCAAGGCGATTAGGGTTTCGGAGTGAAATCAAGATTACGTCCGGGGATTCGTCGCCCATGCGAAGGGAGACGAGAGCGAACGAGGGCGCGCAGATGGCGGGCCGTGGCGCTGCAGGGAGCGATCCTGAAGCGGGAGCAGGCGCGAGAAAGAAGCTGGAGGAGGCCCTGGGAAAGCTCGACATATCTGAAGAAGAGGCCACCCCTCTGGTTCTTGACGATCGGATCGAGGGAGGACCGGCGAAGTGCCTGTTGGCAGGGAAGGTATTGCACCGGAACCCGTTTCATATCCAGACTATCACCAACGCTCTTCGGCCGGCGTGGGGGAACCCGCGTGGTTTGCAATTCCGATCTGCTGGAATCAACGTGTTTGTGGCTGAGTTTGAAAATCAGCGAGACAGGGACCGTGTTTGGGGAGGATCGCCATGGCATATTAACAAGAATGCTGTGGTGTTAGCTGAGTTCGATGAATGTATGAGGCCGGATGAAGTTAAGTTTGATCGGCTGCAAGTTTGGGCTAGGGTTATAAACTTACCCTACAATTTGAGGGATGAGGCATGGTGGAATCCAATAGCCAAGAAGATGGACAAGGATGCGCAACTTGTGAAGTTTGAACACAATGGCGGATATCTGCGGGCGCGAGTTTCCATTGAGGTGGCAAAACCAATCAGGAGGTGGGTCCTGATAGACTCTGCCAGGAGAAAGAAGGTGGACATGTACGACATCCAGTATGAACAGCTACCGTACTTTTGTTTCTCCTGTGGCAGATTGGGGCATTCAGAGCTATATTGTCCTACACTGGGTTCACGTGATGAGAACGGGAATCTGCCTTTTGGCCCTTCGCTGCGAGAATTCAGAAAGCAGGGATCCAATGATAACTCCTCTAGGGATACGCGAGCCGGTGCTCAAAGCAAGGCAACCACCAAAAATTCAAGTACCAACAAGGATTTGGGAGAGGAAGTGGAGTCTCCGAAGAAGAATAAGCAACAGTCAAAATGAAAAGAGGCTCCTGTGCAGGTTTATAGGCCAGTGGCTAAAACCTTACTTCTTACTGATGGAGGATTAGTGGCTGATGGGGCCGGTACAAGCTTCAGCAAAGATGATCCATCTTCAGCTAGCAATGAAGCAGAGAACGAGGGACTGTTCCGTGAATCGAAGAAAAAGAAACCCACACCAGAAAACTCGGCAGAGACCGCGTCGCGGTCCTGCCAGGAGCAATGAGTTGCTTGAGCTGGAACTGCCGGGGGCTTGGGAACCCTGAGGCAGTTCGTGAACTTCGCAGCATTGTGAAGTTGGAAGGGCCCACTCTTCTCTTTGTAATGGAAACGAAAATCAAAGCAAAAAGAGTTGAGGTTTTGAAGCATTCACTAGGTTTCGGTGGGTGTTTTGCTGTAGACAGTGCCAGTCTTAGCGGCGGTGTTGGTATTTTTTGGTCTCGAGATGTATCTGTCGAGTTAAAAAACTATAGCCAGAGCCACATTGATGTGGTTGTCAAGAGTAATATTCAGGATTTGACTTGGCGTTTCACTGGTTTTTATGGAGCTCCGCGAGCAGAAGATAGGCACCATTCCTGGCGGTTCTTGCGTACACTTCATACGTTACCACATGCTGCATGGTTGAGCATGGGAGATTACAATGAGACACTATACCCTTCGGAGCATTTTAGTAGATCAGCGCGATCTGAAAATCATATGCGTGCTTTTCGGGAGGTGATAGATGAGATCTCTTTCCAAGACTTGGGCTGGTCCGGTACGGCCTATACTTGGGATAATCATCAAGCTGGAGGAGCGAATGTCAAGGCTCGGCTCGACCGCGCTTTTGCAAATGAAACTTTCAGGCAGCTATTTCAGCATATACGTGTCAGGCATATTCCTTCG
Source organism: Triticum dicoccoides (assembly GCF_002162155.2). NCBI lineage: Eukaryota > Viridiplantae > Streptophyta > Magnoliopsida > Poales > Poaceae > Triticum > Triticum dicoccoides. The sequence continues at coordinate 31,060,665 of NC_041383.1, forward strand.
GTGGAGTCTGACCATTGTTTCGTGATTGCGGAGATTAAGGAGAGCCTGCCATCGTCAACACCAAAACGGAAACAGTTTAGATACGAGAACGTTTGCCAGACTCATACAGATTATGACTGGCTGGTAAGCGATACCTGGCGGGGCATACAACGCACACCAGGGCTCCGGGGCGTGGCGTCCGCTTTGACTACCTTGCAGGCAACGCTGGGACCCTGGGGCTCCAAGGAGTTTGGCAGCCTGTCACGTTCTGTCAGGCAGTTGCAGAAGCGACTGGATCGCCTTCGGTGCCGGTCCATTGGTACAGGTCTGACGGTGGAGGAGGAAACTGTTGTCAAGAACCTAAAGGAGGCCTTGCATCAGGAGGAAATCTGGCTTCGACAACGTTCTCGTGTTCCTTGGCTTCGGGATGGTGACCGAAACACTTCCTACTTTCAAGCTCAAGCAGCCCAACGCAAACGCATGAACAGGATTTCGGGCTTGAGAAGAGCCGATGGTTCTACTTGTGCCTCTGAAAGTGAGGACAAGGAAGAGGTACAAAACTTTTACCATAATTTGTATCGCTCCCAGGGTTGGGGAGACTCCAGCTTGCTATTATCGCATGTGCCAGAGAAAATCACCCAAGCCATGAATGATGATTTGATCAAACCCTACACGGGAGAGGAGGTAAAAATCGCGTTGTTCCAGATGGCGCCTTCCAAAGCCCCTGGTGTGGATGGTTTTACTGCAGGGTTTTACCAGCGTCACTGGGATTTGCTAGGAAACGAGGTAACCTTGGCAGTTTTGGACTTTCTTAATGGAGGAGAACTACCGGCTGGACTGAATGATACGTCTATAACATTGATACCTAAGGTATGTCATCCCCAATCGATCACGCAGTATCGGCCTATTGCCTTATGTCCGGTGCTTTACAAGATTGCAGCCAAGGCTATAACAAACCAGCTAAGAAGCTTGATGGATTTGATAATCAGCGAGGAGCAAAGCGCTTTCGTTCCCGGACGTCTTATTACAGACAACGTTCTTGTGGCTTATGAAAGTATCCATACGATGAAAAGAAGAAAGAAGGGAAAGAACTTTTCTTGCGCGGTTAAGCTTGATATGATGAAAGCATATGACCGTGTCGAGTGGCATTATCTCGAGGCAATATTGTCCCGGTTGGGTTTCAGTATGGATTTTGTCAGACTAATAATGAAGTGTGTTTCCTCTGTCCGGTTTTCTGTACGACTCAATGGGGAACTACTTCCTTATTTTACACCCACCAGAGGTTTTCGGCAAGGAGACCCAGTGTCACCATATCTTTTTCTACTTTGTGCCGAAGGTTTCTCATCATTGTTGAAACACTACAATGGGGGAACCATGATAGGGGACTACGGGTGAGTTATAGATCGCCGTGGGTAACCCATTTGCTTTTTGCGGATGATAGTCTCATCTTCATCAATGCAAGCAACCCAAGTGCTCTCCGGTTAAATGATATCTTGAGGATTTATGAGGAGGCCGCGGGCCAGTGTATCAATAAGGAGAAAAGTGCTATATACTTCAGTTCAAATACTCCCACAGATCTAGGGCAACTTTTGAAGACAACCTTGAACATCCAGGTTGAGGCGTTCAATGAGAGGTATCTGGGTCTCCCTACTGCTGTGGGACGGATTACGAGTGGGACATTTGATCATATCAGTGAAAGAGCCAGGGCTAGAATGCAAGGATGGTCGGAAAAATTACTCGCCTGTGCAGGTCGTGAGACATTATTGAAATCAGTGGTCCAAGAAATTCCGACCTATCCAATGAGTACTTTTCTGTTAACCAAAAAAGTTTGTAAGAGTCTGACGTCTCCTATGGCCAAGTATTTCTGGAGTAGTTCTCTTGACAAAAGATCAATGCATTGGGTGTCTTGGAAAGAGCTTGCAACGCCCAAATGCAAAGGCGGTATGGGTTTCAGAGACCCACACATGTTCAATCTTGCCATGTTGGGTAAACACGGATGGCGTTTTCTAACAAATCCCGAATCCCTCTGTGCAAGAGTATTGAAGGGACGGTATTTTCCTGATACGGATTTTATGCATGCGGCCTTACCCAAGTCGGCTTCGGCCACTTGGAAAGCTATTATAGCAGGAAGAGAAGCCCTTCGGACAGGCTTGATCTCCCGTGTTGGAGATGGCACTACTATTGATGTTTGGAATGATAAATGGATTCCAGGTACTATCTCTATGTCACCTATCTCAAGACCACCAGGCACTGCAATCCAAAGGGTGGAAGAGCTCACTGATACATCCAACTGGACTTGGAAGCATGAGGTGGTTCGGGAGAATTTCATTGCCCCGGATGCTGAGGCCATTCTTAATATTCCTATTCGGCAAGGGGGAGGGGATGATTACCTTGCTTGGGCATTCGAACGATCAGGCAACTACACTGTGAAGTCGGCGTACCGTGCTCTTGTGAATCAGAACGAGCGTTTGGCTCTAGATGAAGGGACGGCTATCGGTACCTCCAATGATGAACAATAGATGTGGAAAGCCTTGTGGAAATTGAATGTTATCCCAAAAGTGAGAGTCTTTTGGTGGAGAGTTCTTCGTGGGATTCTACCAGATGAAGCTACTCTCAACTATAGACACATTGCGGGAATTCGCCGATGCAAAGTTTGTCTTGCTATGGATGAGGATCTAAAGCATGCATTAATACACTGCTCGCATGCTAAGCGCTTCTGGGAGGAGGCGTGTGCATGGTTCGGGCTCCGGCTTCCACGGCTACATCCGGACTCGTGGGCTCACGACATTTTATGTGACTCAGGCTTTACGGATGACGACCGTGCAAAGATCACCACTATTATGTGGTCTATTTGGCATTCCAGGAATCGTATCAAGCATGGTGAAGATGGTCGGGACCCTACAGCGACGATCAGAGCAACAAAAGAGGCTATTGCACTTCTTCACTTGCCGCGCAAGGATACGATGGTCTTGCCTGGCTATGGGTGGCGGCCTCATGATGATGGGTTTGTGAAGATCACGACCGATGGAGCTCTAAACTTAATGGATGGTAGGGGAGGTGCAGGAGGCATTGCTCGATCCCCTACGGCTCTCCTAGGTGCCTGGTGCAAACCATATGTGGGGATTTCGGATCCCTTGATCATGGAGGGACTTTCCTTGCGAGATGGTGTTCGATTCGCTGCTCTTCGTGGTTTCTCGCATGTGATAATGGAAGTCGATTGCTTGGAGTTGGTGACACTCTGGACCACCCGCCACAGTTCCCGTTCAATTGTGGCTCCTTTACTTTTAGAGATCGGAGAGCTTAGTTCTCATTTTTTCCTCTTTTGTTATCCAACATGTAAACAGGTCAGCCAATTTACCGGCTCACTTGTGTGCCAAACATGCTTGTGCACTCAATGTGACCGATAGTTGGCTTGACGAGACTCCTAGCTTCTTGGTGTCCAGCCTCCTGGCTGATTGTCCCAAGAATGCGTTTACTTAATAAAGCTCTCTGAATTTCACCGCAAAAAAAAAAAATTTGTACGACTCGGGCACAAATTTAAGCTGGCGGAACAGAAACATAGTCACCAGGGTCACTGGTGGAGACGCTCCCACAGGACTGCACTCAGGAAAGGTGTTACAAAGCTGTAGAAAGAAGTCACCTACACAGGACTTCATCACCGGCTCCCAAGTTACTGCCATGAGGCAAAATAAACGTTTGCTAGTAACTGCCAGCATTATTTTACTGCGCCACTGAAGTTCAAAATGGAGCGTGCCAGGCGCCACCACCTGGCTCAAGTGCCAACAGAGTCGTTGAGCATGCGCCCTCCAATGGTAACGATGGTCAAGAAAGTTTCACATTGATGATAATATTGAATTCATTTTCCAGCCAACTCATTCAAAAGTCCGAACTGATGAAGAGAGGCAGGCAATATATTTCAACACTCCCGCTCAAAACGCAATAAATAATTGCGGCCTGCCCCCGCTTTCACTACCCACGTCATATAGCTCCAAAGGAGCATAGACGTGTGAGGGGTGTTGGAGTATGATGTCCGACCCTCTCCCTCAGATCGGTCTTTTGGTTCCATCGGTTAGAGCATGCACTTCTACATGGTATCGGAGCCAAGAGGTCTTGAGTTCAAGACCCGGTTGGCGCAATTAAATTGCATCCCATTTTCGGTCCATGTTTAGGCCTGAGGGAGTCACACGTGAGGGGGAGTGTTGACGTTTAATATGCTGCCTAGTCTCTTCCATCAGATCGGTCTTCTGGTTGCATTGGCTAGAGCATGCACTTCTACCGACAAATCATGACGCCAGAATTAGCCATGGTCAAACACGTCTTTGCGTAAGGCGTCTTCACATGTACTTACCATGCCTGTTTCTTAGGCGCGTATGAGGGGGCCAGACCCCAAAATAAGATTTTTGGGGGGTCAGTGGGCGAATTAAGTTTCTCCAGGGCATTTAGTAAAAATAATAATACTCATCCCTATAATGAGCATCTTCTTTCACCTTGCATGCAAGTTCTCGCAGAGTATAGAAAGAATTAAATCCAAAGCAGAAACAATGCAGTCATGACATGTTTTTTTTTTAATTCAAAGGTAGAGCATTTTCTGCCTTATGCATTCAAAACGGGCGAAAAACCCGTATGACCAGAGTCATTTACATGAAGGTGAGGTTAAAACCGCACAAAAAAAATGCAGCAGGCCATCACCAGACCTATTGTGATACAGAAATCATGATAGAAGAAAGGGAGAGAACACGCATTTTTCTAACTGGGAGTAAAAGCAGCTGCCCAGTCCAACAAGTTCTGCCTAGAATGTTGTGAGGCACGCAGGCTCCATAATTTGATCAGCTCAATGACTCCAGTGTATACCTGGCGCTCCTGCCAAAAGGATCCCTCAAACACTCGAGCATTCCTGGCATTCCAAAGTGTGACCGCACACGCCGCAAAGAGGATATGCCACAGCTTGCCATGCAGTGTCCTCGGTTGGTCTGAGCATAGGAAAAAATCAGGTTCTGCAGAAGATGTGGCCAACTCCTGCAAGCCTAAGTTGAACCACAACGCTTGTGCAAGTTTGCATCTCAGTAGTATATGGCTCATTGTCTCCGCAGCTGGGCAAAGGTCACAGCCATTATGCGAAACAACTTTATCCCAATGTTTCCTTAACATATTATCTCTGGTGTTGTGTCTGTCCCGGAGTCCAATCCACAGGAATATACGGTGCTTGTGTGGTATGATTCTGTCCCAAATGAGACGGGCTGGCACATATGTTTTACCTCGAAAGGTGAGCAGTTTGTAGAAATAAGCAGTCCTCGGGCTCCTATCAACGAGCAGAGGCATTCTGGTGTCAGCTGTATCAACTTGGGGCTGCACATTACAAGGGCTTCCAACTCTTGTGTTGCCGTGTAGGAGAGGTTGGGATGAAGCTGGAGGCTCCATTGCCCATCTCTAAACTAGGAAGCGACCGTGCAAAACTGGGCCATAGAGAAGGTAAAAAGTGTCGGAAAACCAGTCATAAGCCGACCACAATCGAGCCAGTTGTCATACCAGAAGGCAATTCCTTGACCATTCCCAAGTTTGCATTTGGAAGCTTCCATAACCAGCTGCATGGTGGTTCTGACACCTTTCCAGATAGCGGTATCCCGATGGTGAGGGGTCCAGGATAATTCCTTCTGACAGTATGTCTGTGCAAACTAGCTATAGCACGGTGCTTCTTCTTGCTGAAGAACTTTTGCCATAAACTTGCATAGCAAGGCCTTGTTGTGTGCTGCAAGGTCTCTCACCCCCAGCCATCCATTCCCTTTCGGTAGTGTGACCACATCCCAAGCGACAAGGCACTGCCCCCCAATGGCCTTATCCTTCCCTTGCCTTAGACCACACTTTGTTAGGATCCTTTCGCCAGGATTGCCATTGATAATAATTCTGAAGGAACTAGTTTTTAGTATGTCATCCACCCACCTGGTCCATCTGTCCCCAGAAAACTTTGCACTGGCAGCCAAACTAGTGCAACAAGCCAGGAAGAGGAAAGCACCTATGATTGTACTGAAGCTTGACTTCCAGAAAGTCATGACATGTTATCAGCTCCTGCTCTAGTCAAGATTGGTTAGGTGTATTTTTGGTCGGGCTCTTTCCTCTTCATATTTCAAAAGTAAAAAAGCCACCACGTGCCGGAACTGTCAAAATTTCTTACTCTCACTAGTAGAAAAAGGACCTAATATGAGACACATTAGTGTCGGTTTGGTTTTGAGCCGGCACTAATGTGTCCAATAGTACCGGTTCCAACGGCTAGCCGGCCGTTCTCATTAGTACCGGTTCGTGGCGAACCTATAGTACCGGTTCGTGCCACGAACCGGTACTAAAGAGGGTGGTGGCAGGGTGTTGTCAGTCTGGGCCCCGTCCAGCACCTTTAGTACCGGTTCGTGGCACGAACCGGTACTAAAGGTCGACGTACATAAACCCTTCGTCCCCCCGAGCCACTCTATTCTTCCCCTTTCCCCTCACTTCCTCTGTTCTTCCCCCTCTCTCCTTGAGCTCCTCACAAATTTTGCCCAAAATTTGTCAAGATTTGAAGGCCCCCATCCATTCAAATGATCACAAAGGTTAGCAACTTTGTCCTTTCAACTCTCATTGCTAGATTAGCTCTTGCAATGCTTTGTATAGTGATTAATTTGGGAGGAATAATTATATTTGCTAGTATTTGATTTATATGCAATTTGAGCACAAAAATAACACTTAGTTTGCATATGTAGGTGTGGTTTACTTAGTGCCTTCTAAATCTCCGTCGTAACCACCGTCGATCGCCCACACCGTCCCGTCGCCGGCACCACCTTCTGGTGAGGCTCTTGTTCATGAATGTTTTACATTACCAAATTGATGTTTATGTGATTTGGATATATAGTTACTCGTATAATTATCTTACCCGTACGTTGTTTGTTATACATAGTGCCATGGTTTTGATATCCGTCCCCGTCGGCCCTCGTCCTTGTTATGATTCGGATGTGGTATATTCTCTTTTAAAACTAGTTGTTGCATTTCATGTTTATGACAAATTATGCCCATCAAGTTGACATAGATATTTTTATCTAGGAGGTATGTGAACCGGAAATTCCAACCGACCCTATGTCGAGAGGTTAAATTTAGTTGAAAGAGAAAACGAGTATTTGAAAGAAAAAATGAAAAGAATTGAGGAGGAGAAGATGGAATTAGAGTTGCATGTTGCCGATGTCGTCGATGATCACAAGATCAAGATGGAGAAAATGAGGTTGAAGATTAGAAAGATTAGAAAATATGCCATTGATAGTGTGGCTTGGTATCATTATATTGTTGGATCAATTGTTACCTTAATTGCGATCTTCATCGCATTTGTTGTTGCATTTAAATTCTTTAGCTAGAGAGTTATTTGTATGTTGCATTTAATTAAGTGTTGTATATGAACTTTATGTATGAACTTGTATTAATTTGATCTATTCGGTGTTGTGTAATGAAGATGAGCCGACAATGGATGTATGATGACAGATGCTCTCCCGAGTTCATTAATGGCATGCATACTTTTCTGCTTGCCGCTGAGGCAAACAAGCGGGCGGATGGTTTTATGCCTTGTCCATGTGCTGGCTGTAAGAATGGTCACAGTTACTCTACGTCAAGAACCATTCACGTCCACCTATTTGAGTCCGGTTTCATGCCCCACTATAATGTTTGGACCAAGCACGGAGAAATAGGGGTTATGATGGAAGACAATGAAGAAGAAGAGGACGACGACGGCTATCCTGGCCATGGGTTCCCTGAATACGATGATACAACAATGGGGGAAGAAGTTGAGCTGGCAATGCAGAAAGAAGCTGAAGAAGAGGCATCAGATGAGCCCGCTGATGATCTAGGTCGGGCCATTGCCGATGCAAAGAGAAACTGCGCAAGTGATCTGGAGAGGACGAAGTTGCAGCGCATGTTAGAGGATCACAAGAAATTGTTATACCCGAATTGCGAAGATGACAAAAAAAAGTTGGGCACCACACTTGAATTGCTGCAATGGAAGGCAGAGAATGGTGTATCTGACAAGGGATTTGGAAAGTTGCTGGTAATGATAAAGAATATGCTTCCAAATGACAACGCATTGCCCGAGAGTACGTATGAAGCAAAGAAGGATGTCTGCCCTCAAGGGTTAGAGGTGCAAAAGATACATGCATGCCCTAATGACTGCATCCTCTACCGCAGTGAGTACGAGGATTTGAATGCTTGCCCGGTATGCGGTGCATTGCGTTATAAGATCAGTCGCGATGACCCTGGTGATGTCGAGGGTGAGCGCCCTAGGAAGAAGATTCCTGCCAAGGTGATGTGGTATGCTCCTATAATACCACGGTTGAAACGTTTGTTCCAAAACAAAGAGCATGCGAAGGCGATGCGGTGGCACGCAGAAGACCGTAAGAAAGACGAAAAGTTGAGAGTACCCGCTGATGGTTTGCAGTGGAGAAAAATCGAGAGAAAGTACTGGGAGGAGTTTGCAGGTGACCCAAGGAACATATGGTTTGGTCTAAGCACAGATGGCATTAATCCTTTTGGGGAGCAGAGCAGCAACCGTAGCACGTGGCCTGTGACTCTATGTTTGTATAACCTTCCTCCTTGGTTGTGCATGAAGTGGAAGTTCATTATGATGTCAGTGCTCATCCAAGGCCCTAAGCAACCCGGCAATGACATTGATGTGTACCTAAGGCCATTAGTTGAAGAACTCTTACAACTGTGGAATGGAACAGGCGTACGTGCGTGGGATGAGCACATGGGGGAAGAATTTGACCTAAAGGTGTTGCTGTTCGTGACCATCAATGATTGGTCTGCTCTCAGTAACCTTTCAGGATAGACAAACAAGGGCTACCGCGGATGCACGCACTGTTTGGATGATACCGACGGTATATATTTGAATAGTTGTAAGAAGAATGTGTACCTGGGACATCGTCGATTTCTTCCGAGCAGGCATCCCGTAAGAAAGAAAGGCAAGCATTTCAAAGGTGAGGCGGATCACCGGACGAAGCCTCGCCACCGTACTGGTGCTGATGTACATGATATGGTCAAGGGTTTAAAGGTAATCTTTGCAAAGGGTCCTGGCGGACAACCTGTTCCGAAGGACGCTGACGGACGCGCACCCATGTGGAAGAAGAAATCTATATTTTGGGACCAGCCATATTGGAAAGACCTAGAGGTCCGCTCCACAATCGACGTGATGCACGTGACGAAGAATCTTTGTGTGACCCTGCTTGGCTTTTTGGGCGTGTATGGGAAGACAAAAGATACACCAGAGGCACGGGAGGACCAACAACGTATGCACGGAAAAGACGACATACATCAGGGTCAGGCCAGCTACGCTCTTACCAAAGAAGAGAAGGAAATCTTCTTCAAATGCCTGCTCAGCATGAAGGTACCGTCTGACTTCTCGTCGAATATAAAGGGAATAATAAATATGGCAGAGAAAAAGTTCTAGAACCTAAAGTCTCATGACTGCCACGTGATTATGACGCAACTCCTTCCGGTTGCATTGAGGGGGCTTCTACCGGAAAACGTTCGATTGGCCATTGTGAAGCTATGTGCATTCCTCAATGCAATCTCTCAGAAGGTAATCGATCCAGAAATCATACCAAGGTTACAGAATGATTTGGTGCAATGTCTTGTCAGTTTCGAGTTGGTGTTCCCACCATCCTTCTTCAACATCATGACGCATGTCCTAGTTCACCTTTGCGAAGAGATTAACGTTTTGGGTCCTGTATTTCTACATAATTTGTTCCCCTTTGAAAGGTTCATGGGAGTCTTGAAGAAATATGTTCATAACCGTGCTAGGCCAGAAGGAAGCATCTCGAAGGGCCATGAAAATGAGGAGGTCATTGGATCATACGACGAGCCAAAGTGCCACATAGTTCTTTCAGGAAAAAGAAACATCGTGAGAGTGGATGACAAGACAGACATGTCAGAAGATTATAAAAAGTTTGATGAAACTACTCCATTCACAGTGAATATTGACCCGAGCATCCAGTTAAATGATGAAGATTTTCCCTGGCTACGACGCAAAGGGACACACGAGAAGAAAAAGTTTCACACCCAAAGATCTGGGATGTGATCGGCTTCACTATCATCACTTTCTTCTGTGTTTCACACCTAGGAGGGAATGTCTGTAATAGTTAGGGTAGTTAATTATGTGTTTTGGCATTCTAAACGCGAAGAAATTTTATGTGCAAACAAATTCTTTTTCATGCATTTACTGATTTTTTTTCCAGCTAAATGACCCTGAAATTGAAAAGCATTTGAAATGAACTCAAAAAAGGTTGAAAGTTGGCATGGTATCATAATTTCATACAAATAGCATGTGCAAAAAAGTAGAAAGGGTTACGGCAAAAACTGGATACACTTCGTGTACAAAATGGACAATCTTTTTCGAAGTATCAGGGTTTTCGACGAAAACTAAAATGTTACAAAGGCATTTCATTTTTTAAATAACCTAAGCATTACCAAATTGAATATAATGATAAAACACACTAATATTAAACATAAGAAAAAAGAATCACTGAAAAATCTTTTTCCAAAGTTAAGTTATTCACAAACTTGTGATTCACACAAATTTCAAATAATTCAAAATTTAAACTATTCAAATTTGAAAACTACGGGCACTAACAGATCAAAGTTTGTAAATTTTTGTACCTAAAGCAAAAATATTCACAAAGAAACTCTAAATAGAGCAAAAAAACAACTCAAAAATAAATAAAACAAATAAAAAAGCAAAAAAAATTAAGAAAATAAAAAAGCCCGCCTACTGGGCCAAAGCGGCCTGCATACGACTAGAAACTCAACCTTTTGTTGGGCCAGGATGTAGGCCCACAAAGGCCCAGTAGGCCCACATGGCAGCAATGAATTGGTAGGCCCAGTAGGCCTGCTTAGGAGAGGAGCTCAAGAGAGCTACCGCACTGGGGCTTATAAAAACCAGTGCGGTAGCCCTTCGACTAGCGAGGTGGGACTAAACTTGCCGCACCGCACTGCGCCAGTGCACCCTCTTTAGTACCGGGTGGTGGCATCAACCGGTATTAAAGGGGGGGCCTTTAGTACCGATTGGAGCCACCACCCGGTACTAAAGGGGGTGCGCTTCCCGCCGCTTGGCCTAGCCAAAACAGACCTTTAGTACCGGTTGGTGGCTCCAACCAGTACTAAAGGTCCATCCTATATATACAACACTTGAAAAAATTCAGTTTCCCTCTGTACTTCCCTCTGTTTCCTCCCTTCGTCGCGCCGCCCTGCCCTGATCGTCGCCGCCCCCGCCCCTCGTCGCCGACCCCGGCCGTCCCCGCCCCTCGTCGCCGCCCCCGTCGACGTCGCCGCCCCGG
>NC_041383.1:31072567-31078082 GCF_002162155.2 Triticum dicoccoides
TCGCCCCGTCGTCGCCGCCCCGTCCCGTCGCCCCGTCGTCGCTGCCCCGTCCCGCCGGAGGTATAAATTATTCTGTTTTTTAGTTATATAAATATTAGAAATGTTAGTTTTATAGAAATGTTATAAATGTTTTCTGTTTTTTAGTTATAGAAATGTTAGCAATTTTTCTGTTTTTTAGTTATATAAATATTAGAATTGTTATGGAAATGTTAATTATATAATCATGAAATTTTAGAATTAGTTTTAGTTAGATGAATTAGATTAATGTCAAATTGTTAGAATTTGCATATATATAAAATTTTAGTTATCACAATCCAATCATTTAAAAAATGTTACTTTTTGTGGGCATATAGTATTTGTTCTCGACGATATGCCCGGCCCGCATCCTCGCCGTCGACCCATTCGCGACGACGTCATGCTTCAGGAGACCCATGTCCGGGACTGGGCTCCGCCGGGCTGGCACTGGGAGGTGCTACCTGGAGGGGCGCGCCGCTTGGTGAGGAACCCGACCTCGGGTCCCGTCGTCGACCCTGATCTTCTTTGGTGGCGTTCGCGTGGGCCACATTCGGTGCAGAGGCAGCTGGCCCCGCCGGAGGTGGTGCGTCGCCGTGTCAGGGAGGAAGATGAGCACGTCCATCGCTACATGGCTGCTATGGACGACGTCAGGTTCTCCACTACTTGGCGGGTTCTTTGGGCAGATGACCGGAGATATGATCCTGTGATGGTTCCTTCTCTTTGGGTGTGCACCGCCCGCGCCCCAGGAACCGCGAGTGGCGCCCTAGATTCTTCTGTAGTACTCGATCTTTATTAGGTACCTAGCCAGTGATGTATTCAATATATAGTATTCGAGACGATGTATTCGAGATTATATATATTAAGACGATGATGTATTCGAGATTATATATTCGAGATTCAGATTTTCCTTATTGATTAATTGCATCCATGCATTGTAATTTGAATACTAAATTGTTTTATATTTCTTCTGTATTATTAGTAAAGTAAAAGCTATGGAGGACAATACCGGCAGAGAGAGAGAAGAGGAATTGTTCGATATCATACGCAGCCCTCACAGGCTAGATGATCTGAATGAAGCAGATGACGGCTCCCAATATCTTAAAAATACCGGAGAGGGTGATGAAAAGATATTCGATCTCGACAACCGAGCTGATGAAGTCATGAACTATGATTATGATTATGACACAGACAATGTTTGTGATGACACAGACAATGCTGATCTTCAAATAACAAACACTACCGGCGAGGTATATTCATATAAGCATGCATCATGGTGATCATCACATGTTTTTTATTGAAGATATATTAACGAATTGATCTTTCTTCTTTCAGCCCTTCGGATCGAGCAAATCTGCTTCTACAGACAGCAAGACAAAGCCAGGCCCGGGCAGATTGTTGAAGGATGGTGTAAAGTACCACATCGAATCCATCAAACCTAGTGGCGAACCCCTCACGCCTAAGAACATTGCGAACAAGTGGACTCGTCAGTGCGGAGTTCTTGTGAAGGACAAACTCCCGATCTCCATTCAAGAATGGAAAGAGCCAAAAACTAAACGTCCAGGTGTTACTTGGGTCGATGGCAGAGCCAAAGAAGACCTGGTGAAATCTCTGATGGAACATTTCACCCTACCAGATCATTTCACTAAAGCAGATGTGGACAAAGTCAAGGCCGCTGCTCTTAAGAAGATGGCAATTGCATTCAACACCCACAAGAAAACTGTATGGGCCAACTACCTCGCTAATGAAAGGAAGACTCCAGATTTTAAGGGAACACTGGAGAAGCAAAGAGAACATTGGGACGATTTCGTGACCTTCAAGGATTCAGAAATATCTAAGGAACGGTAGATGAAAAACAAGGCAAATGCCGCAAGAAAGACGCAGTTCCATAGGCTGGGTCCAGGTGGCTACGCGGTGGCATTGCCTAAGTGGGATAAGTCTGAGCCAGAGATGGAGGATGCAGGGGTCACTCCGGTTACCCGGCACTGGCCCCCCAGGTGCAGAACTTGGTTCTATGCGCATGGGGGGCGTTGGACCCGAAGACAGGCCTGGTTTCAAAGAAGGCAAGTCTAAAAGGAGCCGAACAAAAGATAATTGACGCAATAGAAGAAGCTCGAGCGGGGGTGTTCACGCCCAACAGAGAGAACGACGAGCTTACGCGCGCCCTGGGAAATCCTGAACACCCGGGAAGAACACGAGGCATGGGTGTTATTCCCTGGTATGAGGGCTTTTCGGACTGGAATGACGACTACAGGTCCCGTGCAAGAAAGAAGATGGAGGAGGAGAAGAAGAGGAAGCTGGAGGAGGAGCAGAGGAAGCAGGACGCAGAACGTCTTCAAGGCCTAGAAGCAAGGCACGCGGACCTGGCACTCAAATTCCAGCAGCAGCAGCAGCAGATCGACTCACTTAGCCAGGAAAGGGGGTCTCAGCAGCGGCAGCAGCAAGCGGATGATCGTCCAGCATTGGATAGCACCGTCCCATCCATGCCGAGAAGCAGCGTTGGTTCTGCCCCGGGCGACACACTGCTGGATACAAACCCTATGGATGACATCATAGAGAACACTAACTGTGAGCTATACTCCAAAATGAAGAACATATCCATGAAGCTGGCGGACGGCATTGCTTTTCCAGTTACCCCCGAAGCAACCTACCATTGCATCCCGATTCCAGAGGGCTATGCTCGTGTCATGGTTGATGAAGTGGTGGACCCATATTCGGGGCTAACGCTTGACATTCCTGGAGGTGAAGACGAGCGCACACTTGGAGAGGCCATACATCGTATCATCCTATGGAGAAAGGATTGCATAATCTTTCGAAGTCCAGCGACACCGCGTCATCTGCCGACTCCTCGAAGTCCGCCACCGAGTCAGCAGACTCCCGCTCCTCTAAGTCCACGAACGCGTGAGACGACTCCTCCTCGAAGTCCGCCACCTCCTCCAAGTCCCCGAACACGTGAGCTGACTCCTCCGGTTTCAAGCCCGGCACAGCGTCATGCCACTTCTCCGGTTGCAATTCCGGCACCGTCTCAGGCCACACCTCCTGCTTCAAGTCCGGCACATCGTCAGGCCACTTCTCCTGGTCCAACTCCACGTCAGCCGTCTCCGCCGTCTCAGCAATCGCAGAAGAGACATCCCACAGCTTTGGTGCGTAGCGGTACGAGTCGAGGTAGTTCAGGAAGTACATGCGAACGCAAGCGATATAAATATGGTCCAAGCCTCGCTCCTCTTCCTCAGAGGCCTTACGACATGACTAAGGAGCAAAACACAGTCATAGTGCAAGCCCAAGTGGACGCGCATTTTGGACCGAAACCGGCACCGCCGCCAAAGGAGAAAGTGCCTGAGAAAGTAATTGACCACTTCATTCGTATGGCTAGAGAACCAGCTCCCAAGCCTGTTGACTCGGACTATGAGCGCCAAATCAGGAAGGCACATCGAGCACGACTACAGAAGGAAGCGAGCTCAAGCTCGAGCCAACAAGCAGCTGGCAAAAAATGCGGGAAAACCGTTTCCCAGTTGGGAGAACAGGCGGCGCAAGCGATCCCCCCGCTTGTTGTGCCAACAACACATGACAGGAGTAGTACACGCGCCAAATATTATTGTGGGCAAACCGTTAGCGTTCCCCAGCATGGCGATGTGGTAATAACAGAGGATCATATAATGCGGGCTCAAATGCTCAATATCTTTGTTGGACAACTCCTCGAAATCGAGCCCATACCTATGCTTAAAGAATCGGAAATAGCATGACAATATGTCCGGGGAAAACCTTTGGTACACCCAGACAAGGTCAAGGACCTCCCAACGAGAATGTATTAGTTGCATCAATGGTACATGAACATTACCAAGATTTCCAATCGAGAGTCCCTCATGGTGAATGTCAAGCATGAGCATTACTACCATGAGAAAGCTCTGGCCATTGAGTATCCAGAACTATTTCAGTTATTTAATCAAGACGCACTCGACAAGTCTATCGTCGGTTGCTATTGTCTGTAAGTGATTTCTTTCTGTAATTTAAGTCTCAAGCTAGTTATGTAGTGATAATTTTGATCAATCATTACATGTAATTATCCTCACTATATTCTTTTTCTGTGGTATTATATGCAGGATGAAGATGTATGAAATGAAAAAAGCTGGACGCTATGGCGTTGGGTTCATTGACCCAAATACCATTAATCAGGACATATGGGAGATTAAACATTGTAAAGCTGCTGTAGAGGAAAGCATACTAGAGTTCTTGAAGCGCCTCAATACCTTCAAAGATATACTACTTCCTTACAACTTCCCGTGAGTCACACTGTCTTGTACTACAAATTCTGTTTTTGCTTACTAGCTAGCTAGATGTTAATAATTAAGTGTATACGGTTTACGATAGTTGATTAATTTTATGCACATGCCCGCTTAATTAAGACATGCAAACGTGTGCGTATGCAGTTGGCACTGGGTCTTGATAGACATTAAAGTTGAGGAAGGAAAAGTTAAATTACTGGACTCACTAACTAAAGAAGATAAAGACTACACCATCGTGAAGGGGATAGTCAACAGGTAATTTCAATCATTATTAACTATTAGTTCCTGATATGAACTATTTAATAACCCCTTTATTAATTTTCTTTGCTGGCGGGCACGGCATGGGCAAAGTTCATCGCGCTGACTCCAGGAGAATGGAAAAAAAATTATTTTGGCATCGACCCAAGGTAAGTAATTAAGTAGTACTAGCTAGCTACTATCTCTTTAATTCTTGTTTCAATATCATTAATTAATTATTATGCTTGATTAATCATTATTTGATTCAATTAGATTCTCGTAAAGGCCCCGAGGCAGGCGAAAGGGAATAATCTGTGTGTATACTACGTTTGCGAGAACATTCGCATGATGACGTGCGAAAGGAGCAGATCTGATAGACAGGACTGGGTACGTTTTTGTCATAACACTATTCACACCATTATCGATATCTAGTCACACAACTAACACACATGCATATTGATCTCCTTCTTAACAGTTCAGATCGGTGTGGGATAAGCTCCTACCATCGGACCGCATACAAGCACTTCAAGAGGAAATAGCCGGATTTTTTCTCGACCAGGTCATAGATCCGAAAGGAGAATACTATTACCCGCTACCGCCCCCATGAACCACTTGTCATCGTGCTCCGAAGGCATCAAGGCAACATGTAGTAGAAATTGTATATGTATATACATGTGTATATGTGTGAATAGTTAATGGTGTTGGCTGTGAGATATTCGATGATATATATATGCAGTTCTACGTACGAGAAAATCTATTTAATATATATGCATAATGTGTACAATTTGTAGTATCGTGAAATACCAGCAAACAAAAAAATTAAATGGAAAATAAAGCCAAATTGAAAACACAAAATTAAAGCAAAAATTAAAAAAACACTCAAACATTTAGTACCGGTTGGTGTTACCAACCGGTACTAATGTCCTACACGCACACGGGCCTGGCTCGTGTCACGTGTTTGCACTTTAGCGCCGGTTCGTGAC
>NC_041383.1:31078216-31084449 GCF_002162155.2 Triticum dicoccoides
CCTCACTCTTTAGTGCCAGTTCGCCAACCGGCACTAAAGGCCGTCACGAACCGGCACTAAAGCCCGGTTCTGCACTAGTCTCCTGCTTTATGAAAAGATGCTATTACTCTCTCGGAATTCGTGGGCTTGAAGAAAAAGAATTCAGAGGTCGGACATGTGTTATTTGATTCAGAATTCATCAAATGGAAACAGTTCAATGAAAATTCCTCTGTATCCAAAAAATGATGTTAGAAACTGCCCTCACTCAGTTATACTGGAACTATGTTAGACAAACCTGCAGCCCCCATCCTGCCGACCATCACAGGCAAACAGGCTTCGATAGCCAAACTGACGGCTTAGCAGGCGAATTGATAAACCACCGAACTGCTGGCTTGGCAGGCACCCTGGTTAACCAAAAATCTTAGAACTGCAGCGATATTCTTGCAAGAGCAGAACTAGAATGTAATCACCATCATCTCCACAACCAGATCTTCCATCACCAACATCTGAAGGGCTTCTCTGAAAATATATTGCCACAACATGAATCAGCAAAAGATTGGCGTTCACATTAACATCAATATTTAGGTATGTTTGCTTAAGTTCTGAAATACCTCAAAATAATAATAACTTGAGAAAACAGTCACCAATAGGATAGTAGAACACAGAAACTACAGCTTATTAGTTTCGCCCCGCTTTATATTATAAAGCATACCACCCAAGCCAAGCATCCAACAAGGTTCAACAAAACACACAAACACACGCACACGGAGGTCCACAAGAACACATAGAAGTCATAAGGGTTAATGATGAGGGCACATCACAACAAGCCCTAAACACAAAACACACACTCCACATAGCAACCAGACAGCCTAGTCCGGTTGTGGGGGAGGGGGCGGCAGCAGGGGCACCACGCGGAGAGCCGTCGAGCGGAGGTCAGCGAGGAGGGTGGTGATGACGTCCCGGTCCTGGGGGCGGCTAAGTGGCCGCCAAAGCTGCAAGTAGCCACACAATTTGAAGATTGCATCAGTCGCACGTCGGAGAGTCACTTTCTGAATAACAAGCTTATTGCGGATGTTCCAAAGCGTCCAGGCGAGGACCCCAACGCACAGCCATCTAATATGGCGGTAGCAAGGAGGGGAAGCGTTGAGCTCCGCAAGTAAGTCGGGGAAGTTGGTGTTGCACCACTGTCCACCGACCGTTTCGCCGAAGCAAGCCCACGAGAACTGGGCAATGGAGCACGAGAAGAAGATGTGGTTAGCATCTTCGATTGTGCCACAAATGGGGCACATCCCATCGCCCGGACCGTTACGCTTGAGGACTTCAACCCCAGAGGAAAGATGTCCATGGATCCATTGCCACAAGAAAATCCTGATCTTCAGAGGTAGGTGGATGTCCCAGATCAGGTTAAAGGGCTCCGGGGCCGCCGAGGGAGCAATGACGGCGTACAAGGACTTCGTGGAGAAGCGGCCAGCTGGCTCAAGGCGCCAGGAAAGGGAATTCGAGGCCTCCTCGACGTTCATCGGCATAAGGGCGATGTCCTGGAGGAGGGAGTCCCAAGCAGCCACCTCGTGGGGGCCGAAGGGGCGCCGGAAAGCGAGACGCCCTAAGTCAATAAGGGTCGTCTCGACAGAGACCCGAGGGTCAGCCGCAATGGCAAATAGTTCTGAGAATCACGCAGCCAGGGGGGAGTCCCCTAACCAACGATAGAACCAGAACAGGGTCGAGGATCGGGAGCCAACCGAGATGGACGTGCTAATGCGGAGGACGGGTAGAAGCTGGATCACGGACTGCCAGAACTGGGATCCACCCGAACACTGGCAGAAGGCAAGAGGTTGGCCCCTAAGGTACTTATTACGGATGATGGTAAGCTAGAGGCCTCCGTCCCAATTGGCGATACGCCAAAGCCAGCGGGTCAGGAGAGCAATGTTCATGCGTCGAGATGACAGGATCCCAAGGCCACCCTAGTCTTTGGGTTTGCAAATGTCTGGCCAGCTCACCATATGATACTTCTGCTTGTCGCCCTCACCAGCCCAAAAAAACCTCGAGTGGTATTTGGCAACCTCCTGGTGGAGGGTCTCATGGAGGCCGTAGAAGCTCATGAGAAACCAGAGAAGGCTAGCAAGCGAGGAGTTGATGAGGATTACCCTGGCTGCTTTCGACGGCCACCTCCCCCTCCAGGGTTCAACCCAGTGCTGCATCCTAGTAACAGTCGGGCGGAGGTCAGCTAAGGTGAGCCTGGAGTCACTAATGGGTATCCCCAAGTAAGTCGTGGGGAAGGAACCCAGGCGGCAGTTCAGCCGGTCCGCAATGGACAAAGCCTCCTCCGGAGGATAGCCAAGGACCATCGCTTCGCTCTTATCAAAGTTGATGGTGAGCCCAGACATCTATTGGAAACATAGGAGGAGGAACTTCAGGTTGGCAATGTCGAACGCGGAACCCTCCACCATTACTATGGTATCGTCCGCATATTGAAGGAGGGAGACCCCTCCCCCTCCCACCAGGTGGGAGACTACGCCGCAGATATGGCCACAAGATTTGGCCTTATCAAGGATGACCGCGAGGGCATCGACTACCATGTTGAACAAAAACAGGGAGAACGGGTCACCTGGCGGACCCCACATAGGGTGGGGAAGTAAGACACGATCTCACCGTTAATGTTAACCGCTATCCGACCGCAGGTGACGAGTTGCATAACTCGGGTCACCCACCGTTCCATGACGAGTAATTTGGAACGGAGGGAGTACATCATTTCTAAATATGAGGTGAAATAAGATGCATCTGAAAAATGACAATTAAGTGGCTGGTGGCGATCCCATGCATCTTTTATATGTGTTGTTTCTTACTGATCCAGTGGCCTAGGACTGAAGTTTTCACTGGATACTTTGGCAATCTTCAGTGAATAAAGGTAGGAAAGATTAACTTTCAGAAAGTACATATCTGTGACGTAAATAAAACACTTAGTACTGATAAAAAAAATGCTCAATTATCATATGAACGAACTCTGTCAAGAACACCATGCTCCTGAAGTGCCACACGCACAGCATTTCTCTAAAATTACATGCCAACTCTTGTCGATTCAACTGCAGTAAAAAATATGTCAAAGGAAGAAAACCAAAACTTAACATTTGTATGAAACTATGTACAGTGACTCCATACAAATGTGATAGTAGCAGGATGCCTGGAGGCGCAGTTCAAGGCACCGCTTCTCTAGTGGTGTGGACACGCAGGACAATGGTGAATGCATGGAAAATGTAGGGTACCTACACTGGCTGCTCCATTGGTGTGTGTTATGTACTACCTCCGTCCCAAAATAAGTGTCTTAGTATGCACAATTACCTGATGGGAGACTTGCATTTTTTTCCTAGGATTGGAGTTAAGAAACATGGAGATAGTGATTATCTCTACCAGGAGAAATATGCCACTGATCTGGTAAGAAGAGTTCGGATGCAGGGATGTAAATCATCACCAACTTCATTGTCTAGTACAGAAAAATTGTCACATCTAGAAGGAGAACCCTTGAGTCAAGAAGATAATACCAGATATAGAAGCTTAGTAGGAGCACTTCAGTACTGAAATTTAACAAGACCTGATATTTCTATTGCTGTCAACAAGTGTCAGTTTCTTCATGCACCCACCAAAACTCATTGGACTGCTGCCAAACGCATAGTGAGATATGAGAAAGATACTATGAATCTTGGTATTACTTTCAGCAAATCTTCATCTACTCTTGTTAGTGCATTTTCTGACTCTGACTGGGATGGATGTCTAGAGGACAGACGCTCCACTGGTGGATTTACAGTATTATTTGGACCAAATTTGATATCACGGTGTGCAAAGAAACAAGCCAACTGTGTCATGGTCAAGTACAGAAGCTGAGTACAAGGCACTGGCAAATTCCACATCAGAGATTATTTGGGTTCAATCCACGTTAATAGAGCTTGGTGTGAAACACACTCAAGCCCCTTGTTTATGGTGTTATAAGCTTGGTGCTAACTATCTATCTGCTAACCCGGTATTTCATTCAAGGACAAAACATATTGAAATGGATTTCCATTTTGTCAGAAAAAGAGTTGCTAACATGCAATTGGAAATTCGTTTTGTGCATTGATCATCTTGTAGATGGGTTTACAAAAGCATTGCCACAGGAAATTTTGAGGAATTTAAGTGTAATCTCAACTTCACAAAGTTGTGATTAAGAAAGGGTGTTGAACGAGACATATTGGCGCAAATGCATATGTGACAAGGTTCGGCTGATGATCTCATGGACTCCAAGTCTCCAACAGGAGATAGACTAGTTAGTTTAAATTCATTGTTATCTCTGTGACCTAATATATCTCTATAGTCTATCCCTTTCTCCCCAAGATTGTAATGCAAACCATCTATACGCTAAACCAGGGAGTCGCACACCTGGCCATATAACATGCAATCGTCGCCTAGGGCTAGGGTATGATGTTTCCCCACAACCATCACTCTATGAAGATTGACTTGAAGGAATTTGAATCCTAAAGCAGTCCGGTTGGATTTCTTTGTTGCGGAAAAGATCCCAATACCTCACATGCCTAATAATAGCCAATGGAGTGGCCTTCTTGTTAAATTACTCTGGTATCTCCATGACAAACATCAACCCACATAGAATGGTTGCTGGCTCGACAAGTGTTTGTTATATATGTGTGCGGAAAAAGAGGATGGACCCATCTATACATTTATGGCTTGATTATGAAAAATTGTTCATTGATTATTCAATGGTTCACCTGCTACTCTACTTCATCTTTATATCATTCTATTGAAAAGTAAATGAACTGGAAAATTTGAGCTTTGTAAAAAGAGACTTACCTACTACTCCCTCCGTTTCTAAATATAAGATGTTTTAGCTTTTTCTGATTTACATGTATCTTGACATGTTTTAGTGTGTATGTCCACCCATTTTGGTCTGTTCACATCAAAATATCAAAAACATCTTATATTTAGGAACGGAAGGGGTAGGAAGTAAGACAAGAATATAATTTTGGCTGTCCACTGAACAAGCTTTATGTTACAAAATATAAAGATTGACAACATATTAATAAGGAATTTTGCATAAAAAAGGAAACGTGTGCTGATAAAGTTGGCTGGGGTTTCATCATCTCTGTAATGAGCACTTATTTCACCTCGGATGCAAGTTTTGCTCTCGTCACGATTTTTATGTGTTGTTGGGCTCTTTCTCTCTTCATCTTTCGTAACCCAAAAAACCTCCACATTGCAGAACTCAGTAAATTCTCTTGCTTTTCCCGCTTAATGAAAATATGTGTGGAGTATCTAAAAAGAAAGCGCATGACTGAAGAAGAAAAATTGAAGGTCAGAGATGTGCCATTTGACATAGTGACTTCTTCAACCAATGAAATGAGTTCAATCAAGGTGCCAACTCAATCCCCCGTCTTCTAAAGTACTACCTCTGTAAACATTTATAAGACCTTTTATGTCAAGTTTACAGAGGGAGTGCCGTTGTGCAGGAAAAGAAGCAATAATAGTCTATAGTTTTGCTCAAGAATGGACGAGATCTTCCAATTTGATGCCAGAGCACACTACTACATTCATTCAGTTGTACCGAAAGTATCTTATACAAACCTACAACTATCAACAAACTGCTGGCCTGGATAAATTCTATTGCTTGACAAAAAGACTGTCGAAAAAGATCAGAGGTCAGAAATGCGTCATTTGATTCAGTGATATATTTCATCAAACGAAATCAGTTCAATGCAGGTGCCTCTTCAGTCACTATTATATTCTAAGGTACCATTGTGCAGGAAAACAAGCAGTAATACTCTTGTTGGGCTTAAAAGTTGATAAGAACTACTTTCAGTTTGATGCCAGAACACACAACAGCATTCATTCAGTTATACTGAAAGTATCTTATTGAAACCTGCAGCTCCCCTCCTTGCCACCTCACGGGCAAACAGGCTTTGATCGCCAAATTGCTGGCTTGGCAGGTGACTTGGTAAACCAAAAATATTATAGTTGCAGTGATGTTCTTGCAGGAGCAGAACTAGAACGTCGTCACTGTCATTTCTACAACCGGACCTTCATCAACAACAACTCAAGGGTTTCTCCGAGAATATATTGCCACAGCATGAATCAGCCAAAGAGTGGTGCTCACATATGGTGCTCACATATATACGAATATATTTAAAATGATAAAGTAGTATATATAGTACTACATGGTAGTATATGAGACATATGGGGTAACTACCACCGGGTGGTAGGATGGATTTTCCATA
>NC_041383.1:31084820-31085606 GCF_002162155.2 Triticum dicoccoides
TAATTTATTTATCTTAACATGCAAGCATGCTACCTCACCATACGATTATGAGGGATAAATAAGGCCCACCTCAACATGTAATCATGCATGTGAAAAGACCCACCACTATCATTCAACCATGCATAGGAAAAAGTTTTCATCTAATTATTGTATTCGTATTCAATAAATATTGTTACAACTATACATAATCAAATATAATAAGTCATATCTATTTTTGATTTTGATTCTAATGTTATCAACCTAAATTTCTATCAACCAATTCCCACAGCAACGCGCGGGATATCCTCTAGTTAGCATGAACATTTAGGTATCTCATTTCTATATACAAAATCTTTAATGAACAAACCTATCACCAAAATAGTAGAACCGAAAAAATATTAGCTTTCAAAAATTACTAATATTCGTCTAAGAATACTCAATTTCACATGAATGAAACCAACCTTCAAAGCTGAAGTCACCTAGGACATGTTGAGAATGTGACGCCCGGGTAATTAAGCTACAGTGATTCCCCGCTAATGATGCCACGTCACCACGGTTACTGTGATAAACTCTCGATAGTTCAGAACCGAAACAAATTCAAAATTTAAATAAAAGAAAACAATAAAAGTTTTTAAAAATTAAAATAAACATGTTCGGTGGTTGCCAAATATTACAAAGATAATTATGGTGTAAGGTTCACAATTTTATAAAATGCCTAAGTGTTTATAAATAAATAAAAACAGAAAAGAAAATAAATAAAAAGAAAACTGAAAGGAAATAGAAAAAAAAATTAACAAAAGAAAATAA
>NC_041383.1:31088103-31097707 GCF_002162155.2 Triticum dicoccoides
CCAAATGGGATCGAGCGTGTTGGGTTATGTGGTGCACCCCTGCAGGGAAGTTAATCTATTCGAATAGCCGTGATCTTCGGTAACAGGACGACTTGGAGTTGTACCTTGACCTTATGACAACTAGAACCGGATACTTAATAAAACACACCCTTCCAAGTGCCAGATACAACCGGTGGTCGCTCTACCTCAGGGATATGAGGAGGGGATCGCCGGGTAGGATTATGCTATGAGATGTTACTTGGAGATGCTACTTGGAGGACTTCGACCTACCCTCTTCTGCCTGTTGCAAGACGAAGGTGACCAGAAGCGTAGTCTTCGACAGGATTAGCTATCCCCCTCTTATTCTGGCATTCTGCAGTTCAGCCCACTGATATGGCCTCCTTACACATATACCCATGCATATGTAGTGTAGTTCCTTACTTGCGAGTACTTTGGATGAGTACTCACGGTTGCTTTCTCCCCCCTTTTCCCCCCTTTCCCTTCTTTCTGGTTGTCGCAACCAGATGCTGGAGTCCAGGAGCCAGACGCCACCGTCGACGACGACCCCTACTACACCGGAGGTGCCTACTACTACGTGCAGCCCGCTGACGACGACCAGGAGTAGTTTAGGAGGATCCCAGGCAGGAGGCCTGCGCCTCTTTCGATCTGTATCCCAGTTTGTGCTAGCCTTCTTAAGGAAACTTGTTTAACTTATGTCTGTACTCAGATATTGTTGCTTCCGCTGACTCGTCTATGATCGAGCACTTGTATTCGAGCCCTCGAGGCCCCTGGCTTGTATTATGATGCTTGTATGACTTATTTTATTTGTAGAGTTGTGTTGTGATATCTTCCCGTGAGTCCCTGATCTTGATCGTACACATTTGCGTGCATGATTAGTGTACGATTAAACCGGGGGCGTCACAAGTTGGTATCAGAGCCGACTGCCTGTAGGAATCCCCTTTCCAACTCCTTGGCCGAAGTCGAGTCTAGACGTTACAAAAACTTTTGCTAACTTGGCTGTGAGCCTTACGGGCCCACGTCGCCATCGGGTGGTACTAGGATCTTTTACTCCTCGACCTTTGTTCTGGGACTCTGACATCTCTTCTATTTGGGTTAAATGAATTTACTAAAACTCTAACATTAGGTTCTCGTAATTACTTTCTCCCGGAGAGCCTCTTCAGTCCAGATGATCGCTGGCTGCACCAGAATATTTTGAAGATACTCTCCGATGTTTCCCCGAGACTTTTGTGTCCTTCGCCGTTGCAATTCCATACCACCGATAAGTCCCTATGGAAAGCTACATACACTTGTCGTCCATAACTCCGTTCCCAATTGTTCTTGTTATTACAAGATACCTCGGAAATTCTCTCTATTTTTCCGAGAATACTTTGTGCCTACTGCCTTGCAGTTCATTATCCACATATACACCCCTACGGATAATTCTCGCACTTATCGGGTATCCGCTCATTCCCAGTTGTTCAGGTGTTTCGCCAAAGAATTCAAAATACCATTCGGTCTTCCAAAAATCCTGAGCAACCTATTGCTCCTGAAATTCTTGCTTGCTTGCGTTATGGTTAATCCCATAAGTATAGTAATCTTATTGGCAACCTTTGTCAATATCATTTTGAGTCCGTTGATTCAATAGGTTGCGAATGCTCACAATCCTCACTCAGATCATAGAATTCATCCTTCCGGCTCAGATGTCATTTAAAACGTGAGCTGGTCCTCGGCCAATCAGATTGCCATCGATGGTACCCCTAAAGTCTATCCAACTTGTCCGTCCTTGATCGGAGCGTTTGCTCCTGATCCCTTGATTTGGAAATCATAATTCCTTTGTTATTAAAACGTTGAATTATTCGGATGTTCTGTAAAACGATGCATTTGCATTCTTTCTTCCTCTGATTGGGTATCGATACTCACATCAGCTCCATTGTGGATCACCATATCCACTGTTGGATTATTATCTGACAACGCCCTTCATATTCAATAACCTTGTGAGCCTTTCCTCTGATACATAATGCCTTTGGTAAATTGTATCCTCTGCTTTCTTAACCATGCTCTGTCTTCGAGCTTGAGTTAATTACTTCTAAAGATTCTGGTATATGATTATAAGATGCTCCGATGGGTTGAACCTATGCCCTCCTTAATGGGTGAGAACTCGAAAGTTTTCAAGAGTCATACTCTTCTGGTGCTTCGCCAGATAAAATTTCAACACTGCAACTTAATCGAACGCGAGAAGTGGATGAAAGGTTATGCATTGGAGAAGTGGGAGTCGACCTTGAACTTTGTGTTCATGCCCATGGACCCGATGTACATCTTCTCATCGAAGCTTCTTTTAAAATTAATTATTCCCTTGATATAAGTTCATCTTATATCTGGGGTATGGCCTTTTACAATCGTGGTTCCGACCATGTTCTCCTTTAAATACCATTTTTGATGCAAGTGTAAGCACTTGTCTTCTGTGGATCAATACCCCGGTACAACCTCTACTTTGATCTGTCGTCGAGTATTACCCCATGGTATCTCGAGATTATCTTGGAACTGCATAACTTCCTATGAGTTCTTCATCAAGTACTACCTACTCACTGATTACAATTTTTCATGGGCTCTGAGTTATTGAACACTCAAAGACATCGATAACTGAACCGAGTCCGCTCTACGGTTCAACCACTCTTCAGTAAGCTTCTATAAGTACGAGTTTGTACCCGATCATGTCATTCCTAGCCTGTTTGGCTATATCATTGTCGTGATGATTTTAACTGTGCTACCCGGTCCTTCTTCTCGGAGCACAATTTGCGACGATAGCTAAGCTTACGTCGATTTTCCTCGTCATACCCTTTCACCTTAAACAACAAGCTTGAGTTCGAGTTTGTGTCGTACCTATGGTTCCAATAACCTCTTGCTTCATCATTCTTTTGGACTTGTTGTGATCGCGGATCGATTACATCTTCGTGGAATCTCTCGACAAATGTGTCATGATCACCATCTACATTCTGATGCTCTTCCAGGATATCAATTGAATTAATGATGAGAAATACCATCCTTGCCCTCGATGATTTGTGTTGTCATCGACCTCTTTATTGCGTTCCCTCCAACAAAAACTTGTTTGTGTTCTGTGTTATACCTCGAGTTCCTTGCTACCTAGCATTTGTTCTTCTTTACCATGGAGTATTACCATCATTTATGTCAAGAAGGTCGTGAGGATTACTCCACCTCTTAAGACTTCTTGGTATGGTGATACTTCTCACCCTCACCATTCTTTCTTGGTACCCGTGTTGTTTCTAACCGGAATACCGACAATTGAACTATGAGGTGTGAATTCAAAACTTCTAGCAACCCCATTGCTTTGAAGTAATGGTCGAGTTTCATTCTAATTCTTTTGTTCGTCAAGTCACCACTCTAACATTGATCGTGCGACCCAACCCATATTCGGGCGCACCGTTCAACCAATGTTTAATTATGTATGTTTTCCTCGAGCATATCCCATTATATTGTTTAATCTGACAGATGTTATCCCCTTATCCACATAATTGTGGAGATCCATCTTTTGGATACCTCATTGAATTATCGCTGAGTCCATCAGCCACCTCATCATCCTCTCCTTGGGTTAATGATGAACTCTTGTTAACGGAAATCACTTCTTAGTTCATTTCCCGAGAATCTTACAGTGTCATCCCGTCAATTCGTGTTGCACCTTTCTTCTCAGGCATCCTGAGCCTGAGGTATCCTGACACCCCTCATATCTGAATCTCCATCAGATATGATGGTTGGGACAATTTTCCAAGAGTCATGAAGTTGATCCTTTGATGACCCGGTAACATGATGTCATGCCTAGCACCCCCCCCCCCCGGCTGGAGGACCTATCATTATAGATTCCTTTTCAGCAAGGTTATCCATTCGTCCATGAGGAAATTGTAAGACTTATTCTACAAGTTATTCCTGATGGATCCTTCGTGTTTCCAAAGTCTGATCTTCACCTGAAGACCATGTCAATGCTATCTCGAAGCATGTCAATGGTACTCCGATTTTCAACAGGAACATTTGAAGCACGATGCTAAATTCTATTTATCACTTATCCTAACACCGTTGTATGGGTAATATCATGAGATTCCTTCCCCCTTACCTAAATGGTTTTCTACTTTATATCCTGTCATGGATATCATGCTCTGCTTGTCATTAGGAAGGATATACCCCTGAAATATGTGTTTAAACACATTTTCCTTTCCATTGTTCTGTTTAATCTGATGATCATATTTTTCCTTCCATTGGTTTGTTTAGACCTTTGCTATGATCTATATGATATAAGCAGTAATAATCCACTGCTTGTGCAAACACCCCGATGTACAACTCTGTCAGTAAGACCCTGTTGAAATTGTCGATAGCATTCCGGTCACCACCGATGGACGAGAACTTTGCCTATTGGTCCGCCTCGTTCAACGAGCAGGAAAATGGTTCTCTTCGTCCCTCGCCCCTGGTACCGACATTGTGCCGACATAACTGATAGGCTACCCTCTGACATGCCTTGCTATCATAATCGTGCAAGATGTCACCGCTCTTTTAACGTTTAACCCACATGGTGGGCCCATAACCCACAGTTCCACAGGATCAAAACCTGACTCTCCTATACACCCTATTGTCGAAGTTATTCCTCGCGCTTGGCTTCGTATTTAATTCACGGGCCACCTTCCTAATGCTCTATTCTGGTATCAGACGCAATACTTACTCTCGCTGCTCTGAAACCCTCTCTCACTCTGGGTCAGACTTCGAGCAACTATCTATCCACTTGGAACCTCTTATTGTACCTTCGTACCTTACTCTTGATGTATTCGATATGTTCGACTCAAGAGATAATCTTATGCTCATTCATGGGTTAACCCCCAGATTGTTTCCCTCATAAGCATTCTGTCGTAGCCGAGCTGCCCCCTTACCTATTCGTAAGTACGTTGGAGTTCCCGAGAAAAGAACGACATCACCATGATGACCTGAAGCAGAGAAGTGAAGACAACCATGTAATGGATCGACCTCCTCGAGAAGAGTAGCCAAGACCAACAAGACCCGTTAGAATTTCGCAACCTAATCCCTTCCCCACACTTCCCCTCTTAAATCTCGGGACGAGATTTCTTGTAGTGGAGGAGAATTGTGACGCCCGGGTAATTAAGCTACAGTGATCCTCTGCTAATGGTGCCACGTCACCTCGTTTATAGTTGCTAATCTCGAGTTAGTTCGAAACCGATTCAAATTCAAATTCAAAAATAGGCAAACAATAAAAGTTTTCAAATAATAAAACTAAAATGTTCGAAGGTTGACCAATAAATCCTAAGTAATTATGGTGGTGAAACCACATTTTTATAATATGATTAGATGCACTAAATAAACTAAAACAACGATAAAACAATTATCTAAAATGATTTTAAAATAATAAGCACATGCAAAACACTTTATTTAAGGTGCCAGAATATTTGGGGCTGTGACCTATTTAATAACACCAAATTAGTTGTCGCTTTTAAATTTTATAAAACTAAAATAAAAGAAAACTGAAAAGAAATAGAATAAAAAAAAAGAAGAAAAGGAAACAGAAAAAAAAGGGGAAAGAACCCCCCCCACTGGGCCACAGCCCAGCTGGCCTCTGGGCCAACCAGGCCGGCCCAGCCGGTGCCTATACCCCCCTGGGGCGACCGAAACCTAGCGACCCCCTCTCCCCCACTTTCCCCTCACGATCCCCACCTCCCCCTCGTCTCCCTCACCCGCCGCCACCACACAACACACACACACAAGCACGCACGCACGCATCGTGCCGGGGAGAGGATCTCCCCGCGCCCGATCCCCTCGCGTGCATCGGCGCCTTCGCCTCGCCGTCCTCCTCGTCGCCGCCTCTCCGGCTCGCCTTCCCCCTCGCCCCTCTTCCCCGACCCGAACTGGATCGGGAAGGGGTGGGATCGAACTCGGCGACCCCGACGCCATCGCCCCGGTGCCTCGCCGCCCTACGTCGCTACCACTGCCGTCGCCGCTCGGCGCCGCCCCGCCGCAAGGGACCCCCTCGCCGGACTGCCTCCCCGTCGTCCTCTCCGTCGCCTACTCGCCGCCGTCTTCCTCAACGGCTCCAACGAGCCTCGCCGCCCCAGATCCCCTGCAACGGGGGTGAGCAACGAACCCCCCTCTCCTTCTCCCCCCTGCTCCTGGCTGCGCCTGGCCGCGCCAAAGTGCGCGTGCGCCCGTCCCCTTCACCTCTGACCGAGCTCGCACTTCGTCGGGGCGCTAGCTCCTCGAGCTGCGGTTGTGTCGTCCGCGAGCGCGCCATCGGACCTCCCCGTTGCTCGCCCTGCCCGACCACCGCTCCCAGCGCCCACCTCCGCAACCGGCTCCTGCCCCGCGCCCCGGCACAACCCCGCCGTGGCCTTGCCACTACCGCCTTCGGCGGCTGGATTCGCTGCACCTGTCGCCGGCGGCCCCCCCTGTCGATCTGGGCGTATGCCCAGTCGGGCTGGGCACCAGTGCCCGTAACGCCCGACCCAGTATGGCCCTCTGGGCCACTGCCAACGGGGCCCACGCCCCAGAACTTAAAAAAAAAGGAATTAAAAAAATAATAATAATATTTATTAAATAAATAAATAATAATTAAATTAATTAATTGATTAAGGAATTAATTTAGTTAATTAATCATAATTAGATTAACCTAATTAACTAATTAGTTTAATTAAACTGTAATTAGATTAACCTAAACCCTAATTAATTTAAATAGAGAATGACAGGTGGGTCCCACTGGACCCACATGTCAGGGTTGACTCAGTCAACCCCTGTTGACTGCTGACGTCAGCATGACATCATGCTGACGTCATAAATACATTTTTTCGAATTAATTAAATAAATAATTAAATTCCAAAATTGTTAAAATCTTTTAAAAATCATATCTTTTAATCCGTAACTCGGATTAAAATATTTTCAACATGAAAGTTGCTCAGAACGACGAGACGAATTCGGATATGCGGCCCGTTCATCCGCCACGCATCCCTAGCATCGCGAACACGCAACTTTCCCTCTCCGGTTCGTCTGTCCGAAAACGCGAAACACCGGGGATAATTTCCCGGATGTTTCCCCCCTTCACCGGTACCACCTCGTACCGCGTTAGGGCACACCTAGCATCACGCTTTGTCATGTCATGCATCGTCATGCATTTGTTTGCATTATATTTATTGTTTCTTCCCCCTCTTCTCTCGCTAGACACCGAGACCGACGCTGCTGCTGCCCAGCTCGACTACGGAGTTGACGACCCCTCTCTCTTGCCAGAGCAACCAGGCAAGCCCCCCCCCCCTTGATCACCAGATATCGCCTATTCTCCTCTATACTGCTTGCATTAGAGTAGTGTAGCATGTTACTGCTTTCGTTAATCCTATTCTGATGCATAGCCTGACATTGTCGCTACATCTGTTGATACCTTACCTGCAATCCTAAATGCTTAGTATAGGATGCTAGTTTATCATCATTGGCCCTACATTCTTGTCAGTCTGCCTTGCTATACTATCGGGCCGTGATCACTTGGGAGGTGATCACGGGTATATACTATACATACATACATACTATACAGATGGTGACTAAAGTCGGGTCAGCTCATTGAGTACCCGCAAGTGATTCTGACGAGGGGGCTGAAAGGACAGGTGGCTCCACCCCGGTAGAGGTGGGCCTGGGTTCCCGACGGCCCTCGACTGTTACTTTGTGGCGGAGCAACAGGGCAGGTTGAGACCACCTAGGAGACAGGTGGGCCTGGCCCTGTTCGGCGTTCGCGGACACTTAACACGCTTAACGAGATCTTGGTATTTGATCTGAGTCTGGCTACGAGCCTATACGCACTAACCATCTACGTGGGAGTAGTTATGGGTATCCCGACGTCGTGGTATCAGCCGAAGCACTTCAGACGTCAGCGACGGAGCGGCGCGCGCCGAATTGGACTGGAACGCCACTAGGCTAGGTCTGCTTTCGGCCGCATACGCAACGTGCAGGTGTGCTATGGGCGATGGGCCCAGACCCCTGTGCGCTTAGGTTTAGACCGGCGTGCTGGCCTCTCTGTTGAGCCTAGGTGGGGCTGCGACGTGTTGATCTTCCGAGGCCGGGCATGACCCAGGAAAGTGTGTCCGGCCAAATGGGATCGAGCGTGTTGGGTTATGTGGTGCACCCCTGCAGGGAAGTTAATCTATTCGAATAGCCGTGATCTTCGGTAACAGGACGACTTGGAGTTGTACCTTGACCTTATGACAACTAGAACCGGATACTTAATAAAACACACCCTTCCAAGTGCCAGATACAACCGGTGGTCGCTCTACCTCAGGGATATGAGGAGGGGATCGCCGGGTAGGATTATGCTATGAGATGTTACTTGGAGATGCTACTTGGAGGACTTTGACCTACCCTCTTCTGCCTGTTGCAAGACGAAGGTGACCAGAAGCGTAGTCTTCGACAGGATTAGCTATCCCCCTCTTATTCTGGCATTCTGCAGTTCAGCCCACTGATATGGCCTCCTTACACATATACCCATGCATATGTAGTGTAGTTCCTTGCTTGCGAGTACTTTGGATGAGTACTCACGGTTGCTTTCTCCCCCCTTTTCCCCCCTTTCCCTTCTTTCTGGTTGTCGCAACCAGATGCTGGAGTCCAGGAGCCAGACGCCACCGTCGACGACGACCCCTACTACACCGGAGGTGCCTACTACTACGTGCAGCCCGCTGACGACGACCAGGAGTAGTTTAGGAGGATCCCAGGCAGGAGGCCTGCGCCTCTTTCGATCTGTATCCCAGTTTGTGCTAGCCTTCTTAAGGCAACTTGTTTAACTTATGTCTGTACTCAGATATTGTTGCTTCCGCTGACTCGTCTATGATCGAGCACTTGTATTCGAGCCCTCGAGGCACCTGGCTTGTATTATGATGCTTGTATGACTTATTTTATTTGTAGAGTTGTGTTGTGATATCTTCCCGTGAGTCCCTGATCTTGATCGTACACATTTGCGTGCATGATTAGTGTACGATTAAACCGGGGGCGTCACAGAGAAACACAACCAAAGTCTAGAAACCACTCCGGACCAGTCCTACGAGCAGCAATTGTGGCATTATCAGTGCCGTCTCCATTGGTATAGATAAAGAGGGCCAAATTTGTCCTCTCCTCCTCGATAGCTGATACGTCTCCTCCATAACTATATTTTTTTATTGTTCCATGTCAATATTATACAACTTTTATATACCGTTGACAATATTTTATACTATTTTTTGAGACCATATTGATTCAGTGCCCAGTGCCAGTTCCTGTTTGTTGCATGCTTTTTGTTTCGCGGAATATCCATATCAAACAAAGTCCAACCACGATAAAAATTTACGGAGAATTATTTTGGAATATATGATTTTTGGGAGGTGGAATCAACGCAAACGGAGGCCCACGACCAACACAAGACACCAGGGCGCGGCCTCCCCCCCCCCCACCCTGGAGCGCACTGGTACCTTGTGGGCACCCCGTAAGTTGGTTGGGGCTCTACTTTGGACGCAAGGAAGCTTATATCCAGAAAAAAAAATTGTGTTAAAATCTCAACGCAATCGGGCAGATATCCAGGAACTTAAGAAACGGTAAAGGGCCAGAAAATAGGAAC
>NC_041383.1:31097995-31124671 GCF_002162155.2 Triticum dicoccoides
TCCTTTTGGTTTTGTAGGTTCACCCTTGTAAATTTGTGTGCCTTATTGGCAGTGGCGGAGCTACATGCAGTCCTGGGGTGGCCACTGCCCCCCCAGCCTTGGCCTAATCACTGAAGGAATTTTTTTTGAAGGGTTAAATCAAGGAAAGTTTAGCCATTTGGCACCCCCCAAATATGTGTATTTCTTGTTTGGCCCCCGCTGAGATCTTTTGCTAGCTCTGCCACTGCTTATTGCCGTTCTTCTAATACAAACAACACACATTTTGTGTTTGTCGAGATAAACCAATCTATGGAGATTGGTTCCTATATATTCTGTCTCAACCTTAGTAGTTTAATCTCTTTTCCCTCCTCTAAAGAAGCTTTTGTACAAAACTATCCTCTGGCCAGTATGTACCATGTTATGATCACATCGTTATGATCTAAGGGACTATATTAGCTCTGCTAGGACCAAACAGTAAACTTTACGGCTTTGTTTGGATACAAAGTTTTAGCAGTAATAGTTTTCCGTAGACTCGCATAACCGCCTAACAAACTAAAACCATGTTTGGGCTTTCCACCAAAAACATGGATAAGCAGGATCTGGTTTCCACAAAACCAGAAATCTGTGTTTCGTGAAAAACGACTAATAGTTATTTTTGAGAAAACACGATTGTACAAACCCACCGCAACTGATTTTTTCCAGTTCCACTTATTTTGCAACAAATCCATTAGCGCTGATTTTACAGTCATCAGGAGCTTGGATGGCCAGCGTGCATGCAAATTGACCTTGAGCAACAGCTCTCTACCGTCGGCATGTGCGTCAATGGAAGCGGATGTCGCCGTCCACGCGGGCCTAGTGGAAGCGTTCACTATTGTGCGCGTGCCGTGCTGGTGAGGGGAATTAGTCACTGCCGTGCATGTACGCCGGAGTTGTCAAGAAGAAGTGGTCGATGCCGTCGTCCGCGCGCGGCGAGTCGTCGAGGGAAAGCGGCTGCTGACATTCGCTCAAGCCGAGTCCCCAGATGGAAGACGTTGCCGTTGTCCGCAACCAGCAGCTGAGCTCACCAAACATAGTTTTCTATAAGTAAACTTGTTATTCACAAAATAGTAGATAAAACTAGTTTTCCTAGAAGTCAGATAAAAACACATTTTCTATAATCTTATCGCTAATCTTCTTTATCCAAAAAACCACTATGATCGTATATAATTAACTTCAGATGCGACTAAGAATAGTATAAAACTATATATAGGTATTTGTTTTGCAATAATATGTGTGATTCATAATTTCAAATTAAGCATATCCTGGCAATAGTGGGTGCTTCAGCAGATGCACAAGTCAAATCAAAATGTTCATCCTCAACTTGTATGTACACAAAACTTTAGGATGAATATTGTGGATTCAAGTTCATGTTTATTCTTCTGTAACATAAAGTGCAATAGTTTTCTTGTCAAGTTTTCATTTCTTGTTGGAACTCTTATTACCTAGAGTAAACATACATGGTACATGCTTTGCTTAGTTATGTTCAATAGGAACATAATAATATCACTTAACTATGCTTGTTTACGGTTAGACTTAAAAATCATGAGCCTGAAGGTTCCTCGTCAACCGAGTCATCAAGTGCGATGATTGTATAAATTTTCTGTGGATATGTGATGTGTCATGTTCTCCACTCTCCCTACTCACTTCTACGAATAATCCGAGGGAGTGGTTCCCTTTCCTTACCCTTATTATAAATGCACCACCCATAGTTGGACTATTTTACATTGACTGTTATGTGTCCACACTATCATTGACTCCTATTCTTTATGGTGTACCATGTAGTAGACGCATCGATTTAGTTTCTTTACTCACAAGGTATTTGTGCAACATAGAGCAATGCAGTAGAGGCTATATATATACACTTAAGAATACTACATCCTTGTTCAATAGTATGCGCTTTCTATTGTTAAAGGTATGTAGTTCAAGGGCTCAAGAGTGAGCCGGGAAGAGGAAGAGAGAGTCTCTAAGAGCATTGGGAATATGATCATGGAGGAAAGTCTGGAGCTTGATTTCTCCTCCAGTATCGGAGGTAGAGATTTGCTTTATGTTTTCCCGATGCCTCCTATTCCTATCGATCTTAGGTACGCCTTCCTCTTGCCACTGGCTTACCCAAATATTTTGACAGGAGAAGGTGGAAAGTAAAAACTGCATAGGATGTTTCAGATGATAAAGTGGTGGAAGTCAGTCGGCAAGAGGAAGAAAACAGGGACGAGAGCGGTGGTCATGGGAACATGGAGGACAGCAAAACTCTTTCCTCTAGAAATAGGGGCTGAAATTTGTTCCCCTTCTCCCCGATCTCATGCCTATTGTTCTCTGGTCTTCCACTTCCTTTCGACTTGTGCAATATTGAAGACAACAAAAGATGTAAAATCATATGCTTAGATAAATATGGCTTTGAGGGTGAGTCGGGAAGATGAAAAACATAGGGTCTACAAGCAGAAAACAAGCAACCATGTTAACAAAGGAAAACATAAAAATTCCATAGAAAAATAGAGGATAAGGCTTCATTCTATCCTCTTATTTTCTTGCACAATTTCCTTGCCGGTCAAAAAATGGACAACTTCATGGTTTAATTGATCTTTGTGGCTTGCATCATTTCTTGGTCCATTAATTTGAACCTTCAACATTTAGTTGGTTGTCGCTCTTTACAATATGGAAGTACTAGGTGTTGATTATTCATTGGCATGT
Source organism: Triticum dicoccoides (assembly GCF_002162155.2). Lineage (NCBI taxonomy): Eukaryota > Viridiplantae > Streptophyta > Magnoliopsida > Poales > Poaceae > Triticum > Triticum dicoccoides. Next base: position 31,100,702 of record NC_041383.1, read on the forward strand.
ATGAAGTCCTGCATATACTATTCCTAGATCAATAACTTGAGTTATGAGCTAACAACTTAATATGGAACGGAGGGAGTATTAACCAGTGGGGAGAATAGCTCATGAAGGGTGACGCCCTATCTTTGTAAGATATGAAATAGTGAAATAAATTACCTGAACCTATAGGAATTTCTTGTCATAGAGTATTTTTTAAAAACTGCAAATAGTTATGTGCGAAAATAAAAGATAGTCAGCTATAATGAGATAAAAAAAGGTCATAATGTATTTGCAGTTAGCAAATATGTAAGTTCTAATGTTTACTGTGAGATGATAAATTCAGAAGGATTACAGATTACTCCTCAAACGTGCAAAAGGTACTTCGGTAGAAGAAGTTCAGCATTAATCACCATTGTAAACTAGTGTGCTTCCTACGCAATGTGAAAATTGGCACATGATAAATGCACAAAAAAGAATACGGGTAGGTTATTCTGACATTGATACGCGAGAGCTACTTGATTATAAGACAGCTAGTGATACACATGCTCTAAGCAAGACTTGGAACATACCGTGAAAGGGAATGTGAAAACATAACATGAACATGTAAGAATTGTAATATTTAGGATAACTAGAGTGACTTGGAGGTTGAATCCTGGTGAATTAGTTCTGCTATTTGTATGTGTTTATCGAGGCTCTCACCGGCGATTCGTCGGCTTCTGTGATGAAAAGGTAGAGGCGAGGCGAGGGAAGGTGGAGAAGAGCGGAGCGCGGCTTCGAGGGGAGGGGAGCGCAGCGATGCGGCGAGCAGAGAGGGAGAAGAGAGATAGCGGTGAGAGAAATGAGCTCGAGCATAGAGGTTCGCAGAGAGGGCAGAGAGAATGGCCTAGCAGAGAGTGAAGAGGCTCAAGGGCTTGTTTGCAAAAATATCTGTCGCTACACTTTTTTCGGATCGGAGGGAGTACTTTTTTGAAAGAACACATTGTCTTCCATTACCATGATACGCTGGCTAAATTGCCAATTATGGTGTTCATTGTAAACGGCCTAGCCAACTCTCACAATTATCATTCCTCAGTTTGAATCCATGCGCAGCTGAAGTGTGCGCTGCATAATTACAGGACCTCAGACATGCATTCAGTTTTACTACATCAAAAGTAACATACAGCTAATACTCCCTCCGCCCGGAAATTGATAAAAATGGATGTATCTGTAACAAAAATATGTCTAGATACATCCATTTCTCCGATAAGTAATTCTGGACTGAGGTAGCTTGAAAAACATTCTTATATTATGGGACGGGTGGAGTAGCTCCTAATGGCTTAGCGCTAGACTATAATCTGATTTCCTGACAAACGAAGCTGGAGTACCTAGTACTGCCATCAACCGAGGTCTTGGCAAGTGCGGGGTGGATTGATGCCATCTGATCTTTCAGAGAGGAAGCTGGGTTTGTAGTGTTTTGGTGCTCTGGCTGTTATCATGTAATTCCTGGAATGAGCTGCAGCGAGCTGTGTTGTGCGTTGCCAAGAGAAAACTGTGAGAAAAACTGTGAACTTTGGTTTCATTTTGATAATGTAACAGTAGGGGCTTTGTTGCCCTCCTGATGATCTACTCCTCTATTCCTAAATACAAGATGTTTTAGCTTTTTTCAGATTCACATGCATCCAGTTCGGTCCGTATTTAGTCCACCTCAAAATATCTAACACATTTTATAATTAGGAACGGAGGGAGTAATATAAAATGGTGCTAGACTGTAATCTTCACTCTAGAGTCAGGACCGACAATGGAGCACACTTTGAAGATGACAAGGTTGCATCCCATCAGCGCTTATGTGTTGATTGCATATAGCATTGCAGATGCTTCTGCGGGTATAGAATTAGAGATATGTGCTTCTCTACCCGGCAGTGGGGCACTAAAGGGAAATCTGGATTTGCACACATCTATGTGCACATAACCCTTATGAGAAACTGGACCATCACTCTACGAAGCTTGATCTCGCTCGAGTCTGGATACTTCGTATTCTCCATATTCTTATCGAACTGATCCTAATGCCTCGCATGCCCAACGACTGCCAATGATGTGGCCTTGTTCCTAGATGATTCAGCATGGTAACTGCATGAAAATTATCAAGTCACCCATACTGGCTGCTCCATTGGTGTGTGCTATACTGCTATTGCTATGTATATGGGCTGAAAACAGGACTAGTCCTCCCTTATATTTACGAGTTCATCGTGCACAATTACCTAATGGTCAACCTCTACCACGGTGTCCTGCGTGTCAGCGTGGTGAATCAGTTAGCAACAAGGTCGGTCCATTGGTGTGTGTTATGTACATGGACTGAAAACAAGATCGGTCCTACTTTACATTTATGATACATTATACACAATTACCCGATGATTCACCTACCACTGTAGTTCACTTTATCATAGTTACCCCATTAAGAGAAGATACTTGGAATGTAGGGAAAGGAGATGAGTGGAGGCCACAACGATACAAAAATGAACATATCTTTTGGTTTTCGCAAACATGGCCGAACAGCAACCATGATAAGAAGTGGTAATCATGTATACAACAAATATATGGCCGAGCACAAATAGAAAATAAATGGAAGTTCAGTGTCATGTCTTGTGGATTCTACTGAAATGGGACTACAACTCGGAAAACGATGAAATAAGCCAGGAAAAGGATTACAAATTTGTAGAAAGAACTCCCTTAAACAAACTACATCAGCAGCGCTGCCATGAGGCAAAATAAACGTTTGCTAGTTTTGCTAGTAACCACCATCATTTTTTGCTGCTCCGCTGAAATTCAAAATGGAGTGTGCCAGGCCTGACTCAGTTGACAACAGTCGTTAAGCATGCGCCAGATCCTCCAATGGTGAGGATAATCAAGAAGTTCCTCACTGACGACAGATCATGCCGGAATTAGCCTAATGAAACCACACACATCTAACCTCTTCTTGAGACCTGACTCTACTAATGGACACCTGAGATCTCTTTATACTAAGTTACTAACAGACACCACTTGTGAAGGTGGACTGAAGCATGCCAGTGCTCAATATATTTAGCATTACAAACATGGTCAAATCTCTCGAGGTTTGTCATATTCTACCAAAACCATGGAATCCCATCTCAAATCATAGTTTCCTTCATATATGTCAACTGTAGGTTGGGGCTGGACTACTGGCTGCCGGCGACCTGGGCGTATCGACTGTGGCGGCGGGTGAACAACGGGCGGCGTGGGGCGTTTTCATTGTCTAGCAGGGTAAAGGGTAAAGGTGGGTTCAGATGGGACAACCCGGTTAATTTTTTTTGCTGTCGAACGGAAACCCACTAAAGTATCTAGGTGGGATGGGCTGATTAGTCCCGCTTATCTTGTCCCACGCTTCTCTTGATTCCTGCAACCTGAATTGTGAACAAAAGCAACACTCTCGACAAAACCATCACACTGTGGACTTTGACCTCACAGGAATTTGAATCGCACAGCTGCAGAAGTGCTCATCTTTGGTACGGAAAAGATCCCAATGCCTCACATGCCTAACGATGGCCAATGTCGTGGCCTTCTTCCTAAATGATTGGTGTGTCCTGTCTCCATGAAAAGCATCAGCCCACATAGACTGGTTGCTTGTTTGCTATTTATTTCGGCAGAAAAAGAGGATAAGACGGTGTCATAAATTTATGATTTGATTATGCAAAACTATTCATCGATTATTCAATGATTCACCTACTGCTCTACTTCATCTTCATCACTCCATTCAAAAGTAAATGAGATGAAAAATGTGACCTTTTTAAAGTAAGTCAAGAATATAATCTCAGCTGTCCATCTATCAAGGTTATGTTAGACAATGTAAACATTAAAATATATTAATTAAGAATTTTGCACAAAAAGGAATCGTGTACAGATAAAGGTGGCTATGGTTTCATCTCTGTCATGAGCATCTTATTTCACCTTCGATGCAAGTTCTCATGATATGTCATTAGCTAAGGTATGGGGTGGGTAGAGCAATCCCCCTACCCGACGGGTACCCATACCCATTGGGTACCCAATAGGTAGATCAAATAATATGCAATTTGTTCACAATTTTACATTCATCCATATCACATTTGACTAAAAAAAATTGATCTCAACTCGATAATAGATAGATCAGTACATGTCAATTATCGATTCAAATTGACAACCAGTGATAGCTTTAACATAGGTTCACAAGCTCACGAGAGGTTCACAAGCTCACGACACAACTTTAACATAGGTACACTTGTGAATCACAGATAAGGTTCACATGTAAGTATAAACGGGTGGGGTATGGGTATATCCATGTGTAAAAGACTAATACCCGTGCCCTACCCATGACTTAACGGGTAGGGTATGGATACTACCCGCGGACACAAAATTGTTCTCATACCCTGCCCATGTGTGTACGTTATCCGCGGGTACCCGTACCCATGGTTAAAATTGTCATCCTTAAGCTCCTGCTCTATTCATGATTTTTTGCGTGTTGAGCTGTTGGTTAGACCTATTTTTGGTTGGCCTCTTTCACTCTTCATCTTTCGTAATGCAAAAGGCCTTCATGTGGCAGAACTAGCAAATCTACCTTATTTCTTGCTTAATGAACAGATGCTCAAAGTATCAGAGGTCAGACATGTGCCATTTGATTCAGTGAGTTATTTCAATCAATTGTCCAAAATAACACAACAATGTTCTATTAACCTAACATTGCGAAAGGGAAGCACTGGCAAATCAATCGAATTACAAAGCTAGTGCCGTCTAATTTCAGGAAAACGAGAGGGAAGTTTAAAACAGAGCTAAAGTGTTCTCCAAAATAAAACAAAATGTTCACCCCGGCCAATACTCACCGCCATCGAACGCCACACCCCGGCGACCATGCCGCCCACACGGCTATGGTCATCGGGCAGCACCAAGCCACGGGCTTTGCCCAATAGCACCGCGACACCACCACCAGGGCTGCTGCCCCGGCATCCAAGACCTCGACGCCACCTCACTCGCCACCCACCATTACCCGAGCCAAAGAGATGAGTGGAAAGGCCCCGCCTTTAGCACCCCTGAGCTGCCCCAACGCCGACACCTAATAGGCCGGCCAAAACTGGCCTCCATCGGCCCGTCCTGCTGCTGGGCGCGAGACGAGCTTGGTCCTACAGCCGGACGCGAGACGAGTCCGGTCCTGCTGCCGGGCGCGAGACGAGCGCAGTCCTGCTACCAGGTGCAAGACGAGTCATGTCCTGGAGAGTAATTTCCTGGGCTTTCATTTAACATCGCTCACGCACCCCTCAAAAAAAAATCTAACATCGCTCACGCTGATATAAAATAAAAATAAACCTACAGTCCCTTTTACTAGGGCCGCCGCACTTCGTCTTCCCCACCACACTTCATTTGCAGATCCCCTTTCTTCCCCAGTTTCAACATCCCTCTCCATTTTGGCATTTTTGCTCATCCGATGTCTGTCTACACTCTACAGATCATCGTCCTCCGCTGCTCAGCACCTGGAGCTCCACCCCCTCATCCCGCGCACATTCTCTGGTGCAGACATGGTAACCTCCCGGGTAGGCCGCGGATTTTTTGAGCTTACGCACCCGGGTCACCCTATCCTGGCTCTTGGCTCGTGGCACAGCAGTTAGGCCTGCTGCTCTGAACCGATTACCGTGGCAGAATGTGTTACGGTCGCTGGTCTGGTAGGGTCGCGTATGGGTTCTAATCGAGCATAGGCTCTGTGTACGTTTGTTCTTTTCTGCCACCAGAATATGGACGCACACCCGTGACTCTGACGCCGCATAAGGGCATCTCCAGCCGTTCGGTCCCTCAGGCCGCCTATATAGAGCGGCCTGGAGCGTGCCGGCGCTAGTTCGGCCTCTGAGGGTGACCTAACTCCCAGTCACACCCCCACGCGCCGGTTCCAGGATGCGGGAAATTCAAACTTGGTCGTTCCCGCTCTCAAAAGACGCCGCAAATCCGGCGATCGGACGTAGTCTGGCGTTACAAAAAACAGAGCGCCGCCGTGCGCAACGATTCACTCGGCGGGGTCGGCTCCAGGCATTGGCGGAGTCGGCGTGCGCGGGCTCGTCGGTGTCGGAGTTGCTTCGGTGCAGGGCTGCGTCGGCGCGGCTTCGGCACTGCTGGGCGGCGATGTAGAGGCGTTGTTCGGGCTTGGCGTCCGTGTGGTCGTGGGCGTCGTCGGCGTCGTCGGCGTTGCCGTCAGCAGCTCGTTCAGGATGAGGCCGCGCTGCACCAGGTACCACGCCTTGAGCTTTTCGTCGTTGCTCTGGAGCATGTCCGCCCCGCTCATCAGAAAAGCCATGTCGGTGTTCCTCTTCTTCGCGGCGACGTTCGTCCGGAGCAGGTCGAGCTTGATTGCGTTGTTCTTCATTAGCGACGACCACCGCGCCTCGGTCTTCTCTTCGCGTAGGACGGCCCGGGCCTGGGCGTGGGCGAGGCAATGCTCGATGGACTCCTGCACTCGCGCGGTTGCCGCGTCGGCGTTTTTCCCCTTCTTTGCCAATTTGTGGCCGTCCGGCCGTCCCTCTGACGCGCCCGGAGTCGTCGCGTCTGGCTTGTATGTCTCCTTGGCCTTGTCGAGGGCACGTCGGACTTCCGCCCACTTCTCGCACTTGTCAATGCGCTTGTAGACGTGGAGGTGCTTGAAGTCGGCGTCTTGGTTGTCGCCCCAATACATGGCGAACATACGCAGCAGCTGCGCGGAGGGACAAACAGTTGGTGGGCGGCGGGCGTAGGGGACGAAGATATGCGGGCGAATGGCATGCGTACCTGATCCTCAATGCTGGCGCCGCTCTCCGGGCGAGCCGCGACCTCCTCGACGATTCCATGCCATTTGTTGCACGCCAACTGGATACGCTCCCAATGGTTCGCCATCGCCTTGGAGCCGCGCTGCATGTAGACGCCTTTGAAGTAGGGGTCGACAAGCTTCCGCTCGTCGAACTCGGCCTTGATGCGGTCCCAGTACGTGTCCAAGCTCTGGTTCACGCCGGTGGTCGGGTCGAGGCAGACGACTTTCCATGCTTCGGCGAGGCATTCCTCCTCCTTGGACGTCCACTTGATGTGCGGTTCGCCTGACCTAGCCGCCCGCTTCTTCTTCTTCTGGCGCCCCTTCGTCGGAACAGGAGCCGGCTCCTCGTCCTCCTCCTCCTCGTCCTCCTCCTCGCCGTCCTCCTCCTCCTCGGGTTCCTGCGCGTCGTCGCCGTAGACGTAGCTGAGCTCAGCCTCCATGTCGCCGCTGAGGCCCACTACCTCGTCCTGGGTGGCGAACCCGGGAGATGCGGCGGCCGCGGTCGATCCTGTCGCGATGATGTCGTCCATGTCGGCTCCCGTGTCATCAGCGTCGCCGAGGTGCGAGAAGGGCAGCGGTCCGCGGTAGAGATGGGGCGTCGGTGTGGACGCGTAGGTGGCGGGCGGCGAGTAGTCGTATGGAGGGTACTGCACGCTGACGAAGGCGGGCGAGGGCGTGCGCGTAGCGGGGTGACCATGAGGGAAGGTCACGTTTGGGTTGAACCCACCGTGCGCGTCGCCTTCGGCGTAGCCGGGCGACGATGAACCCCATGGAGATCCGGTGCCTTGCTGTCCCCAGGGCGCGTACTGGGCGTGGCTGACGACGGGCGGATTCATCCCCGCCTGATCGACTGATGAGGAAGACGCCGCCGCGCGCGCCGCGTTGTCACGGGCCTTCTTGGCTATGGCCCTGTTCCGCCTGTCGGCGGTGACTGCTTCGCGCCGCTGATCTTCTCTTCTTCCTCGCAGTCGCAGCTTCATTTTGATGGCTGCCTTAGATGCCAGATCGGAGACAGCCTGCCGAGGTCCGAGCGCTACATGCTGGTCAAAGGCGTGGGCGTGATCGTGCCCGGGAAGGCCCCGCGAGTCGTCCGGCACTGGCGGTGATTACACATGCAAGGTTCAGCTGAGGGAGGATGCCAGTCAATGGTTCTGCAAAACGGGTGGGATATGTTCGTTTCTGTTCATTGTTTGCAGGTTGGCGATAAGCTCCTTCCTCTCGCTAAATAAAACATGGACCTGGTACATGATGCGGCTTTGGATCACACATGTGCCTGGCTCATCATCGATGGATCACACATCCATCCTCTCCCAAAACAAAACACAGACCTCGTACATGGCGCATACAAATTAGAGTACAAGTCAAAGACGATTTTGTGCCGTGGATATGTGCAGTTTGAAATAGTACATGTAGCATGTGAGTACGCCGGAAAGAGGTGAAAACGTCCGCATGCATTTGGTCTTATCCGGTGTGCCCAGCGGTCAGAGGAAACAGTGCCCTGAGTATGAACAGTTCCTCTAGCGGCCTCGCTGCGGGCCACCAGTGCCTGACCCTGTAATCCCCTGGAAAAGTAACGGGCAGTGGCATTTTACGGACCGGGCTGACTTAGATCCCTAGGAGCATGGACGCTCAGGATAAGAGTACCGGGGTGCATAAGCTCTCTTGAATGATTTCGTCCCGGGGTAGCAGCCACCACCTGCACCGGATGGATCCGGCTGCTCCAAGCTGTTGGTGGCCGCGCTCCCTCAAACGGAACACCCACAGCTCGACCGGTAGAGTCAGCACCAAACTAGCGAGCGGAGACTACCAAGACAGGATAGGTGCAACCGTACATGTGAAGCTTATTACCTGTCGACCGGATCCGGTAAGGAACTCGAGTCCGTCGTCCACCATCGCACTCCGGAAGATTTCTGCCCGTCGACGAGCAACTATGCAGCAGCTCCTGTTTCCTGTTCCACGGTCCAGAATCTGCGATGGAGGAGACGTTCTCTGGAATCCGAACCCTGCGCCCGCATACCTGTCCCCACCGTATTGCCTCATTACAGCCAATTTCCACGCTCAGCCCCAGACAGCAAAAATGCGGCTTCCACACATCCCGAGACGGGAACGTGCATACATGATTTCGAGTCCATCTGGGCTCGGGCACCGTTTAGCCGCTTCCGAAAAATGTGAGCTTTTTTAACAAGACTTACCACCTATTTTAGGAAGTAAAAACAAGAATATTATCTTAGCCGTCCATCGACAATGTAAACAAGAGTGTGCTGATAAAGTTTGTTGGGGTTTCATCTCTGTAATAATAAGCATCTTATTTCACCTCAGATGCAAGTTCTCATGATATGTTATTAGCTCCTGCTCATGTCAAGATTTTTTTATGTGTTGGTTAGGTGCACTTCTGATTGTGCTCTTTCCCACTTCATGTTTCATAATGCCAAAAGCCTCAACATGGCAGAACTCGGTAAATTCTCTCGTCTTCTTACCGAAAATATGAACCGAGTATCTAAACATCTCTAAACAGAAAGCACATGACTGAAGAAAAAGAAATCAGAGGTCAGACATGTGATAGTTGATTCAGTGAGTTATTTCGTCAAATGAAATCAGTTCAATGAAGGTGCCCCTTCAATCCGGTATCTTCGGAAGTACCATTGTGCATGAAAAAACAAACAGTTATGCTCTTATATTTGGCTTAAAAGTTAAAAACTCCTTCCAGTTATGCTCTTATACCGAAAGTACCTTTATACAAACCTGCAGCTCCCCCACACCCGACCTTCACAGGGAAACAGGCTTCGATAACTGCTGGCTTGGCAGGTGACCTGATAAACCTATAATCTTAAGAGTTTCAGCAACTTTTCTTCCAGCAGTGGGACCAGAACATCATCACTATCGGCTCCACAACCGGATCTTCATCACCAGCATCTCAAGGGTTCCTCTGAAAATATATCGTCACAGCATAGATCAGCCAAACGATGGCGCAAATGCCATCCACATTAGCCTGAACATATAGGTCGCCCATGTTTACTGAAGTTCTGTCAATGCTAAAAAAAATATGGAGAAACAGTCACCAACGGGACAGCGTAACACAGAAACTACAACTTATTAATTACATCATTTCTAAATACAAAATCTCTAATGAATATATCAGCAAAACTTTAAGTCAGAATAGATTAGTGTTCCGAAATGAGAGGTGTGTCCATACACCCCCTGCAAAACATGAAAAGGGTATTTGAGTCTTCACGTTATAATGGCCGGAGATACATGAGTCGAAACCAACTGGATGGTGCAGGTACTAGGACACTGCGGCAAGACAGGAGAAGCAGCTGCTTTCGCTTTCATTGATTTGTTTTTTGCTTTCCACATATGATTTGTGACTGCATAAAGGATCAGATTGATTGACCAGGGCAGATCATCCCAGATTTAATGAGATCGCGTCCCCCTCTCGAACTGTCGTTATACCCCAGTCGGTCTCTAGTTTTGGCCACCTAGCGATCCTCCCTTGTTCTTGATCTGCAGTGAATCGTTGTTATGGAAAACAATACCACACATGCCTGACGACGGGCAATGGTGTGGCTGGCTGGTTCGAACCCAGGACCTCCAGGCCACAAGTGGAGAGACTCTACCACCGCGCCAGGCCCGCCCTTCATTACTTATACACAATTATTCATCAATTACTAAATGGTTCACCTACTGCAGTAATTCATCTTCGTCACAGTAAGTTACATGTTCAAAAGTATTTAGATGAAAAATGTGAACTTTATAAAAAGGAACTTACCTCCTAGGAAGTAAGATAAGAATATAATCATGGTCGTCCATTGATCAACAGCATGTTAGACAATGTAAAAGTTACAAGTATATTAATTAGAAGTTCTGAAAAGGAGGAGGAGGAAATGTGTACTGATAATGTTCCCACTATGAGTTTAGAAAAGAATTAAACCCAAAGCAGAAACAACGCAGTCATGATATGTTATTAGCTCCTGCTCTAGTACCGATTTTTGTTCGCTTGTTAGGTGTAACTTTCCCTCTTCATCTTTCATAATCTAAAAAGCCACCACGTGGCTGCCATAAATTCTCTTGCTTGATGAAAAGATGTGCGAAGTATCTACAAATCTCTAAGAAGTAAAAAAGGAAAGCATAGGACGGACGAAAAATAAAATCAGAGGACAAACATGTGCCATTTGATTCAGTGAATTATTTCATCAAACAAAATCAGTTCAATGCAGGTGCCTCTTCAATCCCTTATTATATTCTAATGTACCATTGTGCAGGAAAACAAGCAGTAATAATATCTATATTTGGCTTAGAGGTTGATAAGAACTACTTTCAGTTCAATGCCAGAACACACCAACTGCATTCATTCAGTTATACTGAAAGTATCTTATACAAACCTGCAGCTCCCCTCCTTGCGACCTTCACAGGCAAACAGAGGCCTCGATCGCCGAACTGCTGGCTTGGCAGGTGACTTAGTAAACCTAAAATCGTATAGTAGCAGCGATTGTTCTTGCAGGAGCAGGACTAGAACATCATCACTATCATCTCCACAACCGGATTTTCATCACCAGCATCTCAAGGGTTTATCTGAAAATATATTGGCACAGCATGTGTCAGCCAAAGAATGGTGTTCACATGAGCCTGAACATTAGGTATCTCATTTCTAATACAAAATCTTTAAAATGAACAAAGGTATCAGCAAAACAGTAGAACTGCGAAAATATTAGCTTTCAGAAATTACATACTCCCTCCGTCCCGAATTACTTCCAGGATAGAGGGAGTATATGTTAAGTGCAATCAAAACAATAGTATTCATCTAAAAAAACTCAATTGTCACATGAACAAACCCTGCAAAGCATCTGTCATGCTCCAGACATGCCAAAAGCACAGTGTTTTTCCATGACATTACAGGTAAGTCTTGTTGATTCAACTGCAGTACAAGATTATGTTACAAGAAGGAAGAAAGTGAAGCTCTGAATGATGGATTCCATGTTTTCCTACATTACACTGCATACAGATTTTTTTTTAAACAAAATAATCATAAATCTAATGAGATTATCAACATCTCTTGGAAAAATCATACGACAACCAGAAAGTTTACAAAGCTAGTGTGGTCCAGAATAACACAACAACAATATTCTATTAACCAACACTACAAAATGGAGCATTGGTGAGCCGGTCGAATTTCAGGAAAACAACCAGGGAAGTTTAAAACAGCTCAAGTGCTCTCCAAAATAACACAAAACGTCCTCTTAAGCAACATTACAAAATGGAGCATTGGCAAACCAATTGAATTTCACAAGGTGTTTTCTGTAGTTTGCTAGGTTAATTATGGTCATTGCTAGTTATGGAGCCATTCCTGACATAAAACAATCGTATGCAATATCTTGGAGCAGTGACAAACGATATTCAATTAACAATTCGAATTTCAGAAAAAGTATGCTGGTTTTTTTATATACGCTTTATAATCCTGCTTTACATCGAGGGACTACAACTAGGAAAACGATGAAAAAAAACAGGAAAAGGATTCGCATTTTGGTGTATTTCGAGAAAAAAAAAATCTATGGAGATTGAGTCCTGTATATTCTGTCTCAACTTTGCTAGTTTAGTCTCTCCTCCCCTAAAGAAGCTAGTTTGATAAAGCTGTCCTCTGGGCAGTATGTACCCTGTTACGATCCCCCTGTTACGATCTAAGGGACTATATCACCTCTGTTAGAGGCCAAACAGTAGTTTTCCTGATCATGTATAATTAACTACAGACATGGCTAAAAATAGTATCAGCTCTAAATAGGTCCTTGCTTTGCAATAATACGCGAGATTTTCAGTTTCAACTCTGTTCATATCAGATACATGCAATTCCATGACATTCAGTACAAATATAGGTATGTATATGTTTCTGGGTAAACTCATAACTTCTGGGTAAAATTGTAACAATACTCCCCTCTGTTCCAAAATACTCCCTATGTAAAGAAATATAAGAGCGTTATATTTCTTTACGGAGGGAGTATAAGGCGTATTAATTATTTGAGACGTCAACCTTTTCTATGTTGGACTAAGTTTATAAGAAAAAAAATAATACACTTCAATTTTAGAACAGATTCTGAAAAAAATAATAGACCTTGCTTATATTTTGAAACAGAGGGGGTACATCATACTACTCTTGGTCTGCAGCATGATAATACGGCATAGAACATCGTGCCAAAAAGGACTTCCAAAAAAATAAAATAGCAGTACATTCACACCTGGATTCACAACCATATTAGTAGAAGTGCATGATCTTTTCCAAGCATTTGGGTCACAAAACTGACTGGGCTTCAGGGGCACAATGAGTCCATTCCTACATTGCTGTTGATCAGAAATGCGTTCAGAGAGAAATAAATATGACCATTATTTTGAGTTCTCATCATGACAAAACTTAAAACAGAAAATATAGCTTAAACATCAGCAAATAAAAGACAAAACTCATGGTGGTAGATATATATATTCTAAAGTATCTAAAGAAACCTGATCTTTGAGCTAACCATAAAGTGTATTACGAAAAGTTTGTTGACTACCGGAAAAAAAAAAGAAATGCCTTACCTGACTTCCATGCAACCAAAAATAGGCAAAGCATGCAGGGTATATTCATACTGTCCTGGCCTTCCAAATGCAACGGTACGCAACCACATGGAACATATGACCTGACTACAAACCGGCATGCAGATTCGTGTGAAGAAAAACGCTTTCCTTCACTATTTGCATGAGTTCAGAACAGACACAATTAAGCAAACAGTTATAATGATCAATCCAACCAACAGCAATCTCATCTGTCACAGGTTGATCTCCAATTTCGACTATCACAGATTGATCTGATAATAAGCATGAAGGAAGTATTATGCCAAGCTTCTGCTGCAGTCAGATCAGGTATTGTTCAGAAGGCCAAATACCAACAAAAACCATGTAGAAAATAGGACATTGCCATAAAGGCTAAGCACCATTTAAATGATAATGAGCACCGAACCATTCACAAGAACTTGGACATTGTTTCCAACATCAAGAGCACTAGCTCAACAAACACTGACAGAGATCTGCCTTTTCTTAAGCCACTAATAATTCTACGATCCGAATCCCCCTCCCCTGATCACTCGAATCGCCAATCATCTAAAGGCCTAACCCGTGCCGTGGCAATAAGATTCAATTATTCGGGAGGGGAAGACTGATACTACAGAGCCCAATAGGCCCATCATCAACACTCTAAGACTAACAAGCCCCTAACCCTAGCCTCCCCTGTGCCAATTACTTGTTCTCCTCGCCGGCGGGCGGCGCGGACGCGAGGGGCGGCTCGTCGGCGCTGGGCGGCTGCATGAGGAGCGCGGTGTAGTAGGGCACCTGCACGAACGGGGCGCCGGCGACGGGGACGGCGGCGGGGGGCGCCTCCTGCGGGGTGACGCCGGTGCCGGTGGCGGCGATGATGGAGGGCTCGGCCTGGCGGAGCAGCCACTCGATGGTCTCGCCGTCGGTGCGGTGGCCGAGCTCGCGGGTGAGCTGGAAGACGCGCGCGGCGACCATGGCCGGGATGCGGACCCGGCGGCCACGGCCGGCGACCTTGGCGTGGCGGTCCGAGGGCCGGCGCGGGCGCGCCCGGCGCGCGGCGGCGGCTGGGCCGGAGGAGCCGTCGGCGGCGAGGGGGGCGGCGGCGGCGGCGGGGGAGGGGCTGGGGTTTAGGGTTTGGGCGGTGACGAGGTTGTAGAGGACGAGTTCGGAGGGTGCGGTGGACATCATTGGATTTGGGGGGTGGGGTGGGGGGTGGGGGGTGGGTGGGTTCTGGATGGTGGGGCCGGCGAGCGGTGGTGGGGTGCGCGGCCGTGGTGGGGCTACGGGGTGGTTTTATAGGATGGACGGCCCTCGGGGTGGTGGGTTGGGCCGTTTCACTTCTTTCCATTTCTATTTTCCATCTCAAACTAAATCTCTTCCCTAGATATAAATCTCAAAAACAAATTCTATTTCTCAAATAAAAAACAACTTTATGTCCCTCAAAAAAATGAAAAACAAAATTTATACCTAAAAAATGATACTCCCTCCGTTCCTAAATATTTGTCTTTCTGGAGATTTTAACAAGTGACTACATACGAGACAAAATGAGTGAATCTACACTCTAAAATAAGTCTACATAATACGTACGTTGTGCCCATTTGAAATGCCTAGAAAGACAAATATTTCGAAACGGAGGGAGTACTATTTTTGTTGTCTTTGTATGTACTCCTCGTTCTGAATTATAAGATGTTTTGGATATTTCAATCTGGACTGCATATGGGCTGAAATAAGTGAACAAAGGCACTAAACTCGTCTATATACATCTGATTCAAAAAATATTTGGAACATCTCGTAATAGTGAATGGAGGGAGCATGTAATTATGACCTCCTATATTTAAGTAGATTATCTATATCAATTGCAAAAAATGGTTTAAGATTGGGATGGTCTTTCCTTAGTAGTCTGATTTTTATTCGAATTCATGATTATCCATCTAATGGTTCTAGTCAATTTTTATATCATCCTATAATTGCGCGTATATTTATGGCCTCTTAATTGTATTTAATGTCTCATAAGTATTCTTTGATTTTATTTTGAATGCATTATATTTCTCTTGCTAAAGGAAATTGCTCATATATTGCTCTTGTGGTGTGCATGTAAGATTTCATATGATGTTTCACACTGACATAGAATCTTGTAATGACTCGCATGTGATGGATTATAATCTTCTTGTGGTTGTAATATGCTCAAGTAACATAAATATATAGTTTATTATGGCTTATAGTATACACAGCAAAATGTTCTTCATACTATTATCTTGTACCATTAACATTATAGTCTAGATGGCGTCATGTTGTTGGTCTCCAACCAAGAGGACGTCCTTCGGAGCCACCTATAGTAGGGAACCAGGGATGTGCCAAAAAAGTTTTCAAAGCTCACATTATACAAGTATTTCTATAAGTGCCAAAATGTGTAATTTTTGTTTGATTGTTCTGAACATTTTTGTGCCGAAACTAGTTGGTCCAATGATATTAATGCAACCCACAATTTCATGAAAATAAACCTCATTCCTCACAAAAAGTTGTGGTATGTCGAGAGTTTCACCATACATAGTGGCATTCATACATATTCACATTTTCTATATCAACTAGTGAAATTATTCATCTAATTATGCATAGCACTATGATATGAAATTATATATACTGCCAAAAAAATCATATGAACCCGACAAACGCATAATCTTTTTTATCTGGTGTTTTGGAGTCTTATAATATCTTCTATTATGTGGATTTTGGTTTATACACTTTCTCATTGAAAGAGCATATATGCACCCTAAGTGGATTTTAATTTTGATGATGACCAAATAAGGGACTAATATATGTGGTAAGTGTTAACTATATGTATGTCCTCTGGTGCGAAGGTTGTGAGCGTCGATGCCCCCACCCACCCAAGGAAAAAAAATAGTGTATTCCCATGACTTGTTTATTAGTTATCTATCTTTACTAATGATCTTGTGGTATCGTCTTTGAGTCAATGAGGAAGTCGCACTATTAAGACAAATAATGGTGGGGAAGTATCTTGCTCAATATTATCCATGATCATCTTGTCACCCCTCTCATGGCCCAAAAGATCAAGGGACAGTTCTTTTAGGCGGCTTAAAAAATAAGCCGCCTCTCCCCAGCTTAAAAAATAAGCCACTCCCAAAATTTGTTGAAAATTCTAGACTAGTAGTCTCATAACTAGTTTAGAAGCCCCAATGAATGAAGGATGCATCTTATGAAAAAAGTTGTGGAGGAGGCGGCTTATTTTTTTAAACCGCCAAAAGAACTGGCCCCTAAGCATAAACCATTGGGAACAAATCCTTAGTCAAGTTCATGTTTAGTGAGGGCTGGAGTATCACGGGCTACAAGCCAAAATGGTCTAGATGTAAACATGAATGACCGTGACCGATTCCAAAAATTGGACCAGTATCCAAGCTCATCTAGGTTGCTTGATCTTAGGTCTAGACGGTCCAAGTTGAATTATGGACTCTCTGGGGTCTAGGTGAGTGTTAGGGCTTGTATAGGAGAGAAGACCCAACCGGACCAGTGGCCTATTCTCGAGGTTACTCGGTCACTGGGCAGCTCGGACTTTCTAGGTTTGATATCTGGACCATTGAGACACCTATGTGTTTCAACATTTTGAACGCATCAACTTAGATTGACTCCCGAGTACCAGAGGTACCCGGACCATCCGGGCTGCTAGACTAAATGTGTAAATTTGTAGGAAAACAACTAGTTCTCCCCTATCCTATACATACCCCCATGGAGTATGTACCCCTTATACAAATATTCATCGCTACACACAGGGACGGAGACAAGGGGGACGAGGGGGGCGAGACCCCCCCCCCCCTAACGATCTCGTTTCCAGTAAACGAGAGCAGCGATTATTGTGCAGGAACTTGCAAGTTGTTGCGCCTCGAATATCCTATTTGCCGCTAGTTGCGGCAAATTGTCGGGCGGATGCACAGGTATATCGAACGAGGGTTCGCGCGTGGGCCGGCCCGTAAAATGTTTCGACGATTCTGGTTTTAGAACCTTCTCGCTTGTTCCCAGCCGTTTTTTTCCGGTTTTGAGAACCTTTTAGGAACTTCCTAACACTTTTTTTTGTTTCTTTATGTTTTTTGTTTTCCTTTTTCCTGTTTATTTTTTCTTCTCTATCTTTTCCTTTTCATTCCTTTTCTATTTTTTCAAGTTTTCTTTTTCACCTTTTTTCTTTCTGTTTCTTTTCTTTATTTTTCCTCGTCTTCACTTTTTCATTTTTCATAATTTTAAAAACGTTCAAACTATTCAAATCTTGTTTGCAATTATAAAATATTCGTTCTTTAGAAAAATGTTTGAAGTTTAAAAAATTATTTGCTTATTGAAAAATATGTTCAAATCTTTTAAAATATGTTCCGGTTTTCAAAAAATTGTTCATGTATTGAAAAAATGTTTCGAATTTCCAAACTTGTATGAGATTATTAAAAAGGTTCTAAATTTAAAATTTGTTCTTCAGTTTTAAAAAATGCCGTCCTATCTAAATTTCTTTCTTTCAAACATTTATTCTAGTTCTCAAATTTTGTTCACAAATTCAAAATATTCATAGTTCTCAAATTTTGTTCACAAAATTAAAAAAATGTTCATGTTTTCAAATTTTGTTCAGGACTTTGGAAAAAGTTCCTTTTTCAAAATTCATTCAGAAATTTAAGAAAAATGTTCGTGTTTTTTAATTTTGTTAGGTAGTTTCAAAAATTATTTCTATTTTTCAAATTTTGTTCTCAATTTTCAAGAATGTGTCTGTTTCTAATTTTATTTGGGAGTTTAAAAAAATGTTCAAAATTTTTAAGAAATTCTAACGAATTTGAAAAATGTCCATCTTATTTTCTTTTTTTTCTGCTATTTTTCTCCTGTTCCTTTTTAGAATATTCCACAGTTCTAAAAAATGTTCATGATTTCCTAAAAACTGTTCATATTTCTCAAAAAATGTTCGGATTTTTTATAAAATGTTTTCATTTTCAAATTTATATTGTTCTGAGTTTGAAAAAATGTTCTTGTTTCAAAAATTGTTGACTGACTCCAAAACTATTCACATTTCCAAATTATTGTTCAGAGTTTCAAAAATGTCCCCTTTAACAAATTTTTTTCATATATTCAATAATGTTCGTGATTTTCAAAAAAGTGTTCAGTTTATCAAATTCATTTGGATATTCAAGAAATGTTCGAGCTTTTTTTCTTCTTCTCAAAGTTGTAAAGTGTTCGCTTTAAAAATACATATTTCCAATAATGTTCGCGTTTAGAATTTGACAGAATGTCCGGATCTATAGTAAACCAAGAAGCTCATCTATCCTGCTGGCTAGGCTCGCGCATAAGTAACACGAGGCCCTTGTTCGATCCCTCCCGCGAGCACACTTTTTCAGGATTTTTCACTGGCTAATGGGCCGGCCCAGCTGGAGTCGCGCCTGTGCGTCCGCTCGGCAATTCGCCGCAACAAGCGGCGCATAGGAACTCCCGTTGCGCCCCCCTATCAGCTCCAGCAGGGCGTACAAGTAGTTGTAGATATTTAGTAGGCCTAATTAACATGATTAGCAGGCCCATATAATTTGTTTTTTATGGTTAGCACTAGCACCGGCGGCCTTATAGGCCTAATTAACATGAGTGTTTGCTTAGAAGTTTGTTTTCTCTCGAACCCTAGTTATTTCTTCTCGCCCGAGCACGCCGCGAGCGGCCGAAGCGCCCACGCCTTAAGAAATTTTGTGCAACCGGTGTCATAGATTGGAATTAAAAAGATGGTAAATCTAACAAAAGCATCCATCGAAGGCTTCAACTGCAAGGCCGCACGGCCGACATGAGTGGCATCGGCAGCAAAGCAATGAAGGGTACGTATTCTTGTATTTCTTCTTTCTAATTGTACCTAAATTGCGCCATAGAAAAATATAGAAGTCGAGACATTAAACAATAACGCTAATTATGTTTGTTCGGATTAAAAACAGAAGACAGCCTGGTTTAGTTCTGAACAAATTATTGAACCTTTATATTTTTGGCACTCATAGTTCCTTCTTATCATTTGAGTAAATTTTAAATTTTGGAAGTGTATTTTCTTATTTTGTATCGCAAAATATACCGCTTTATTGTATTATAAGAACTAGGCATATTTAATATACTAAGAACACTATATATACGTCTTTTTAGTTATCTTCTTTAATTGTCGTCTTCGCCCCCTCCATGCTCGAATCCTGGCTCCGTCCCTGGCTAGACCACTCTCCCTTGCCCCATTTGAGATCTTCTTGAGGATCGTGTGTGTGTGTGTGTGTGTGTGTGTGTGTGTGTGTGTGTGTGTGAGAGAGAGAGAGAGAGAGAGAGAGAGAGATTTGAGAGGTATAACCTAAGTTGCATCAAAGTCCCCCTCCCCTTTGATTGAACATTTAAGCAAGTTTACAAGCCTACCCTTAATCTTGTTACTCTTAGAGGCAATGACGAAGGCATGAATAATTTTGAGGTGTGGCAGAGTTTATGTAGGAGAAAACCATAGTGTAATACAACTATGCAAAAGGTTACTAAATACTAGATATATATTATTTAGTAACGCTGTAACAGGAGATTACTAGAATAGTAATGCTTATTTTAATTGACGTTAAGCAAATTTGCTTCAAAGCCGAAGCTAAATTTTAATTTTGATTATATTTTATTATGCAATTCCTCTTCTTCTTTGGCACCTTCCATGTACATCTTAGTCGTTCCCACATCTTCACTGTGCGGCCCGACTCACCAGCTGGCGGTCGCTGCTCGCTAACTACTGTCACCTCACACAGAATTACATCTTTACGAGGGTTTAGGGCATGTTTGGTTCTCACCCTGGCATATGTGCCAGGCATAAAGTGACGCCTGGGCATAGCCTAGAAAGTAGAAAAATTTCTGCCTGGCCAGGCATACCATGTTTGGTTGTTGTCCACGCATGAAGAAAGATCAATGCTAAAAAATACATACTTTTAGACATGGCCCATAGAAGAGTCTGCTGATTGGAGGGAATCAATTGCCATGCAGTGCCCAGGCAACCTAGTCCCAATGCCTGGGGTAGGCTAAGGAACCTGCCTGGGTTAGTGGCCTGGCTAAGTAAGACGCTGACATCACCAGGCCAGGCTAGTCTGTGCTCATCTGGACAACATCCAAACACTACTGAGGCAGTTTTCAGGCAGAGTCCAGGCTAGGCGTCGCAGAGCGAGGATGCCAACCAAACAACCTCTTAGTTCAGCCATGCAGTCAAGTTCCAACTCGCAAGCACAGACCAATGCATCAGGTCCACCACTAGGCCAACAATCAGGGCCTAACATGCTTGAATCCTACAGGTTCACAGTTACACATGCACTAGTACGTATACTAAGGCATACTTGCAGAGATTATTAGGTATGGTAGCCGCCAAACCTTGTGAGATAGTTGACACCATCCCTGCTTAGAGGTCGGCACTCCCAGGTAGTCAGGTGTCACAAGTGAGCTTCCAAGTTGTGGTTTGCCTCCAAGTTTGTGAATGTTGGATGCCACCTTAGTGATTGAGCTTATGCTTGATTGACCAGAGCTCAAGGAGAATACAGTGAGACTTTTGTGTTGGTAGGTGCTTTGTTGGGCCTTTGCCTCTCCAACGAAGACTAGCATTCTTCTAAGGACCTCAACTTCGGGATACATCATAATATATTTGTCTATTTGGTTATTCCTCCCCCACACATTATTTGTTCTTAGAGTAATTTAGTTTGATAGATTGCTTTTGATATAGGATGTACCTCTTTTACATTTATAGATAACTTATCTGCAATCCATAAAATCAACTGAAAAAAGAATAAAACATGTAGTCACATATTCACCCCCACCCCTCGGGTCGACATTTTCGATGCTTCCCTTGTTTATGCTACTAGAGAAAGCCTTTCTCACGAAATAGAAAGCAACACATCAAACCAAATGGTTCCATCACATAGCAAACCCAATCAATTTTATGTGTATCAGTTGACTTCGAATATTACTCAGATATCAACAAATCACTTCTTTTAATCGATGACGAAGGAGGAACAAGCTAAAGTTTAATACGAAGAACATAAAATAAGTTGGTCATATTTGTAAGTTATACTAAAAGTTTCTACAAGGGAAACATCCACACCATCATATCTTTGCAAATGATAACATTTTAAATTTCCAAGAGACATCAAACTTTAGATTAAACTTCTGAAAAATCATTATGCTTGATCCTTCGAAACCCTAATATCACTATAAAATTTTAGAGTAGTACATCTACACGAGCTAAATGAGGACTTTGAAGAGGAGAAGAGCCCCGGAGAGGCCACATCGTTCTATGAACATTACAAGGTACATAATAAATGATGAATAAACATATGTCTTTGATACGCCCATTTTTGCATCATGTTTTGCTACTTTTATTTATAATGTTTTTATGCATAATAATGCTTTTGGGAGTAATTCTAATACCTTTTCTCTCATAATATGCAAGGTTTACACAAAGAGGGAGAATACCGACAGCTGGAATTCTGGACCTGAAAAACCACGTCAGAGCTACCTATTCTGCATAACTCCAAATAAGCTGAAACTTCATGAAGATATTTTGTGGAATATTTAAGAATTGTTGGAGCAAATAACTATCAGAGAGGGCCCACCAGGTGGGAACCCACCCAGGCACACCAGGGAGCCCAGGCATGCCCTGGTGGGTTGTGCCCTCCTCGGCCCACCTCTGGTGCCCCTCTTCTGGTATATAAGTCATTTAGAAAAAAAGTAAGCAGAGGACTTTCAGGATGAAGCGCTGCCGTCTCAAGGTGAAACTTGGGTAGGAGCACTTTTGCCCTCCGGCGGAGCGATTTCGCCGGGGAAACTTCCCTCTCGGAGGGGGAAATCATCGTCATCAGCATCACCAACAACTCTTCCATCTTGGGGAGGGCAATCTCCATCAACATCTTCAACAACACCATCTCCTCTCAAAACCTAGTTCATCTCTTGTGTTCAATCTTTGTACCAGAACCTTAGATTGGTGCTTGTGAGTGACTAGTAGTGTTGATTACATCTTGTAGTTGATTACTATATGGTTTATTCAGTGGAAGATTATATGTTTAGATCCATTATGCTATTTAATACCCCTCTGATCTTGAGCATGATTATCATTTGTGAGTAGTTACTTTTGTTCTTAAGGTCAAGGGAGAAACCTTGTTGCAAGTAATCATGTGAACTTGATATGTGTTCGATATTTTGATGATATGTATATTGTGATTCCCTTAGTGGTGTCATGTGAACGTCGACTACATGGCACTTCATCTTATTAGTGCCTAAGAGAATGCATTGTGGAGTAGTTATTAGATGATGGGCTGCGAGAGTGACAGAAACTTAAACCCTAGTTTATGCGTTGCTTCGTAAGGGACTGATTTGGATCCAAAAGTTTATTGCTATGGTTAGATTTTTATCTTAATATTTTTCTCGTAGTTGCGGATGCTTGCGAGTGGGTTAATCATAAGTAGGAGATTTTGTTCAAGTACGAACAACACCTATACACCGGTCCACCCACATATCAAATTATCAAAGTAGCGAACACAAATCGAATCAACATGATGAAAGTGACTAGATGAAATTTCCGTGTACCCTCAAGAACACTTTGCTTATTATAAGAGACCGTTTTGGCGTGTCCTTTGCCTCAAAAGGACTGGGCTACCTTACTGCATTTTTGTTAGCGTTACCGTTACTTGCTCGTTACAAATTATCTTGCTATCAAACTACTCGTTACTTATAATTTCAGTGCTTGCAGAGAATACCTTGTTGAAAATCACTTGTAATTTCCTTCTACTCCTCGTTGGGTTCGACACTCTTACTTATCGAAAGGACTACAATTAATCCCTTATACTTGTGGGTCATCAGTCTTCGTGTCAGTATGAGTGCCAAATCACATAAAGGTTCTGAGTTTCATTGCAAAAATGCTAGTTATGCATAAAATTAGCTAAATATATGCCTACTATGGATTCTAGGCAAGAACAGAACTATTTTTGGGTGGTCAGGGTTAAGATTCCTTCTAGGCAAGAAGAGAGCGCTATTCGGGTGGTGGGGGAAGCGAGTGAACAGAGGGAGGGGGGGCATTTTTCAATACATTATGATGCCTATAGAAAATATTAATATGAACCAACGCAGAGCAAATTATGAACTGACGTCTGACTTAATCACAATACATCACGTATATAAAAGTCACCATACAAGAGATTATAGTGAAATCAGACAAGTAATAGAAAAGGAACTGAATACTAGGGTTCTCTTCTTTGCTTCTTGGGTCCTATATGAGCCAAACAAAAGGTTATTGCTTATTGGGATAATCTAGACTTAGTTTATTCGAATGCTAATCTTGAACCCTTATTTATAACTACCAGATATTGTTTAACGACATATATCTCATGTATGGAACTTGTTAGTCGCAATTGCCTAAAAAACAATTTGTGGTCAGTTGATTTGTCAGGCCCATGACGAAAATCCAACAACTCAAGTGCCTTTTTCTTCCCGCAACCAGTCTAATGCTTCTCTTGATCCTTCAGCCACCCCCTGCTGTCACTGACCGATCCGCCTGCCTCTCACGCCCGTGGCAGTTGGCGCTCCCGCACCAGCCTCACCGCCCCACCCCCGCCCAACGCCGCGCATCTGTCGCCGGCGGCCATCCATCTAAAGCT